>NC_013490.2:7875574-7889336 GCF_000004555.2 Caenorhabditis briggsae
AATAATACAAAACGAGGATCTTTTTTTCAAATACCTCTGAATCCAGATCGGTGATTAGGGATGCCCATTAAACACGAAAAACCAAAAACCAAAAAACTTCCCAAATGAAGATGACGAATCAGATCGATTGTCGAGTGCACCTTAATATACCACCATCAGCCAGACTTCACGTGAAGGATGGAAGTTTCCACTCAATTTTCTTTGATTTCGGTCGTTCTCTGAGTTTCTCCACTAGCGACCATTGAGACAGTTCGTTGTAACTCCAAAGAACAAACAATTCTTCTTTCTGACCTGTCTTAATTTTCCTCCTTTAATTTGCTATGGAACCAACTTTGATGTATTCAAAAGTATTCATAATCAACAACAACACGAGATAAAAAATCAACGAAAACAAAAAAAAGTAGCGAGGCTTTCAGGTTAAGAAACAATATAATCAACGTTTGTCAGTACTCAGAAAAATGGTGAATGTTGAAGACATGAAGGCGACCATCGTCATTTCCAACAGCCAAGTATCCTCCTTTGGGTGAAAAATCAACGCAACTGGCATGTGTCACTTTTCCGTTCCTTTCTGGGAAGTTTTTGAACGTTGTCTGACTTGCCACATGGACAAGACGAATGTGATTCTCTTTTACTTTTGAGCAAATAGCCATTAATTGAGCATCGGAGTTGAAGGCGATCGAGGAGACAGATGTGACAAGGTTGGAAACATTGAAAAGAGGAGTTGGAGTAGTAGAATCACGGCAGGAATGACCGGAGTAAACATTGACAATTCCAGTGTCACTTCTATAAAAAATGTTTGCATAACGTATTTTATAACGGCGTCTTACCCAGTGGCAAAATAATCTCCATGCTGGCTGATGGCAAGAGTTGTTCCATGGACGGCTCCATCATCTGTGAATGTGTGTTGAGCCGGTTTGGATCCAGGTAAGCCAATTGTAGCGATTACAACCTGACCAGCCTCTGGAAGCTATGCGAATTAACATTATAATTTTTAGTATGAAACTAACGGCAAATAATCCACATCTCGCAGCTGTGCGATGGGAAGAACTTGATACAGGTAGCGTTGGCAGGAAGTGAAATAGTTGTGATGTGTTCCATGGACTGTAATAAACGACTTAAAACTACTCCATTTGGACAGACTTACAGTAGAGTGAAGCACATAGACGTGTGAATTGTGTCCGGCGATAGCTAGAAATTGAGAATCGTGGGAGACTGCGAAAAACCGGACGCCTTGTTTTGGAACAGCTTTAAAATTGATATGAAAAAACTATAATTGTTTTGTCATGAACTTACTGTTCGGAGGCTTCAATTGGGTTATTTGTCTGGTGTCCATATTGTACTGCATCAAGTATTCCTGTCTCGTCGAAGAACAAATGACCGTATGCCCTTGTCCAGCAATTTCCATACAATCAATTGGAAACTTCGTGAAAGTAGCGCTTTGTAAGAAATGATCTTTCTTCACCTCGCTGCTAACCTGAAATTGATAAGTTGGCTCTGGAACTCGGATTCAATGATCACGAACTTCAAAAAGTTGAATATTTCCACCTTGATCTCCTACGATTAGAACGGGACGAGTTCTGTGAAACTTGACCGATGTGATTCCTCGATTGAATCGATGTCCAATATTGAAATCTTTCAGAAGGGTTGTACGAATAGTCGTTTTTGGGAGTTTCACATCTTTTGCCAAGTATCCTGCCGCAGATTTTAACAATGATCCTTCTTCATCATCTTCTTCTGAAAAATGAATAAAATTTTGAAAGATTATAATCATTTATGCAACCTGCAGATGCATCAGCCCATTTCGGAGTTCCTCCGTGCCGTTTTTTGAAAGCTGCTTGCAGACGGCCGATATATTCCTATAAATTGGATTTTTAATTATAAAATTATACACTCAAATATACCTTTGAATCAAGTTCTCCATGTTCTTCATCAGTCGTTCGTTTCAGTTCCACTTTCAATGTTTTCTTTACTTTCTTGGGAACAGAAACCACGAGATGGTCATCATCCTCGTCATGCCAAGCTGCCTTTTCAGATTCAATTACAGGTCGCTTACTCATTTCTGTAAATTAAATTTTCAAACATGTTTAAGTTAAGATTTCCGGAAATTTTTTAGTTATAAACTGAAAAAGAAAAATAGAGAAAAAAGAATTTTTTTGTCGTCCACTTCCGTGCACTCTGTGCAAACACCCTCACGATACTTTGCACATAAAAAGTATTTTTATTTCAGCAGTTTCAAAGTTCTTTTATCAGTCTCAGACATGTTTTTCTGTTTTTCAGCGTTTTTCATATGTTTTCCTCAAAATTCTCATTACCAGGAGTAATTCGAAACGTCAGAATGGTCACCAGCACCGCTCCCGAAGCAGAACTGGCACCAATCGAGCAAGCGAAAAAACGGGTAAGTTAAAGGTGGGGGGACATGAAAAAAAATGGGCAAATTCTCTTATACAACCATCTCTTATACTACTTTTCTCTCATACTACCAAGTCTCTTTTACTACCAAGGTCTCTTATACTACTTCTTACCACAGAGTCTCCCATACTACCAAAAGAAACAAGAGTCTCGAAATTTCTAGAACGTACACAATAGAGAACTGTAAAATAATCTTCACAAATTTCACAAACTCAGGATTTTAATGTTTAATTTAAGTCTTAAACCCCAGCCCATACTTCCCTCACTACCAATTTTTCTTAATTGTTTTTTCTCAATCCTATTTCATTTCCTTTTGCTTTCAATATTCCTTCGTTTTTGCCAAATTTTCCGTTTTTTCCCAATTTTTCTCAATTTTTCCCAATTTTTCAATTTTCAATTTTCCTCAAGTTTCGTGGTAATTGAAATGTTCTCATTTTTTCATATTTTTCTAAATTATTGAACGAAGGAAACAATCACAATTCAGTGATTTTCCCACAAAAATTCAAAACTCCCAAAAATTGGCCCAAAATGAGCTATTTTTTTTGAAAATTGTTCGAACTGGGCAATAAAACACTACAAAAACTATTAAATTGATTTTTTTCGATTAATTACCACGAAAATTTGAGCAAAAACTATGAAAAATGAAGGAAAATAGAGAAAAATGGGATTTGCGAAAAGCTGTGAATTTTGCGAAATTTCCCATGGAAGAGAAAACCAGCTCGGCCACGGCCATGGACTGATGACGTCATCACTGGGAAATTTTATTTTGGGATTTTTCTCCGTTTTTCATAGTTTTTGCTCAAATTTTCGTGGTAATTAATCAAAAAAACTTAATTTAATAATTTTTGTAGTGTTTTATTGCCCATTTCGAACAATTTTCGAAAGAAAACAGCTCATTTTGGGCCAATTTTTGGGAGTTTTGAATTTTTGTGGGAAAATCACTGAATTGTGATTGTTTCCTTCATTCAATAATTTAGAAAATTATGAAAAAATGAGAACATTTCAATTACCACGAAACTTGAGGAAAATTGAAAAATTGGGAAAAATTGAGAAAAATTGAAAAAATGAGAAAAATTGAAAAATTGGGAAAAAACGGAAAATTGGGCAAAAACGAAGGAATATTGAAAGCAAAAGGAAATGAAATAGAATTGAGAAAAAACAATTAAGAAAAATTGGTAGTGAGAGAAGTATGGACTGGGGTTTAAAACCTAAATTAAACATTAAAATCCTGAGTTTGTTTAAACATCCTGAGTTTGTTTAAACATTTTTAAATTAAACATTAAAATCCTGAGAAATTTAGAGACACAAAAATTCAAAACAACTAATGCCTTTCAGCCAATGCCCAACAATTTCCACAATTTTTTTTTATAAAGAGTGAAATATATGACACAAAATCAAAAAGAACAATCAAAAGACAATGAGAAGTGAAAATTTTCTGCCGTAATTTTTGAAAATTCAGAAATATTGAGATTCTGAAGTTCTGAAATTCTGAGGTTTTGAGGCCCTGAAATTCTGAAATTTTGAAGTTCTGAAATTCTGAGATTCTGAAATTCGGAAGTTCTCAGATTCTCATTTTCTGAAGTTCCGAAATTCTCAGATTCCGAAATACTGAAATTCCAAAGTTCTGAAATTCTAAGAATTCTGTGATTTTCAAGCTCTGAAATGCAGGAATTCAGAAACTCCTTCAAAAAATTGTACCCCCGAATCACAAGCGTTGTACCCCTGTATGAAATGGGTTGTACCCCAGAATCATTGGTAGTTTTCACCCCCGAATTTTTGTACCTACTAATTTTGTACCCCCGAATCACCGATTTTGTACCCCTAAATCAGTTGTACCCCCTTGTACCCCCCAAATTTTTTGCCAACTACAGGCTTAGGCCGAAAGTCTTGTTTCTTTTGGTAGTATGGGAGACTCTGTGGTAAAAAGTAGTATAAGAGACCTTGGTAGTAAAAGAGACTTGGTAGTATAAGAGAAAAGTAGTATAAGAGATGGTTGTATAAGAGAATTTGCCAAAAAAATGTTCTCGAAATTCCGTTCAAAGATGCCCCTCGAGGAGTTGAATTTGTGAGGGCGATGATTGAGGGTGCGGCGCCGCTACCGACTGAGCCACGCGGGCAAAGAGAAAGGGCACGCCCGATTGCATACATAAAGGCGAGGACGACAGCTGTACGCAGAGTGACATTAAGCGTTGTACACCGTGACGGTAGAATGCATACTCTAGCTACAAAAAAACTACGAAAAATCTCCTGTCCCCCCACCTTTAATTTAAAATACATTTATTGGTTGGTCACTAATTTTATTGAAAAAAAAATATATATGAGTTATTTCCAGGCTGCTTTTGCCTGTGGAGAAAAATACGTTCAAAGTGGATGTCGTCTCGGTGTCGGGTCCGGAAGTACTGTGAAGTATCTCGTCGAGTATCTGAAACAAGGATATCAAAATGGACAACTGAAGGATATCATTTGTGTCCCGACCAGCTTCTTGGTAAATCAATATTCTTATTTTCCACCTTGAAAAAATTTTTCGTTCAGACGAAACAATGGTTGATCGAATCAGGACTTCCAGTTTCTGACCTAGATGCTCATCCAGAATTGGATGTTTGTATCGATGGAGCCGACGAAGTTGACGGGCAGTTTACGTGCATCAAAGGAGGAGGTGGCTGCCTAGCTCAGGAAAAGATCGTGCAAACTGCTGCCAAACATTTCTACGTTATTGCCGACTATTTGAAAGACTCTAAGCACTTGGGTGACCGGTATCCTGCTGTACCGATTGAGGTTTATTTAGATCATGTGATTTTTCAAAGAATCTGTAAGTTTAGGTTCTCCCTCCAGCATCTCAACCTCTTCTTCGTTCGATTCCACGTGCCGAGGGAGGCAGTTGTCAACTCCGTCAGGCTACAAAAAAATGTGGACCAGTCGTGACTGATAACGGAAACTTTATTATTGACTGGCAGTTCGAAAAGAATGTGTCTGGTCGAGATTGGCTGGCGATTCAGCAAAGACTCGCAAACACTCCAGGAATCGTTGAGACTGGATTGTTCATCGGATGCGTCGACGCAGTCTTTTTCGCTTATTCCGATGGATCCGTTAAGGAAATCGTGAATACGAAGAAACACTGATTCATTGCTTTCTTGAGTCATTTTAGTCACTTTGTATTTTCTCTTTAAAAATTCACTTTCCCTTTTTTCATCCGTTGTGAAAATTATACTACTCATTCCAGTTTTTACCATAGTTTACGTGTAGAAAACCAGTTGTGTTCATAAAAAATGTTAATGTTATTTGTGTTTTTAAGAATACCCATGTCACAACAAAATTTTCAGAACAGAGATGTCTGGAAGGACTATTTCGAGATACGGCATAAGGATCGAAAATTTTTTGAAATTTGGAATACGAAACGGAAAAGAAACGACGGAAAGAAACATTTAATTCGGAAAACGGAAAAAAATATTTCACGGAATCCGGAATACGGACATATCTTATAAAGAAGCAATCTCATAAAAACAAGAACAACAGAAAAAGATACAATTCAAATTCTTCATTTTCATCTTCCTATTGATGTGTTTATCTTTTAGAGCCCAAAAAAGTTCACTTTATGCGGTTGCAGACATTGGGATGGTGACGGTTCCAGCTGGAGTGACAGCAGCGAACGCAGCCTGAGCATCAGTGGCGTCAGCTGGGGCGACGGCGAAGTGAATGACCAGCTTGTCCTCCTTTGGCGCTCCAGCGGTACGGGTGATAGTAAGATCCTTGGATCCAGATGGGTCCACGAAGCCGAAGACTGGTGTGATACGGTACTCGTTGTTGTTGGAGGACTTGATCTGGAACAAAAACCGTTTAATTTCTGATGATCAGAATCTTCTGAATCAAACCTTGAAGATCATCTTTTCGGCTCCACCATTGACCAGTTTGTGAACGGAAGTTCCTCCGGCAGCTGGAACAGTGCACGCTGGTGAATCGGCGGTCAAGGACATTTTTGGAAGATTTGTTCTTCTTGTCCAACTGACCAAACTCTCTACTATTTATAGCATTCTTATCAAGATGTACCACTAACCTTCCGTGAAACTTTTAATTAAAAACGGATTTGTAAAAATCTTTTTAAATAATCAAATAGGAGATCGTGGATCCAGAAAAAAACAATCATTTCACATTATTTACGTTGTTCCGAGCATATCACATTGATTCGCAGCGAATATGCCGTCCGAAAAAGAGGAAGATCCGATGAAGAATGTAACGTTCGCTGAAGGCAAAAAGTAACAAAAAAACTAAATGAACCATTTTTTTGAAACTGATTTTAAAGGTTCGGCGATTGGAAGATCGGACAAGTTTTAGACGAAGGAGGATTCGGAAAAGTATACATTGCAACGAATATTCATGATCCAAATAAAGTTGCGGCTCTGAAGGCGGAATCAAATGAGATCGAAGGGGGATCAGCAATCAAATTGGAAGCCATGATTCTGAATAGACTGAACGAAGGTGGACCAGCTCCACATATTCCAATTGTGTATCAATGTGCAAAACGTAAACTCTACTGTTATATGGTGATGACTCTTCTGGGGAAGAATCTTCGAAAGCTGAAGTCCACCAATATGGTAGTCAACAATGGATTCTCTCGTGGAACATGGAGTCGAATTGGAATCCAATGTCTCTATGCACTCAAATTCGTTCATGACAATGGATTCATCCATCGTGACATCAAACCCCAAAACTTCTTATTGGGTCATGAGAAGGATTTGGAAAGAGCACGAATCGTGCATATTCTGGATTTTGGATTAGCCAGACCATTTGCCACCTTTGTAAGAAATATAGACTATTATCTAGACTAATATCTAAACTCAATTTTAGTTTGTTCGAGAGAAAAAATGGATTCCCAGAAAGGCTCGTGGAACTGCAGAATTCCGTGGAACTCTTCGTTACACATCTCCAAATGTTCATCTTCGAAAAGAGCAAGGACGCGGTGATGATGTTTGGTCTTTGCTGTACGTTCTCATCGAGTTGAATGGAGGAAAAGCTCTTCCATGGCAAACGGATTCTCAACGTGAACGTGTGGAGCAAATGAAACTGAATCTGCCGTCAAGAGTGGTTATGTCAAACATGCCACAGTGTATGGACAAAGTGATGCCTCATCTGGAGACACTTGACTACTATCAAAGACCTGATTACTAGTGAGTTAGTGAAACAACTTTAATTTTCGAATTTCTAAAATTTTAGTTTGGTATTCAAAGCTTTGTGGCAAGTTATGGAGAACGAGAAGGTCACACCAAGTTCGAAGTATGACTGGGAAACTGAAACGCCTGATGTAGGTCTTCAAGTTTTCAAACCGTGTATTTATATTGTTTTTTCAGAAGTCCATTCCACCTGCTGCTTGGGAGAATCCAGCTGGAACATTCTTCCAATCTGATCCATTGGGAATCAATGGTCCTCCAACACCAGCTGAAGCAGCCCTCACGACGGAGAAGAGTGGGAAGAAGCAGAAGAAGAAGTGATGAACTTTTCGAATGAAATGAATTTTTATAATTATGATTTTTAATTTAATTTCCTCATTCTCCAAAAGAGTTGGTCATTTTTCTGCACATTATCAAAATAAAAATAGTAATTTGACCTAGATATTTGTAGATATTTTTGGAAAAGTCATCAATGTATTTTGAGGAATTCTGAAAAAGATTTTTTTCAAATCAGGAGCCTCAGTTTTCATTTATTTAATAAAAAACTTCGAATTTTCAAAAAAGTCTGAAAATTTTGCGGATTCAAAAATGAAATTACAAAATTCCATGGAAATCTGAAAACTTGGGTTTCTTCAAATGTTTGATATTTTCAGATTTTGATATTTTTTGATATACGAAATTCAACTTAGATATTTTTTGAAAAAGTTTAAAAAATACTGAAATTTGAGGATTTCGAAATTCTTTGACAAAATTTTATGGAAATCTGAAAACCTGGATATCTTTAAATTTCTAGGATTTTCAGATTCCCAATTCACTAGTTTCCAAAAATTGTTCATTTCAAATTTTCGAAACTATGAAAATCAGAAAACTGAAATTACTATAATATTAATTGTTGAATTAATATAAATTTTGCTTTTTTTTCAGAGTTTTCGAATGCATTGTTGTTTTTCCATGCGCAATTTTTTCCATCTGACATATTTTTATTATCACACTCGAAAAACTCTGAAAATATTTGTGCATGACATGGGAAAAAACAAATAAACAAGAGAGTCATGCTATCGAGTTCTGGAGACTTTTGAAAAGCTGGAAATGTAGGTTTGGAGCTAACTAAATCAACATCGACCTGTTTCATTCTCCCTGTTCTCTTTATTTTGTGATGAGTAATTTCCTGTAAATCTTGAAAATATTTCAAGAAAGAGTTGACAAAACTCTATCCGCACTCGATGATAAAATTGGCAAATTTGGAAGTTTGCGGAGCGGAAAACTGATAAGAAAAGAGACACGAGGGAAGTGATAAAAAGCAAATATTGAAAAAGGAATATTGAGACATTTTAGGCATTTATCGATTGTTTTTTCTGATATTTTTTCACCTATCTTTGAATAGCTTTCAGAAAAATAGCAGAATGATCACTCCAGATTTAAGTGATTTTTTGGAGCACGAAGAGAAAGAAAGCATTTTGAGGGCAATCTCAGCAAGTGATAAAGTAAGTATTCAACTGTTAATGATATCATGAAAAAAAGAAAATTAAGATTCTATCGTCTGGAATTTGCCAATATCTAACTGTTGAAAAGGGAGAATGGGTCAAGCCTAAAACAGGAGCAGCGGTTGCTTTGTTTGTCAAGGTACAGTAAGATCTGGAGCAAAAAAATCAAATCGAAATATTTTTTTTCAGAATAGTTCAGAACGATATTATCGAATAGTTGTGATTGAACCATCATCTCAACGAGATTGGGAGCCAGCTGTGCAATTCGATTTCATAATAAGGTTGGAATTCCTTATACCGTAGGCCCTATATTCGAACGGTCCCTAATAAAAGGGCTCTGTAGTAGAAAGAACCTCTTTAAAATGTATTGTTTGAGTTCAACATTTTCCGTAAGTATTCATTTATTTATTCCGGAAATTTGGTGAAATTTTCTTTTTGTTGGCCAAAGTCTTTCTAAATTTTTTGGAAATTGATAGTTTTTCATAAATTTTGAACAAGAATTCACACTATTTTTTGATTAAAAGTTTTGAAAAAATAATAGAAGGACCTTTGCAATAGAAAGGCCCTCCGGATGTACTTTGGAACATGAAAAGGGACGGTCCTTCTAATACAGGTTTTACGGTATATGTAGGCAATCAAGATTTTTAATTTCAGAGATAAAAAGTTTGAAACAATTCAAGTCCATGCGAAACTTCTTGTCTTCGAAAATGATAAAGATAACGAAATCGGTCTTCATTTTTACGATTCCAAGGAATGCGAAAACTTCCATAATAGTATTTGTAGGCGACACAGTGGTGAGTATCCAGAAAAATGTTTCAAATTGAAATAAATATTTTTCCAGCTAAAACGGAAAACCTCGGAAAACCTTCATTGTCTGAAAAGAAAGAGAAGAAAAAGGAGAAGAAAAAAAGGACTTTTCCACTTATCCATAGTTTGTTTCACTCGAAAGTATCTAAAAAAGTTATAGAAATCGGAGAACCAACTGATTTTCGACATGTTGATGGAATCAAGTTAACTGATGGACAAGAAGACTTGTATATGCAAGTGATGAGCAAGCTAAAAGTAATTTTTACTTTTTTGATTAAAAACTTTGCATTCATATAATTTTTTAAAACTCCCAGTTTTTCAGATATTTGCCGATTTCTTGAAAGACACCTGTTTTATACGTTTTCAGTAAGAAACTTACCAAAGGGGGGGGGGGGGGAATTTAAGAAATCGGCACATATCTGATGAACTAGAAAACTTTTAAAAATTCTATGAAGGCAAAGTTTTCGATCTCGGTCTATTTTATAACCTCCAAAACTTTCAAAGTGATCGGAACTCATGAAAATGGTCAGAATGGCCGAAAATCAACTGAAAAATCTTATTGACCTGTATATATTTTTTCAGACTGAAACTCCGGAAGAAGAAGAGACTGTAGTTGCTTCATCATTCTCATCAACTTCTGCAACACATCGTTCTTCTTCTTCTGTAACTGTGACGACGTCTTCTCTCAAACATAGTCAGACTGTGACTGCCAAAAGTACTGATTGGGAAACTCCCAGAAAAGATACATATGGAGTTATAAACAAAAGAGAACCTCAGAATATATATCGATTTGAGCGAAGTGAGCAAGGAAATGAACTTGAGCAGAAAGTTAAGGAGAGACCGCCAGAGTTACCAAGCAGGAGTACTTCGAGGCACATTGGTGAGCCGATAACAAGATCGAGTTTGTAATCTACTGAATTTTGAATTTTAATTTCAATCCTATTTCAGATCCATCTTCTCCATTCATTCCATCTCATCGTGGATCGTATCGTTGGGCAACTCAACCGGATACTATTCCAAAATCACCGCCTCCAGTTGCACAGAACTCTCATCAAGTGGATGAATTCGCGGAAATGAAACTCTCCACGGGCGCTCCAAATCGTACTGCCCCACCTCCTCCACCAGCGAATCCACCTTCTCTGAAGACAATACAATACAAGACGCCAGTTACTTCCTCCACAACACGAAGAGAGCCTAGTCCTTCAATAAAAGTATCCACAAAATCAGCTCCTCCACCACCATCTCCTTCTGTCAAATCGTCGTCACCGTTGCCACCAGTTTCCACTAAAGCTCCACCCCCACCACCTCCGCCACCACTTCCACCGATTGCCACACCATCTACAGTACCTCCTCCTCCCCCACCACCACCACTTTCATCAGTTATGAATCCAAGTAATGACGATGAAGAAGATGATCCTGGTTCTCCACCTGTTCGCTTATCAACTGTTCCTGAATCCTCTACTGATCGAAGAAGTTTAATGGATGTGAGTTTAATATTATTTTTAAAGTTTTGATCCGTAATTCAAGAAAAACGCGGCTGAAAATTAAAATTTACTTGAAAGGTGATGAATAGGGACGAGGATTTGAATTCCCGCGCAGTGAGAAAACTAGGCCACATCAGGTAAAAAAGGCGTCCCGTTGCCGCGGCCGGGAACTCAAATTCTCGTCCCTTTTCGCGAACTTTTTTTCAATCTCGTTTATCGAGAATTTCGGATTTAAAAAGTCGCAAAAAAATTTTTTTTGATCGGATCCCTTTAAATAAGTTTTTGCTTGTTTTCCAGCAAATCCGATCAACAGACCGTTCAAAAGTACTTCGAAAAGTTAGCGAAACACCGGATTCGCGACAATCCGTTGTTTCACCAACGTCTGGAACTATTGTGGATCAGATTCAAAGCTTCCTAGATGCAAGGAGAGCAGGAATCAATCCAAGTGACTCAGAAGGCTCAGATGATGACGATGACGAAGAATGGAGTGACTAGAACCTGTTTAAATGACGAACACATTTATTTTATCTTGTGAAAAACAATAAATAAAGTACTAATAAAGTAAATAGCAATCAAAAAAATATGCCGGATGAGTGAATTATCTAGCAGAAATGTCCGGAATGGCTTTTTCCAAAAAGCGGAACCCGGATAAATACAAATATCACGGAATCCAGAACAAAATTGATTTCTCTGAGAAGATGTGGTTTTCGTAATGCGGAATCCGGACATCTCCGTTATCTAGTTAGTCTCAGCAGTTTACAATTAAACAGATAAATATCGACGAACTTCAATTTGTTAGATTTTGCTACGACCATTCCTTTAATTTTCGTTAAGCAAAAGTTCTGGAGGGCTTCCTGAATTAGTCCAATAATATTAGAATAGGAAAATTCGATATTACCTTAACAGTTTCTTGAAACTTATGAATCTCATCAACATGTTCAGGTGTACCATCTGAAGCGATCAATTTTTCAATGTAGCTGTAACATTCTTTATTTTTCTGAAAAAAGAATTCTGTACAGCTTTAAGAAAAATGATCATGAAACTTACGACAAGTTCAATAGGAAAGGTGAAGTAGATGTTGTGGGTTTCAAACTTTAGTTTCACTCGTACGGCGACTTTGCATTGAACTTTTTCTGTAAAATAAATTCAAATAGCTGAATAACACAATTGTGATTTTTGGAGTCAGGATGTTGTCGATTCAGAAACCCCCGTTTGGAACTGACTTACGTTTACATTTGAAACATTCTTCTTTACTCTCATCGGAAATATACCAAACTGTTTTGTATTTTTTGAGGCAACCTGGACAATTGATAACGAATTGTAGAAAATCTTGAGCATTACTTTCAAGGAAAGACGAGTCGTCAATATCATATTCACTGCAAAACAATATTTTTGAAAATTTTAACAACCCGCAGTTATATGAACCTCACTTGTCCATTTCCACAGGATCCCCGATTGATATCAATGAGAGTTCTCGAGCTTTTCTCGCTGAACTCTGTTCGCTTTCAATTTTAGACATTTTCCACCAGTTTCGAACTGTGTCATCATTTCGTGTCTTCTCCCGGTGGCTGACCTGAAGAATTGTTTTTTAAGCAATCCAAAAAAGTTTCCTACCAGTTGGATTGCCAGTTCCTCAGCTTTTGTAATTGGTTGGTCGTTGCCGAGTTCACTGAGTTCGTTAATCTAAAACGAGGCTTTGCTGATTTTCACTTATGAATCTTACTTTTTCTTGGTCTATATCAGACTTCGTCCAGTTTTTCGAACTCTTCGAAATGGGATTGTTGGCATCTCCAAAATGTGGCCAAGCGACAAAGTGGCATCCTGAAGTAATAGGTGGCACAAGCTCGTTTCATTCAAAGTTTCATACCTGCCATCTCGACTTGAACCACACCTTCTTTAGTATTTGTGGTCGGGTTTCGGCGAACATTTCCTCGATGAATCCTTATCACTTGCCGAAGCTTCAATCCCACAATAGGTTCCTTATTATCTTTTGAATTCATATAAACATACATAGACGATGTCTCATCCTGAAACAAATATTTAAATTTCCGTCTTGAATTTTAAAAACTGGCACCTGAAATTTGGATTTTCGAGGCCCCATCCCAAAAAAGTTTTAAATATTACTGAAATCCCAGCTGCAGGTTATTTCTAATTCGACAATAAACATCTGGAAAACTCACTTTCAGTAGGAGCAAAAGTTGGTCCGCTATATTACACATGAATATAATTTTTCCATAAAAGTTCCATCGGCTTGGGCCTGGTATGAGTTCATTGATTTTATGGTATTCGTAAATCGCTTTTGACATCTGAAGTTCTTTAATGGGGTTATTCAGGGAGTCGGCAAAAAAGGAAAAAAAACTCCGCGAAAACTCGGAGAGTGTTCCAATCTGGCTGAAACTTTGGGGAAAACTGGAGA
>NC_013490.2:7889346-7915389 GCF_000004555.2 Caenorhabditis briggsae
GACGGAAATTTAAATATTGTTTCAGGATGAGACATCGTCTATGTATGTTTATATGAATTCAAAAGATAATAAGGAACCTATTGTGGGATTGAAGCTTCGGCAAGTGATAAGGATTCATCGAGGAAATGTTCGCCGAAACCCGACCACAAATACTAAAGAAGGTGTGGTTCAAGTCGAGATGGCAGGTATGAAACTTTGAATGAAACGAGCTTGTGCCACCTATTACTTCAGGATGCCACTTTGTCGCTTGGCCACATTTTGGAGATGCCAACAATCCCATTTCGAAGAGTTCGAAAAACTGGACGAAGTCTGATATAGACCAAGAAAAAGTAAGATTCATAAGTGAAAATCAGCAAAGCCTCGTTTTAAATTAAAGAAATCAGTGAGTCAGGGGGCACTTCTATTACAAGTTTTACGGTATCTAACATTGCAGAGTTTTGCTGGTCTTCTAGACTTCGCCCGAAAAGATGTCGATTTACCTCAAAGCTCACCGAAGAAACTACTAAAAGGGCTTCACTCCAATTTTATTCAGCAATATGAGAAAGACAAGGGTGGATATGTAAGACTTACTTTTTATTCTGCACATCACAACACAAATTTTTTAGCATTACATAATGGCCGAGCATTTACGAGTCAGTGGAATTTATTGGTGTGTTAATGCTATGGATTTAACGAAAGAGGTGAGCTTATACTGAACAATATTGTTTCGAAATACATCGTTCTCAGCTCCATCGAATGTCAGCGGTCGAAATCATAGACTACGTTCTCAGTTGCCGTAACAAGGATGGTGGTTATGGACCTGCTCCTGGCCACGATAGTCATCTTCTACATACACTTTGCGCAGTTCAAACTCTTATCATTTTCGACTGTTTACAAAAAGCAGATGCCGAATCGATTTGCGAATATGTGAAAGGATTGCAACAAGACGACGGGAGCTTTTGTGGAGATTTGTCAGGTATTTATATTTCCAGCTTATAGTTTAACTGTATCTCAACATTCGCTATTAAAACTATCAAACGTTCAAAACACGAATCTGTCGTTTTTTTTCAGGTGAAGTAGATACTCGTTTCACCCTCTGCTCATTTGCTACATGTCATCTACTCGGACGTCTGTCTGCACTGAACATCGATTCCGCTGTTCGTTTCTTGAAACGATGTTATAACACTGATGGCGGATTCGGAACTCGACCTGGATCCGAGAGTCATTCGGGACAAATTTACTGTTGTATAGGAGCATTAGCAATCGCAGGAAGACTTGACGACATTGACAGAGATCGAACTGCTGAGTGGCTGGCTTTCAGACAGTGTGACAGCGGGGGTTTAAATGGTACGAAACGTTTTTTTTTCGGATGCTTGTCAATTATTTAGTTCAGGACGTCCCGAAAAGCTCCCAGACGTTTGCTATTCGTGGTGGGTTCTCGCGTCTCTTTCTATTTTGGGTCGATTGGATTTCATCGATCAGACATCAATGAAGAAGTTTATTTACGCTTGCCAAGATGATGAAACTGGTGGATTTGCCGATAGACCAGGCGATTGTGTAAGTTTCTTTATTCATCCGAATATGCGATATTATATTAGAACATATAATTGAATACAAAGACAACTTTATCATAATCAAATTTCAAAGAGATACAATTACTTGAGAGTTCCCTCAATCACAGCTAGCTGCATCAGCTGAGCACGTTTGAGATTCGAGTCATTGTTCTCCAAAAAATCCTGAAGATAAGTTTTGACCTGTTGCATCTTATCATTGGCGCTATCTTCTGAATCTGCGTTCACGGTGATGAGTACATGAATTGGCTCATCGAGATGCTCCCAACCGGCTCGTCCACGGAGACGCTCTTCTTTACTATCATCTCTGGTGCATCCTAAATTCCTTAGTGTAAAAAATATATGAAAATTTTAATTTAGACCTTTTCCTCGAATGAACAACTTGCATCCGAGATCCGTCTCTAGTTGGCGAATCGTGATTCCACGTGGGCCGATAAGTCTTCCGATTGGGTTAATGTTACTGAAAGTCGTTAAATTTTTAAATATCGATTCGTTGGTACTTACGTTGGTGTCTCCTTCGGGAAAAAGATCTTGTCGCACTTTTGAATCTTTCCCTGTTCTTTCTTTTCCTCTTCTACTTCTTTATCAATACAATTCGTGGCCCCAATCAAAGATAAAGTTAATGGACTAAAGCTTTGGCGACGTCTCAGCGAAGATCCGTTTGCTGGAGATGGGGTCATGAGCGATGCATCTTCTTTCATGAAATTTGTAATCGAAGAGAGCTCAGGAGTTGGCATTTCTATATCTCTGCCAGCAACAAATCTTCTCGGAGGCGTTTTAGTTCCCAGACTTTTCATGAGATGTTCCGCATCCAACACACGTTGGATTTCACGAATGAGAAGATTCTGAAAATTTAGGTAACCGACTGAATCGGAAATTTTTGTTGCAATCTCACTTGAGCATTTCGAAAATTGACATTGTGATTCGATTCATATATATTGGTCATTGATTGAAGCTCTTTCATCAGCTCGTCAAGATAGCTACAATTAGAAAACTGAAAACAGTATTTCTAAAGCTGCTGTATGCACCTGCCAGTTTGACGATTAGTTGGTGAGTCGTTCATTTCGCGTTCCGAGTTCATCTGAGGTGGAACCGAAATCCGCGGCGTTGCTAATAAACTATTCGATAGTTAGTTATGATGAAACAGTAAAACCTCCAAGAAAAGACAATAGTGTATCCCCAAAAAATTACCCACGTAGCATGCTCCCAATGCTAGCAAGTTTAAAAAACTAATTTCTTCATATTTTCAGGCTGACCCATTTCATACTGTATTTGGAATAGCTGCACTTTCCTTGTTTGGTGATGAAACTCTGGAAGAAGTGGATCCGATTTTTTGCATGACGAAGAAGTGCCTTGGAGACCTACGAATTGAAATGTTTTAAATTATTGTAGAAAACTTAATTTATTTGTATTATTACAACTGGAATTTTTATTTATTGTAATTTTTTTCATCATAAATTAAAACAATGTACTTCTTGGTGTTGATACTTCTTCACTTTTCGTTCTCCTATTCTGATGTTGCTTCTGTTTTGCCCTCTCACACGATGCAATGATTCCCGGCTTTTGTGGTCGAGAATTTCTCATTCGATTTCTCTCCTTCTCTCGATTCTCCTTGTTCTTCCGGAAAAGAAATTCGACAAGAGCCGTGCACATCGAAAGAACCATTCCGGCCAGAAGAATATAGAAAATTCCGGCCACTTTTGATAAGTTCAAACTGCTACTCGTGCCACCATCCGATGTTCCAGTGTCGCATTGTCCACGATCGTACCACCACTTGTTCTCCAACTTTTTCAGTTCTCCTTTTTCAGATAAATACAGAATAGCAAGATTCAGAGACACTCTGGAATAGTTTGAGAAATTGTGTTTCGCTTTAGCTAAAGCTTTAGGTATCTTACCTCAATGGATTCCCAATTTTTGAAGCAATTCCATAACCCAATGTGTTCAAATTCTGCCCAACTTTCATCGTGTCACAGGGCCTTCGCCCAGATTCATAGTTATTCGTTGTCTCCTCAAGTAAAAATGCATATTTCCCTTTGCTGGTTCTCACTTTTTCTATTCCATCAGCATATGAGCTGACGAATATTCGATTCGATGTGCTGAAAGTTCCTTAGAATATTTTATGTTTTTCAAATTATGTACTAACCTATTGGATATGGATTGCTTCTCCAATTCCATCTGTTTCTGTGTTGTACTAACCATGAAATTCCACATCTTTTTGTACAATGGAACAATTGAATCCTGAAAAATGTAGGTTTACTTTGAGCTCATATATCACAATTCCTGTAAAAGATATCAAAAAGTTGTCAATTAACAAAATGTTCATCATAATATCAAAAACATTCTATCAGTTAACTACTTGTTGATATCTTTCACAGGAACCGAGATATATAGCCTCAAAGTTGGCGGTTTGAGTGGACTCCTACTGTTTACGGTACCTCAAAGAAAGCAGCTGTTGATCCTCCTTCAACTACCCCATACAATATTTTATTCTGATTTGCCAAATCTTCAACACTCTCAATTGGAGGCGTCATACGTTCTGAAATTTAGTTATTCGGTTAGAAATTTGAAAAAAAAGAGATTTACCCAAAGTTAAAAAAGCTGCGAGATTAGCAGTATAGGATGAAACAATGATAAGGGTGAAGAACCACCAACAAGAAGATGCAATCCTTCCCGAAACGGCCCTGGAAAATATTAAAAATCAAACTTCATTAAAAAAATGTTACCTCGGAAGAATGTCAGTTCCTTGTTGCATGAAAGCTGCCAAAGTGAACCAGAGTGAGTTGTAAAGAGTGAATTCGTTTGTTACTGTGAATTCCCCTCGTTTGAATTCAATTCTTTTTTCGTATGGAGAAAACCAAGAGACTAGGAAAATAGTCAAAGAGACTCCAAAATAAGAACTCAATGTAAAAATCCAAATTGTCATTCCAAGTGGTTCCATGAAAGAGAATATATTGAACTCTTGCTTCTCTGGCTTCTTGATCATTATTGATATTCCAGTTGTCATGAATGGCTTTGAGAAGTCTACGGCTCGTTCTCTTTCTTGAGTTATTGTCAATGGAGCCACTGCCACGTCAGCTGTCTGAAAACCAAAGAAAATTCTAGAAGAATACAGTGAACACCAACCTCATTTAACAAGTACCCAATCATCCCATCCCAACTTCCATCTGCTTGTCTTGAACCATATTTGTTACCATCAGAAATGAAGACGTCATATTCGAATCCGGTGATGTTTTTCGCCAACAAGTTCAGCAAGTCAATACAGTACCCCTCGAATCTGAACATTATTCAAATCGTTTACAAATGTGTGCAAAAGTTTTAAAGATTGTCTTTTTCAGTTGAAACAGTTCAAATTTACAATTAGGTGTCTAGGAGTAGCTTGTTGGATTAGTGTTAATGATCTAATAGAAGCCCACCCTATACGCCCACATTGAGCTCAATTATCTCGATTCCTGTGAAATATATGAAAAACTTGTCAACTGAAAAATTATTTTTCATAATTTTTATAACCAATATTTTTGCATTTAACCATTTTTTTGATATCTTGCATCGGAGCCAAGATAAATAAGCCCAAACTTGACAGTCTCTATTGCAGGTTTTACGGTAGTTCAATGTCAAGTGTCTACAAAAGGGATCGTAACTTATTGGATTAATTGGAAAATTTCTAGAAATTTAAAACAAAACTAGCGTTTTATTGTGGTATTTAGTTGACAACTTTTTTGTAAAAACCCTTTTCATAGAGATAAGACATTTTAACGACTTTAGTGGATTTTTAACTTTTAAGGACGATAGAACATATCGTAAACACTATAAAAGAAGCCCACCCAAGCTAACCACTTTGAGCTCAATTATCTTGATTTCTGTGAGGGATATTAAAAAGTTGTGAAATGATAAAAGATTGGTGATATTTTGATGAATTATTTATCAATTGTCAGATTTTTAATATCTTACACAGGAATCGAGATGATTGAGCTCAAAGTTGACGGTGTGGGTGACCTTCATTATTGGAAATACGGCAACTCATTTTTTCAATTTTCAAAAACCTTTTCACTTACCTATCATTTCCTTTTAGTTCCGGTTCTCCAGGATTTCTTCTTTTCAACATTACAAACGGTTTCACTAGAACAGTTACAACATTGAATCGAAGTTTCCATGGTTTCGATGGAAGTATTCCTTTTCTCGTTTGGCTTGAATCTTTTTTTCTTTCCTGTACATATTTCTCTCCGCCGAGCAGAAATCCTTCATCTTGTGCCCATTGGAATCTCTAAAAATTTTGATTTTTTCTGAATTCTTTTTTTTTTTGGGCTTATCAAATTCTGATAAATCCCTTGATCGCAGTTGATCTTGCTTTTTCCCTCACCTCCCAAATACTATTCAATGAGTTGACTCCCGGTTTAATCTCCACTATTTCCGCAGAGAAATTGGTCCTTCTTCCAGTAACTTTATCAAATTGTATCCTTCCAGTCAATGTTCCATCTTGCTCCGTGAGTACAACTTTTTTAATGGCTTCTGCAATTTTGAGTCCGTGTTCAAAAGACTCAAACTGTCTTGTTTCAGTTTGGTCTTCGTGGGGCCTACAGTATAATCCTTTCTTTCCACGATTGAAGAGTTGATGGCGGACAAAAGATCTGAAGAAATTTCCAGAGAATGGGATTTGAAAACATTCAATTCTTACTTATCAAAAATCCCTTTTCCATGTTCATCCATAGCAATTTGCAATGCTTTTCCAGCAACTAGAATTGCATCATGAGCGAATGCAGCGGCGGTTGGGATACTGTCAGTATTTGAAAATCCACCTCGATAAACATCGTGAAATTCTGCTCTTGTTCTACTGAAAAAATGCCCTTCTTTCGGAAAAAATAGGTTTTAGGCCCTACAGGAATTTCTTGTCGTTCTTATCAAATATTCGGAAAATAGTGATGTTGATAAGAGAAAAGTGGAATCCAGTTAGATCGGATTCGTCGACTTCCTAAAATTCTGATTAGAGTGATAAGCAGTAACAGTTAAAATAATTACAAAATTCGAAAAAACATAATGATATTCTTTCTTCACCAGAACACTTTCCTCCAGTGCTCTCAAAAAAGCACGAGTACGGTAGCTTCCTTCCAGATCTACAATCACATTCACGGGTCTGAAAATCTGATTGGGTACTGTAATATTGAAAACTTTTAGAATTCTTACGTTGGCTCATCGATCTCTTCTGAACTATCATTACTTCTCAACGTATGTTGAGTGGATATTCTACGATGGAATTCGTTCAGGAACTCTTTGAACATTTCTTCGTCAGGTGGAGCCTGAAAATATTGAATTCAAGGTGAAATTGAATGCAAGCCCTACCACATAATTATCCACAAACAGTTGGTATTTCGGAGACTTTCTGTGTAAATAGGAGAACATTGTTCGCAGTGTTCTATCAGCTGAAAATGTCAGCGTTTGGTGAAGAAGTATCCAGTAACTTTCAACTTTGAGCCAATTTATCTCGGTTCCTGTGAAAGATATTAAAAAGTTGTCAACTAGTGGATTCTTTATCATAAAATTACAAATATTTTAGTAGTTGACAAAATTTTATATCTTGCATTGAAATTTAGATGATTGAGCTCGAAGTGAACAGTTTGGGGGACCTTCTATTACAGGTTTTACGGTGATCGAACATTGTTGGAAATTCAAAAATTGTTCTGAAACACTTACGAACCATTTTTTCCGTCATGAATGTAAACTATGTCTCTCCAACACTTATATTGAATATAGTCTACAAGTAATTGCTCAGCAGATGGAGCTACTGAAAATATCATTGGGATATTTGATCTGTTAGCTATGTAGTCGCTTTTCGAAGGCTCCCAATCAATCAGAGGCATCTGAAAAAAAACAAATAATTTCCCTTCAATCGACATTCCTATTCACTTTCATATGATTGGCAATGTCTTCATAGATCCCATAATTCTTGAAGTTTGTACCAGCCAGCATGAGCATGTAACCCAGTTTCATTTCATCGCAGACTGAAAGTACACTTTAACAGAATACCTATCGAAAACCATTTCTTCTCACTGATTCGATTCAAATTCCACATCAAAGTGGCCATTTCCATTGCGGAAGGTCTCTTGTCCCCAAAAGGACATCGAAATCAACATCTGACAATGCGTTGAATGTCATTTCCGCTAGTCGGAGCATCTGCGAAAAAAAAAGCAATGATTTGCATAACTTTTTATTGAAAAGATTTTAAAAAGTTGGATTTGAGAGAGAAAACTTTTGAAAAATTGGGAGTCACCTCAATGATGGCATGAGCAGTGTCATTATCGATATCTGTCGAGGCAACGAATGCTCCTGTAATTGAGAGATGATTTGTTTTGGGAATAGGTCTTTGGGTTGAAGAAACTCATACGTTTAGAAGAATAAAAGGATCAGTCTGTTTTCCGTATTTTCAGCCAACATTTGAATATATTTTCAGCAATTTTTTTTCGAAATGTTGAATTCCGAGATTTTAAAATTTCATCAAAATTTCAAAGCCCTCACAATTAGGTGTAGACAATACGGGAATTTTCAGAAAAGGAGGTTCAGTCTAAATTTCAGAGTTGCAGAGACTCAGAATTTCGGAAACTGGAAAGACGTTTCAGAATTTTAAAAATGAAGTTTCCAAACTTCGGAGTTCCCGAATTCACATATCTCTGAGATAAATTTCTCAAAATTCTAAATATCTAAATTTCCGAGATATTAAATTCCGAAATTAACGATTTTTTGAGTTTCTGAAGTTTTCAAGGAATTTCATAACTTCCAATTTTTTAGACCCTGATTCATAAGATTATGGGTACTGTAACCGGAGGCCAGGAGGTTTAGTAAACCGACTGGTTTGTAAACATTTTCAGATTTTTTTTTCAACTGCTTACATAAAAAAGTTTTTAAAATAAATTATTTTGACATGCATTTATTTTATTTTTTTCGGAATACTTCAAAAATTTGAAAGTTCTTTGGTACTATTCAACTGGCTGTATTTTTTGAGTTTTTTCTTTCAGAATCTCAAAATGTTCCATATAAATCAATCACTTTATTTTACTGGTTTTCTCTAAAAATATAATTGTTTTCAGGATATTTTAGCTAATATACCGGAAACACTCTAATAGAAGGCAATCCGAACGGCCAGCTTTGAGCTGACTATGAGAGCTTGAATTTCGAAAAAGGCAGATTTGATCTCATATATCGAATTTCCTGTGAAAGATACCAAAAAGTGGTCAACTAACAAAATGTTTTTGTTATTATGATAAACATTTTATCCGTTGATTACTTTTTGATATCTTTTACCACCACCGAGATACACGAGCTCAACGTTGGCCGCTTGGGTGACCTTCTATTAGAATGTTTAACTTTTTATGAATCTAACCGTCCGATAGTTTTTGTGTTTAGTGTGGAATGGAGTACTGTAGATACCGTAATTACATTAATTTTACCTCTAGCATTTAAAACTGAAGTTCCTGGGTTATTCGAATGTTAGAATCAGAACTTCAACGAATCGTATTTTTCTTCTAGTCCACAACCAAAACACTTCAAAACCTACTACCCAGAAATAGCTCTGATAGTGGGTCTACTGGGATGAAAGATCTAGGTTGAAAAAAAATAGAAATGTTAAGTTTTGTTTAGAGTGAAAAAAATTTTGTTGATTCACTTACTTAATGGAAACTTTTTGGATGTTTCTCCGATCCTTGTGGTTAATAGAAGAATGAAAAGAAGACATTGTTTTCTATTCATTTTAGGTGAAAAGAATCAAACAGAATAGTCATAAACTATAAACAGTTCAAGAGATCTTTCTCTCGGAAAGTTGGGAGTAAGAAAATGAGTTAAAGGAGTCCTTTTGCGTCTTCTCCTTTCCGTTTCTCCAAAATTGAAAATGACAGCTTCTGCTACAGGAGACGTCCTCTTCTTCTTCACTTCTTCTCAAATTGCTTCTTCTTCTTCATTTTCTTCTCCATCTGCGGGGATTCTCTGCACAAGAAGAAGAGAAAAAGGACCACTTTTTCAATTTTCCTGCCAGTTTTCGGTGGGCCCGTCCCCACGGTTAAATTGGTTGGAAGAAGAGGAGTCTGTGTGAAAGACATAGATGTAAAACTGAGAAGATTGACTTTCTCCGTATCCCATACTCAATTGTCAAAATTTCAATTATTTTCCCCCGGTTCTCCAGAAGAATATAGATTTTGAGTTTTTATTTTGAAGAAAAAATAAAGCAATTAAGAAAGTGGTAACAATTATCGAAAAGTGAGAGCGAATGATCAAACGGATCAAAACTCGGGGAGAGTGAGATTGGACCAATATGGTTCAAAGTGCAGAATAAAGTCTAGAAGGGGGTACTATAACAACACAGCACGTTTACTTCAAATCCACCAAAAATGGATAGAAGAAAAAACTAATTAAAAACAACACTACTAAACAAGGGGAGCAAACTTTTTTGATTAGAATGGTTTGAAGAGATCCACATTTAAAACCACGATCTTATTTTTGCCCTAGTAGAACGGAGTGGGCGGGGTGAGAACTTGTTAAATTCTTCAAAACAAATTGAAACACAAACGAAATCACAACGAATTGAACCCAGGAGATTATGAGGAGGAAGCGAGATAATGTGTATAAAGTAAGAAAGAGAGGGAGAGAGAGCACTGAGAAATTAGTGGAATCGACAGTGAGCAACAAATGGTCAAAGGGGTTTTCCAATGTGGAAAATGGAAGAATCGTTAACAAAAAATAAATGCCATCAGATATATAAAAACGGGAGAAGTATACAAAATGTACAGAGGAAGTTGGGGAGAAGACACTGGGGCTTATAGTCCAAATGGTGTTTCTGTGTTATTCGTGATATGGTCTACAGGTAATCCGTTCTCGTAACGTTTCCACATTAGCTCCAGAAGGTCTTCCATGTCATGACAATATTGTTTGACATCGAAAAGCGTTGATGTTGTTCGCGCCATCCATACCTTTGCTCGCATACTAGCCAAACTGAAACAAAATTGATTGAAATGTTCCTATTAAGGATTAACTCACTGTTCAGCATCATTTCCCAATCGGGTTGCAATTTGAACATACTCGTTCCTGGTCTTTGCCACTAATTCAGGTACTCCAAGAGCATAAAGTTGTGATGTCGCAACACGAGAAGCCAGAGATTCAACTGAAAAATTAATAGTTCAGAACCCCCAAATTGTATTTTGTAGCTTACGTGGCATTGTGACCATTGGAGTTCCAGTCCACAAAATGTCCATTCCAGTCGTGTGTCCATTACAGAGGGGAGTATCTAGGCATACATCAGCAAGTTGTCCACGACGAACATGTTCTTCCTATAAAGTACAGTTTTCTTGTGAAGGATTAAAGATAATGAAGTACCAACCTTTGCTGCAACGTTACTGAAAACTATCCTTGATGGTTCGATTCCCCTCTCAACACAATATTTTCGAATGTGCTCTTCTCCTTGATATGGGAACCTCAGGAGCCATAAAACGGACTTCGGTACATTTTCAAGAATTTTAATCCACATATCAAGAGTTGGAGGATCTATCTTATAAAGCTGATTGAAGTTGCAAAACACAATAGCGTCATCCGGAAGTTGATATTGAGCTCGTGACGTCAGAAGAACCGAGTTTGGAATTTCTTCTCCTGTTGCCGCTTTATGGTGCATTTGGGACTGAAAATATTTAATGGAAGAACTCTAAATCTTGAAATATTGTTGATTACCTGTCCAAGACCATTCTGTACATTTACATCTTCCATTACATTCATTGTCATCTGTCCAGTCATAATCATTTGTTTGATTGGTTCCGTTGGAACTTCCAGGACTGGGAGAACAACTTCAGCTTTGACTAGTTCCTTCTTCGGACCACTAACCACTTCTGTATCCAAAATTTGCTCCTTGATTTCTGATTTCGCGAGAATCGGATCCATATTAGCAGTATTCATGATCAGACTAGAGTCTCTTTCCGTGGCGTCCTTGTCCTTCACAACCACCTTTTCAGTAAGATGCCGAAGCATTTGAGCGTGGTCTCCAATGAAGAATGTGTGTGGCATGTAAGCAAGTTTCTCGGTGAATGCACAAGACAGGCGAAGAGGAGATGTTACTGCATCCGTGATGATGTAATCCATGAATGTTGCACCAGAAGTCGAAGGATATCCTAGCCACATAACTTGGATTGGAGCAGGCCTGAGAGCGAAGATCTCATTTCGCGCACCTTTGGTGTAGCCATTCATATTGATGAGAATATGAATTCCATCTTGGGCAATTCTCTCAGCAGCTTTTCCGTAACATGTAATCTGCGACAAATCAACGAAGTGCTCCGATTCAGCCATTAGCTTCGATCGGAAGTTGGTTCCATCGTTGACCGAGAGAGCATAGCAGAATACTTCGACACGTTCGCGGTTGTGCATTCCTGGAATCGACTGCATCAAATGGGATGTTGGATGGTTTCCGAAATCGGAAGACACGTATCCGATCTTGAGGCGTTGTCCGTTTTGAACACTGAATCGGTCAGCATGGATGAGTGGTGTCTTTCCGAGCATTTGGAGATGGACCTTGTCAAAGCACAATGAAGCATGTTTAGCAGCAATAGCAATCCGAGTAGCATGAGATAGAGGATAAAGCATTGAATGATGTGGATGGACAGATGGCAACCGTTTCTTTCCTAGTTGATCTTCCACAAGTTGAACCAGTCGTCGAACTCTCTTATCGTAGTCTGTCCAATCACAAATTATTTGAAGACAGTGTGCGAGATTACAGAATGCATCTGGGAAGTCTGGCTTCAGTTTGAGAGCAGTTCCATAGCTCTGAATCGCTTCTGCCATGTTTCCAGCGTCTTTGTGAATACTGGCAAGATTTGAGTGAGCATCGGCGAAAGCTGGATTGATTTGGATGGCTCGATTATAGCAAGCGATCGCAGATGAGCTATCTCCCATCTCTTTCAGTGTGTTTCCCATGTTGGAGTAGGCGTCGGCAAATGCTGGGGAGATCCTGATTGCTTCTTTGTAATGAAGAATGGCATCTTGTAGTTTTCCTTGTTGTTGCAGTATTGAAGCAAGGTTAGAGTGAGCAGCGGCAAACTCTGGGTAGATTTCGAGGGCTTTCAAGTACAGTCGAGTTGCATCTTCAATTTTGCCTTGCTCGCGCTTGATATTGGCAAGGTTGTTTTGGGAGTCGGCATGGGTTGGGCAGAGCTGAAAACGAGAATATCATCGAATTGTTATCAATACTTTTTGTGGAAAGAATGAAAACATAATGTTGACGTTGATTCGGTTGTTTGAAAAACAGAAAAACGCTCCATGGTAAACAATCTCTGACCTTTCCAAACGATTATAGATCATATTCAGGGAATTATGTTTTCAATGTTTTATCTCATTCTCTCACCTCCAACGCTTTCAAATACATCGTTTCAGCCTCCGAAACGCTTCCTCTCTCTTTCAATGCATTAGCTAGATTACAATAGGCATCTGGGAAATGAGGTTGCAATTCGATTGCTTTCTTGTAAGTGTCGATAGCCAAATCGATCAATCTGAAACCGTAAAGAATTATAGAAACAGTGGAATACTCATCTAATACATACCCTTGCTCATAATACACACATGCCAGATTACCATGGACAACTGCATGATTCCCAGACAAATTGAGTGCACGAAGATACGCAGAAACAGCACGATCGAAAATTCGGGCTTCTTTCAGAACGTTTCCAAGGTTAATGTAGGCGTCGAGGAAGTTCGGATCAAGTGTGACTGCCTTCTCGAAATGGTGAATAGCTAACCATATTTCTCCTTGACTATTGAAAACACAACCGAGATTTGACCAAGCGACTGCGAACTGTGGTTGAGTTTCAATCGCCTTCAAATAGCAAACCTAAACATTTTCTTTTATGTCATTTTCCCGAGAATCGTTTAATTAAAACCTACCTTCGCTTCTTCAAGCCTTCCCATTGCCTTCAACAAATTTCCCAAATCACTCCTCACACAATACAGATCCGGATTAATCCTTAACGCATTGAAATAAGCGGCTACAGCTTGCTCCAGGTCTCCTCCAGACACTAATGCAGCCGCCAAATTGATATAGGCATCAATGAATTCTGGTTTAAGTTTAACAGCCGTCTTATAATTGTCCAAAGCTTCTGCTAAGTGTCCCTTCTCTTTGTAATAGTTTCCAAGATTACTGTAGGCTTCGGCGCAATTACTATTCACTTTTATAGCCAGCTTCGAGAACTGCATAGATCTGTAAATTAATAATTTGACGATTTTTACAATTAAATGAAAAAAACTAACTTTTCCAGATTCTTCACTTGAAAATTGATTGCAGAGAGCAAGAGTAGAATGGGTATATTGTTAGGATCGGTTTGGAAAACTGAATTACAAAGCTTTTCAGCATCTGCGTAATTTGCTGTCTGGAAGTGTCGATGAGCAAGTTCTGTTATGTGTTCTGCAACGAGGAAAACTGTTGTTGAAAACTATAAAAAAGCATACTTATGGTTTCAGCAACACCGTTCACAACTACAGTAGGCTGTGGTGGAAGAGCAACCGCTGCTTGTGGAGCAAGAAGTAACGAAGCAGCTGAAGAAGTTCCATTGAGTTGATATTGTGGATTAGCTGCTAACTGTTGAGCCACTGCTTGTGTTTCAAGTTGCTGAAAAAAGAAAACAAATGACTCCTTTTTAGACAGAGGATGATTCCCTTGTGATTTGAATTGACAGCATTTACCTTTCTGAATTTAACCATTTTTCGTTGAAACATTGGTTCAGAAAATCAAACCGAAATTCGGTGAGATGAAATATCAATTTCGAGAAGAAAGTAATCAAAGTGTCTTGACCTCATACACTTGTTTGAGAAAAAAAAATCTAATATTCTCTCTCAACCGGTTTTCTTTCTCTCGCTTTTCTCTTTTACTCCTCCCCTATTTTTTTCTGTATATGCCCATTTTCGGTTTCTATTTTTATGCTAGTCTCTAGATCATCACCATCATACGCTTATTGTGTTCACGTCATTTTCAAGTACACCAGGGAACGAAGTCAGATGGTTTCATATTAATGATATATTAATGATAACTCACATTACGGAGAGCTTGGTGGATCAGATTCGCGAATCCTGGATTCTGCATGATATTGGCCATTGATGCGGCCGATACTCCGGCAAGTGCTCCATTTGTGAGACTAGCAGGAGATATTCCAACTGGTGCGGCTCCTCCTGGGGCAATAACCGGAGCAAGTACCGGGTGAGCTGGTACTGCTCCGGGAGCTAACTGTTCTCCTGTCGCCCTATTACCTGAAACTTTCAAAACGTTCTTTTAAGATTTTAAGAGTCATATTTTTGTTTATTTAGTTTTTATGAAAAAAAAATCATTTCGTCCAATAAAGTTTTGAGCAAAATTAGATTATGCTATACAAATTTAGATTTATATAAGTTATAGACTAGAAAACTGTACCTTATTGTACGACTGGAAATAGCTGGGTTTCTCCATCGTCTAATCCATTCGCTATAATTCTGAAAAAAAAGAAGTCGAATTCTGAGAATTAAAAAAAGAGTTATAGAAAAAAGTGAGTATTTTCAGAATACCTTTCGAACCAGAAACTCCCAAGGGAACGGCTGTAAAAATTTAAACAGCAGGAGTATGGAAAAAAAGGCCGAAAAGTAAACGAGAGACAAGAGACAGAAAAGATATGCCAAAGACCAGTGTCTGCGTTCTCTTCTCTCTAACCACACTGCCTCGTTTCTCTCGTATCTCTTTCTTCTGATCTTTCAAGTGTATGTTCAGGCTTGAGGAGTGAGAAGAGACGCAGGAATTTGTAGAGAGCACCCAAGTAGTTGAGGGTTGAGAGAAACTTGAGTAAGACTATGTTTGGCCTTGAGTAAGCCGGAAAAGGGCCCGTAAAGAAAGTAATGGTATTGGATTCTTTTTCGGTGTCCTGGACATTATGTGATGCTTGAAATCGTTCTTTTTTAAACAGATTTTTGAAAATTTTAATTTGAGTCGATGAAAAGACGATCGGAAGAGGAAATTGAACATCTATAAATTATATTCAAAAAGTATTTGTCAATTTCAATTTTTAGAAACAAACAAGGAATGTTCTGGAGACTTGCAAAAAATTATTTATAGAGCTATATCTTTAACTAGTTAGCCTATTGAAGCATTGAAAAGTTTGTCTATTTCCTTCCCAGTCGAAATAAAATGTAATAAAAAGAAATTAGAAAATCTCAGTCTCGCACTACGACTTTCTTGCAGATCAGGTTTGATTAGGAACACTGGGGGCCATGCCCGAATGTCCCACAACGACAACTACCGTAATCCAACAATATGCACTTTTTAGGTTACGGTAGTTGTCGTTGTGGGACCTTCGGCCACGGCCAGCGGCGTTTCTCTTCCACAGCTCCGATGTTTTGTAACTACAGAATAGGTCTCCCGAAACCAACGAAATTCTTGCAGCTCAGTTTCGAAATATTGAATTAAAGACTCATTACAAAGTACATTATCCTTACAGTTTGGGAGATAGAACAGGAGTCATGAAAAAAGTGCGTCTAGTTTAAAAAAAAACGAAACATTGAAAACGAAAACAAGCGAGAGGAATGTGTGGAGGAAGAGAAAGAGAAAAACGAAGGATTGATGTCAATTGTGAACTTTGAGTCTTCTGTTGAATAGGCGTAACAACTGATTGTTTCAATGCCCATGCGTTGATAGGAATACGTTTCTAGGGGCTTTCCCATTTCAGGAACATGATTCGAATTTCAATGAGCGTCGACCACGCTCGGTAGCCACAGAGAGAGGGCAACACTTCTTGCAAGACATCAGTGTTCAGAAAACGAATAGAGGAGCGAAAAACAAAATAACAACTGGTTTTGTTGCAAAGAATACTTTTTCTGAAAATCAATTTTAAAATGATAATTGACCTATATTTTCCCACGGATAGTGGATCCGAAACATTTGAACAAAAGTGGAAAATAATTGTTTTCTGATATCAAAACAATTATTTTCAAGCTGAAGTATATACATAAAGAACACAAGAAAACATCATAAAAAGATTAGAAGATCATTTTTCAAAAATAGTCATATTTCGGCGGAAGACTATTTCCAGTTCAGTTTCCAGTTCAGTCCAGCATTATTTGTGATAGAAAGAGGGTTCATATTAAGAAAAAAATCTACAATAGGGCGGTTCTTAGTAGAAAAATGTGTGGAAAGAGCTGAAAGAAATTCGTTTCATTCTCAAAAAAAAGAAGTCCTTCTTTTTTCCCTTCATCTTCTTCCAGTTTGTCTAGCATTGCTGTCCCTCTTCCTCCTCCACTCTCTCCTTTTTTCTTTTACTTCACTCCTTCAATTCTCTTTTTTCGACCACGGGGTTTCCCCTTTGGTCTTGTGGGGAAGTAAGACAGCGTAAGAAAACGAGATATCACAAGAGATATGGAATACCCCCCAAGAGAGAAAGAGAGACAACTCTGCACACTCTCGACCTTGTATTATCTCTTCACGAATGGTGTTGGCCCAGTGCCAGAGTTCAGTAAAGACAAAATGAGCATATTAAAAATAGTTTTCGGATTGCAACGGCGCCCCAGAATCTTTCTGAAACTGGTTTTGAAGAGAAAACTCTGAAACCCTTTATTCTCGTACAATTTTTTTGTTTCAAAACGTCTAAAACGCTAATAGAAATCGCAGCTTCTCTTCCGAAACAGAAAAATGAACATTACAAACAACGACTCTAGTGAATCGGGGTGGAAAACAAAAATTGACGAAAAGAAGACGACAAAAAAAATCTATGGAAGCTACTTATGAAAGTGGAGAAGGTGGTTCATAAGAAGGATGATTTAGTGATGGTGGTGCACATAATCCGGATCATATGAATCCGAGTCCAAATCCAAAGACGTTTCATGTGATGTCAAATCGTCGTAGTATGCCTCTCGGAAGTAATACTCATACCTGAAACAAAATTTTAATTTCAACGATTGAGAAAAAATGATGTAATTTACCATGGTTCTGGAAGATTATGTCCGGTGTGCCAGGCAGTGGTTCCGGCTTGATGATCACCGTTTTTAGCAATGTAGCCGTAGCCATATGGCGATTTCAGAACTTCTTTGCGCATGACATGAAGGAAATGACCAGTGTCTCTCGGATTCGTGTAGAGCTCTCCAACTTCGTGTTTCGGAATTCCGTCGAATGCAAGCATACGAGCATCATACTTGTTCGTTACACTGTAAAAACAAAACGTCTATTACATTCATTAATATCTGAAACGTACTATTGTCTCCATCCATTCCATCCGATGGAGTCAACAATTGTGTTCCATTCTTCCATAACATCTCCACTATGCCACTCGAAGAAGTCGAGGTCCAATCGCTCAATATCCTGAAAACCGATGAAAGATGTTTTCAAAAAAAGTGAGATTCAATTTACCTCGACAACAGCGTCAGTATCTCCTGGTTTCGTCCAATCGTACGCAAGAATCTTTGAGTGATTGCGGTACTCGCGGAGAGAATCTTTGTAAGACTCTTCGATAGTTTTCAAGTAACGCTCATCGACGGTAGCAATTTCATCGGTCTGAAAAATATGTCAATTTTTCAGAGCTACCAAATTGAAATTTATCATATTTCTAGACTCCTTTAGCCCGTAGTCAACTAACATTTCCTCGTCGTTTGATATTCTCCAAACATTTGCTTGTTGGGGTGTTCAAATAAACAACCAAATGTGGCCAGAAATGCAATTGAGGAAGAGCGTTTTTGCGAACAAAGTAGTAATGCTTGAAATCTGTGAAAATAAAAACATCTTCCGAAATTCTCAAAAATGATGCTCTTACATTCATGACCAATATAGTTCTTATCTCTCATTGCATTAGCGAAGACGAAGTCAGAATGTGGCGTGCGCTCAAGAACAACTCCTTGTCCAGTGTTGAGGATGTGAGCCAATGCATTGAGATACTGATCGAAGCGACAGTTGAAAATACGGTCTTGCATGGCAGCCGAGAGCTCTCCGCTTGGGTTTTTGTAGAACATGGAGATATCTGGGAGACGATATCTAGCTGGGAACTAAAAATATAGGTTAATTATTGTGCAACTATGAAAAATTGAAAATACCTTGCTGTAATAGTTACGAAGATCGTTTCCGTATCTGTCGATAAGAATATCATCCATTCGGAACTCGGGGAAATGAACAAAGCCCAATTGGTCAGCAAGCTGCTTCGCCAAAGTCGTCTTTCCGGATCCGATATTTCCTTCGATAACAATCAATTTCGAATTTTGATGAAGGTGTGCTTGAGTGTCATCTTTCAAACCATCAATATAGTTGAAACCTTTGTGTTTGTAATCCCATGGATCTGGGTGATCCGGTGGCAGTCTCAGGACACTTCTGTGTACAACTCCTCTGATCTGGTTGGACAGAGCTCCGGATCTGGCCGGCGCTAACAGACCGACTGCCAGTCCACCTAGCTTGCTCATCGAACCCGGCATTGAGGTCTAGAACTGTCATTTCTTATTCAGTACTTATTACACACCAGAACTGAAAAAAGTACAGCTATCAGCTCACAAACTGATCAGATTTCGTTCGACGAACAAATACCATAAAGTTATTAAACACTTCATTAAAATAAATACGAAACAGGATTTCAAAAAATACTTTTTTCTGAAATCTGACTTTAACAGAAGACATGAATATATAAAAAGAAAGCATGGGGAAATGGGGGAAATTCCGTAGAAATAAGATCAAGAAAGCAATGAACATATGGGAAGTTGAGATACAATGCTCCCAACTAAGAATTGGATCGTTAACGGCGATCTCCGTACCGTCCTCCGCTGCTTCCACCGCCGCTACGATAGCTTCCTCCTGATCCGCCTCCTCCGGAATTGTAACGACTACCTCCGCGGTCATATCCTCGATCTCCACCTTGTCTATCACGACCTCCTCCGAAGCCACCGCTTCCCCCACGACTATCTCTATACCCACCCGAAGATTCTCTGCGATCTCTATCGTATCCTCCCCCGTTGCGGTAAGACTCTTGACGTCTATCACGACTACCACTTCTGTCTCTCTCCCTATCATCGTATCCCCCATACCCAGATTGCATATCTCTTTCTTCAATTACTGCTTTCGACTCACGAGTTTTACGAGTGTCTCCTTTTCCTCCTCCTGAAAAAGTAATACATCAATCAGTTCGCGAATTAAAGTTCTTACCAAGTCTTCTGGGCAGCCATGTTTTCTGGGTACGTCCTCTTTCGTAATCAACCACGAGACGTTTACCATCTACTTTGATTCCGTCGGCTTTTTTATATGCAGCTGAAATATAGCATTGAGAATAAAGAAGCTTAGCGTAACACAATTGTGAACTTATAAACTTCCTGGTCATATTCTTATGATACCGGTACACCTAACCTACCAAATTGCGCTCACAAAGATCCATTTCAATCGCAGCGATATCTACTTACCCACTCACTTACCCAAAATCAAAAAATTTTAATTATATTCAAACTTACAAGCAAAACTTACTTGCAGACTGCAGTAAACTTACAAGTCAGCGGAAATTTTTCACAAAAGAAGTTCGATGTTCGGGGATAAACTTACAATATGCTTACCCTTTACATATCTGAACGTTTTACTAAGCTTCAATAGTAACAGAAAATTGAAGAAACTCAATGTTATCTCAAAAAATCTTTAAAGGTGACTAAACTAGGTCTATCCTTACTTTCAATTTTCAAAAAATTGGAATATGAAACAGTTTCCTAGACTTTGATATTTGTTTTCAACCGTAACTTTTTTTGAGCTCACCAAAACAAACCTATCAGAATTTAATCGATAGGAGAGTTGCGCGCTCTGCCGTTCCCATTCTTTTCCCAGAGTTTCACAATCACCATGTGGCTGTAAAAATTACAAACCGATTGTTTTTTTCTTTCAAGATAAAATAGATTTCAAAATAGAGCCAGCTGATTTCAGTTCTAATATGCCAAAACAAAAAAAATCATCAACGTACTGTGCATTTCAGCCTTATCGCTGTACTCAATGAAAGCATATCCACGTGGCTTTCCGGATTCATCGTGCACCATTGTTAGCTGCAATATCAGAAACTTGTGATACAGATCTAAAACAAACGTTTACATACCTTCTTAATCTTTCCGTATGCTTCAAACTCCCGTCTCAATTTACTCTCGGATGTTTCGTAGTTCTGAAAAAGACACAGTATTCCTCGAAAATAAAACATAGAACTCACAATTCTTCCAACAAACAGAGTGCGATAGGGATCCTCCGTAGCTCTTGAATTCTCAGCAGGGTTCCATGTAGCGATACCTTGTTCAACCTTATATGCAAGCAGCTCTTCCTTCTGTCGCCGTTTTTCTTCTTTAGCCTGTTCTTTTGTCACAACTGGAAGTTTCGGTGGAGTATCCTTTGGATCCTGCAAATAGTTTTATATTTACACTTTGATTTTTTACAATTAATAAACCTCAAAAAGTCCAACGTATTGGGCAACTCCTGTCATTGGTGCTCGCTTTGCATTTTTATCGACGAGAAGTTCTTGAACCGGAGGTAGATATTGAACCGGTGGTCGAGCTTCGAATAAAGCCAATAAGTTCGGCGGAAGGAAAGCAGTCATAGTGTCTGTAACTTTGGTTATGTGTAAAATACAATTAAGAAGCGTTTTCACAAATCAAAACACAGAAAAAATATATTAACAAAGCTTAATTCCGTTAAAGGTATTTTGAAACGATAGCGATTTGAGAATCGAATAAGACACTTATGTATGAGAAAAAAATTATACTCATCAGTTTGCAACACAAAATAATCAAACCAACAACCAAAACCTGGGCGTCGTCTTAAAACGCTATGGATTATTGTTCTTCAAAGGCGGTGCGGTCGCGTCGCGTACGCGTTTCTTCTTCCACGGCCGAGGTGTGCGCGGTTTGCAGTGTCTCTGAACAGATGCTAAAACAGATGCTAAAAAGCGAACAATTTTTTGCGGCTCCAGTATGAAAAATAATCAACCCAGTTCGAAAAGAAACATTTGAAAAAGTATGAAAGATAACTCAAATTGCTATAGCAAGCCCATTTGTCGCATTATTGCTGCGTTGAAAACAGATACTTCCAAGGAAAGGAAGAAACAGTGGAAATCTTTTAATCTCAGATATTAACAGTCATTAAACAAGAACACAAATTTGAAAAATATTTCAAACTTATGCTTTTAAAGGGGATTCTGAAAAGCGATTGTTCTTCACCCAAAAAGTTTACAATGAAGACTAATTATATTATTATTATTCGAATATTAAATTTTCGATGATACAATTCCTTATCCTTGGAGTTATGAAAATTTATTACTTGGAATCGCGAAAATAAAGAACGAAAAAAAGTAGTTGCATGAATGTGCACAGTATTTCTGCATTAGATGGCTGTTCCTCTTTCCAAATCATCCTTGATATCTTCTGTGTATTTGCCATAATACTTGTCCAACTTTTTGTTGAACTTTTTGTTTTTCTCATTGATATAATCGATCGGGGCATCTGGATCGTAGAGTCGTCGACGATGATACTGCTCTCTTCTTTTGACTTGGCCATGGACATCTTTCACCAACCGATCCATAGCAGATGTTGTTGGGTAATGGTTTCCTGAGAATTTTAAATTATTGACTGTCATTTATCAAGCACTCCCTACCATGAATAAGAGTGTCCGCTGTGGGGTAGAACTGATCACCTCCGACACATTCCTTCATTTTCTTATATGACTCCAGATCGGGATCCAGCGCTGCAGTCAGACGAGTGTGTTGACGCAGCGTCATATCTTCATAAGAAGCGAATCCCTGATCTGGATTCTTCTTTCTTTTCCTTTTTTGTTCAAGCTTCTCTGTAACATCTGCAGACATTTCCAGACTTCGTACTCTCTCGTAATCCAATCCTTTGTCTTCCGCTTCTTTTCGATCTTGCAACTCCTTCACCTGCCATTGGTCCCGCTCCTTTTTCGCTTCAAAGTTTTTCGGTAATTTCTTACGGCGATCTTCTTCAACAACCTGAAACCGATGTTATTAACATTAGAGAAGGCGATTTCGACTGGAAAAGTTGATCTCGAATATTACCGAAATTCGGGGAACTATGTGTGAATGAAACTTAAAAAAATACCTGCGCATGGTTTTCTTTTCGAGCTTTCTGTCGCATTTTGTGGAGATCCCGAAATCTTTGATTAAAATCTTTCATTTTAGATCCACTTGACGCGGTACCACTGCTAGTCTGCTCGGAATCTGACATCTGTAAAGAACAATATAAACTGAAAAGAAAACTAGATAATTTCTAACATATTAGAGAAGATGATATCGAGATGAATACATTCATGTGATTTTGTTGATTCAATTATAAACATATTTGCAAACGTTTCTTTGGTCTGATGCTAAAGCAAAGGCCGAAGAAAAAGCGGCTAAACTCATAGCATTCTGTAAAATCGTAAAACTTCTTAAAGTCCTACTACGAAATTAAAACTGAATTTTTTTTTTGAGATATGAAATATTTTTTAAAAGCAATTAAATTAAGTATTTATAATGACTTTTTGTTAAAAATCGGTTCATGACTCTATAAAAATGTAGAAATAGCGCCATGTTGGCTTTACTTGCAACATGCCGAGAAAAAATCGAACTTTTGTCTCAGAAATCAATTTTTTGAAAACAATTTTGCTTTCAACAGGCGAATTTTATTAAAAAATTGGTGCTCAAAAAGGATCGAAAAAATCTCTACATATTGCAATACAGCGCGATTGCAGTCGATTCTATTCTGTTGATCGCGAAGCGGTCGCGTTGCGTATGTCACTGGTTGCGCTCAACACACCGAACGCGTCAATTACGGGATGTTTCGGGCATATTCAGCTCATTCTGGCGGTAGTTCAAATATATGTCATAGTTTCAAAATTGCTAAAAAATAGCTGATTAACAACATCATCTTACTTTTTTCCCGTTTTTTCATCTTTTCTTTAATTTTATTAGAAATGAAAATCAGAGTCATGTGGTTTTACAGCTAACAATGATGCTCAATAGTTCTGAGATAATAGATGGCAACATGGTTGTGGAAGGGTATGAAGAAATCGCAGTGGACGACATGAATGACATGAGTGTGAGTTTTTTTTAATTCGCAGCCGTTCAGATTGTTTTATACATTTAAATGATCGATTTTTCTGTTGTAGGAACTGGTTGTTGAGAACGATATCGTTAACGATGATGAAGACAGTCTTCAATACGAGGAAGTAGTGCATAGTAGTGATTACGGTGGAATGCCCATTGATCAGTATAATGATATTGTTCAATATAAACGGTAAAAGCTTCTACTTATTACATTATCTAAAATTTAAGTTCAGAACGAACGTAGTTCCTCCAAGTGTAACAAGCAGGAATGATAGAAGTGCTCCTAGTCACTGGAGGTCTCGATGCAAATGCTTCTCTATGGCTGATGATGGCGAAACTCTGTTATACTATAACCCGGAAAACACCAGTAATGCAATGCCAAAGGTTGTGGTTAAGAAAGGAGAAGTTCGAAAGGTTCTTGAAAGAATACACGAGCTCATTGGGCATCTTGGACAGAAAAGAACGTAAGAATGTTATCCTTATCACCACAATAATTCGAAAGCTATATTTCAGTCAAATGGTTGTTCTCAGAAAACTTTACTGGAGATCCGTACGTCAAGATGTGAAGACCTTCATTGCATCCTGTGATTTTTGCACTGAGAAGAAACTTCATGGCAGAAAAATTACCAAGGCTCCTGTAGATATCACTTCTGAAAATTTCGATATTTCTGTACTTGTTAGAGATAACGCTACTGATCGATTGGAGTTTCATTTGGTTGGATACAATGAGGCAGAAGTGCGAGAGGCTTCATATACAAGAATGTCGTCGTATACCTTCAAAGAAACAGCCAGCGAGTACAGGAGCCGTTATTCAAATCAGCCACCAGTGGTATGTTTGTTTTCAAAAAATGCACCTTACCAAAACTATTATCAATCTATATTCAATATGATTCTGTAATATTTAACTAGGAATATTTTAGCCACCAACCTTTCGTCGTCAACCATATGTCAAAAAGCTCAACAATCAATCGGTTGGGTATCTTCTTCCATTCCATCAGAGATCTCGAACGATGGAACCTGAGTTTATTGAGATGTACGGGCGTGAAGATTACCCGCAAGAGATGATATACGAAACAGTTCCGGAAGTAGATGATGGCTTGATGAGAAACAAAGAAGAAGTAAAACAAAAAGATTATCAACTGCCTGACGCGCATCCGATAACATTCGATGGAACCGAGTTGACTTCGAAAAACTTTAAAACAGAAGATGAGGTATATTTTGCAACATATTTAATGAAATAAAAAACAAATGATAAAAGTATCAAAATTTTCAGACTTCTCTAAATGGATCAGTTTCCATGTCTCGCGCTGGACCTTCCTCATCGTCTTCGATACCATCTCATTCAAAACAACAACATCAAAGATACGGACAGAAACGTCATATAGATGTGGATTCGGATAGAATGAGAGGAATGTGCGGATTTCGATCGTCTGAAAGACAACAATCCCCGGCTCCCACTACTACCGCTGGTTTGTTGAAAAAAAGAAGAAGGGAATTTCCAAGTATTCGCGGAATGGCTAACCGATTCAGTATTGCTATTGGAGACACTGACAGAATTGGTTAGAACAGAATTTAGGAGCTTTAACATTTATTAACTTTTTTTTCAGACAACCACGAAGTGAATCGATCAAATCCACACTTGATTGAATATCCCGATCCTTCCTCCATTCTCCGAGGTGATAGTTTAGGACTGCCACCTGTAATTATGGCACCATCTAGCAACGATGAAGTTTGCAAGCTTCAAATTGAGGTTAAACGAAAAACATAGATTTCAACCAAAAAAACTTCGATTCAGGCTCTACAACGTCATATTCATCTTCAAAAATTACAAGAAAAATTAATACATGATCAATACGAAGCTTCAATGCGAATTCCAATTACGAGGTATATTCAACAAGTGGAAGAAGTGCAAGAAGAACAGCTTGATGTTGAACATGATCTCAATCATCATCAAGTATACGAGGAAGAGGAGGAGGAACTATCCCACAACCAAACCCGTCATATTCGCCACCAATAAGTGTACTAATTTCTACTCAGAGCTAGCTTTGTTCTATTGATCTACTTTGACATGTTTGAGAACTTTCCAAATGCAATATAATTTTATTCAACTTGTTTTCCTACTTTGCCCTTATCTTCATTGTCATAGTGCAAAAATTCGTTATTTTTTAAAAGAGGAGTCCGACATATTGAGATAATCTAGAAACATATTCCATAGAGTAATTTGATAATGTTTCTAAAAGTGGACATAATAGTAATTTTGGAATACGGTGCTTAAAATGAACCTACCACTTCGAGAAGTCGACCACCAAATCGCTAGTGTTAATCAAAAATTGGGCAGTGAAGAATGAAGTCAACCCTAGAAATTACAAGAAGAAAGACGAATTTTAACTTTCTAAATTTATAATAATGAAAATACCGTAAAACCTCTAATAGAACGACACCCGGAT
>NC_013490.2:7917444-7918552 GCF_000004555.2 Caenorhabditis briggsae
TCTGTCCGTCTTATTTTCTTCTAGTTGTAAATGAATTAGTTTATGTGCGTGAAAACATGCCGGAAATACTGTGTGCATTCAGGCTTATCAGCACTTCTCAAACCTCCCCTGTGACTTTTGCAGTCTTAAATTTTCTAAGTCTGCCATCATCACAAAATTAATTCCGTGATTGACTCAGTCGTCAGAATTTCCCCATATTTTCATCTTATGATTAGTAACTTGCTCGGCAACTTTGAGTTCCGTTTGTTAAAACTATGAAAGAAGCAACATCGATTATTGTACTTTGCAATATGCTACCCTCTTTTAAACAGAAAATGTGTCAAATATTTGCTTTCTGATCTTTTTACTCTACTGTTTTCACTTGACGATTCACTTTGTCTCCGTATATACAAAACGTTCTTGTTTTCATCCAATCACTCGCTCGAAGCTTTTCAAAATTCTGTCCTTTTTCATTTTGTTGTGCGTCATGTTTTTTTCAATGCAGATTTTCGTTGTATCTTTAACACGGCACCGATTCTTCCTTTTTTTTTCCCGAATATTCTATTTTCCAGATGAAACGGAAAGTTTCGGTGTACGATTCTTCGAAGGATAAGACACTCGGCCAGGTTTGTTTTCATTTATCTTGCAAAATTCCACTGAGTTAAAATAGTTTGTATACCATACTTTTTCTAGGTGGTGAAAGGCGAATCTCCGATATGGATTCGTGTAGCTATGGCTATTCTTCGAGTCTGGTTTTTCATATACGATTGCCTCAATTATCTCCCATATCAGTTGTTCAATTCACCAACTGAGAAACTACGCAAATCTGAACGTGTCAAGGTATTTTTTCTTAGTAGGTCTTCTAACAATCTTTATAATTTAGGCAAATTGGGTGGAAGATCGTGATGGGCCAATCCGCAACGTCCAAGGACATGCTTCGGAAACATTCCCAGGAAAAGACACAATCGATAAAGTAAGACAATGTGTTCATAATCCGATATTATAGTCTGATTCTCGAAATGATGTATATTTTTTTGAGGTGTGGAGAAAGTGTGTTGAATTGTACGATGAATCACCTTGCCTGGGAACTCGACAGCTCATTGAGGTTCACGAAGATCAACAACCAGGA
>NC_013490.2:7919552-7938094 GCF_000004555.2 Caenorhabditis briggsae
GTTCCAAAAAGTCAATAATAATCCAAATTCTTTTTTTTAAATTTTGATTTGGAAATGTTACTGGAGTTTTCATTTGTTATAGAAACTGAACCTTCTGAACCCAATCCCTCATTTTATATTTCAATATTGCTCATCCTTCGTTCCCTTATAAAGGTTCACCAATTGCCTATTTTTTTCCATTATTGCATTTTTCCTTTATTTATTTTCCGGTGCCAAAAAGACTTTTGCCCATACTTGTAACGGGCCGGGCCGAGATTTTTCTCGGATTTCAGAGGCCCGGCGGGGCCTGTCATTCCACAAGTTTTGAAAATTTTAGAAAACACATAAGGGGGGACCCTTATGTGATTTTTTTCGATCAAAACATTTTTTTCGAGTTTTTTTTTGATATTTTTTGACAAACAGACAAACAATCCAAAAACACAAAAAATAATGGAGAAAATTGTATTGAGAGATCAAAATTTGGCTCAAAATGACAAAATTTTTGTTACCGGGCCTTTCGGGCCGGGCCCGGGCCTTGAAAATTTCCTCAGGCCCGGGCTTTGGCGGGCCGGCCCGGAATTTTACAAGTATGATTATTTGTTCTTTTTTTTCCCAAAAATTGATTAGTTTCTTAGTACGCTCCAGTGAGATTTTTCTCTCCGTCTCTTCAAAATGCGTAGTCTCTCCCTCTCGTTACGAAACTTTTTGATGTCATTTGCAAAATTTGTCTTGCTTCGCTTTTCTCGATTGTCTCATTAAATTGATTTCAGGTGATCGAAAATGACAGGAACCGAGCGTAAAGTCTTCCAGGTAAGTATTTACATTAATTTTTAAGGGTTCTGGGACCATGAATTTCCCCCCAAAAACACTGAATTTCAATTTTTCAGAAATACTATCCACCGGATTTCGATCCATCAAAAATACCTAGAGCAAAGGGGCAAAGAAACAGGTATGATTTTAATTGTTTGTTTTAAGATAATATGTATATTTTTCCAGACAATTCGTTCAGCGTGTCATGACACCGTTCAATATGCAGTGCAACACATGTCATGAGTACATTTACAAAGGTAGTTTTACTAAAACACTATTATTCGAGATCGAAATTGTTGTTCCAGGTAAAAAGTTCAATATGAAACGTGAGACTGCGGAAGGAGAGTCATATCTCGGACTCAAAATCTTTCGATTCTACTTCCGGTGTCCGAATTGCCTGGCTGAAATTACTTTCAAAACAGATCTCGAGAACTGTGATTACCAGAATGAACACGGAGCCACAAGACTTTTCGAAGCAGTCAAGGTATAGTTTATTGCAGTTTTCTACCAGAAAAAAATAGAGGAGCATTGCATTTAAATGAGATTCGGAGAATTGAGATCGGGGTAATCTGCTTTGTCGTCTAGCAATCCATCCTCGTTAGCTGTGGCATATCTAGAAAAATGTAGTTTTTTCCTCTCTGCCAGTAGTTCACAAAACCCACCTGAATAGTCAACTTCTTCAAAGTGTCTCTTCATTTCCAAGGAGGTTTCCTTTTCAACGTCATAATCCATTGGTTTTTCTGGTTCTAGCTTGTGCATTGGTTCGTCATCAGATTGAGAGAACGTGATATTTGGAGTAGCACCATTGTTAGTAGGTGGTAACAAAGTTGGAGGAGCACTCATGACTATGGGAGTCTGAATTGTAGGGGGATGTTGTCAAGACTCAAAAGATGTTGTCAAGAGAGATTTTGACTCACTGGGATAGCAACGAGCGTGTAGTAACTCGGAGCCGTTGAGCACCAAATTCCGCCAAGTGGTACAAAGTAGAAAAAGTTGGGAAGAGGCATCGATCCAGTCGCCATGACGCCTCGTAAAATGGACTTTAATGCTGAGGTTTGTTAGTTTGTGAAGAAGAAGAAGGAATGAAGCGAGGCGAAACATAAGTCAGAAACTGGTAACTAATAATTAGTGAGAAAGGAGCTTGTGGGATATCAAAATAATAAACAACATGTTTCTCGTCTTGGAGACCCGAGTCGCGAAAAATATAATATAATTAGAAGAAATTATTATAACCTAGATTTGTTGTACATAAAATTTTCATTTGATAAATATCGCTCTAAAAATTCGAAACGGATTAGTTAAACTAAGATTGCCTAGTGTATAAATACTCTCAAAGAGCAATTGTTGTTCTTATGTCACCCAGTTACGTTTTTTTTTTTGGAAACCCTACAATCTATTTAAAAGTTATGATGATCGGAAAAATAAAACATCCCAAAGCTTATCCAGTAGAAGCTAGATGATCTGAATAGAATCGGATATTTCTGTGGAATGAGGAAACACGTCATTTTTCATGAACGTCGTCTGTTAGAGGGAGGTACCGGATCGAACAAGAAGAATAATGACTCGGAAATTGAACAGAAGCTGTTGGATTTTCGATAAAACACAAGCACGTGCTAGGTTTGACAAGTGAAACTCTGGGTGGGAATGAAATGTATAAAAAACCCCGTGGGAGGTTAAAGGGGGCGTCCGCTAATTCCAAAATTTTAAAGATTTTTATATCAATCGATCCAGAATTTTGGTCGGGAAGAAAACTCTCTTGGAGGATAGACCGAAAATCACTCGTTCTTAAGATCACTCGTTTTTAAAAATTAGCGGACGCCCCTTTATCTAGTGGGTGACATCTGAAAAGTCATTTAACTGAATTATGTGACAGCTCACGATGCGGCTGAATGAGTTCGAAAAATCTGACGGACCATATCATGAATTTCAATTTTTCAGCTCTACCAAGACCAACAAAAGCAAGCAGATGAGCAAGAAGCGGAAGATGCAAAAGATCCTATGAAAATGCTCGAAAAGCGAACAATGCAAAGTCGGCAGGAAATGGAAGAAATGGGAAATCTGGAAGACCTTCAAGAGTCAAGCAGAACAAAAGAGTGTGTAGATACGATTGGTTTCCTGTCGTCTACTGATCCACATCTTGCACAAGCTCAACGAATCAAAATGATGGAAGATGAGGACGATCGAATGGCAAGGTTAGTTTCTGAAAAAAGATTCCCAAAAGTTCTAATGCTTGATCATTTTCAGAGAATTAATGGGAATCACATCTGATGGACGCATTGAACGCCGTATTAAAGACTATGATGATGATGAAGACGATGATAAGGATGAAGAAAAAGATGTTCCTGGACCCAGCACATGGGCTGCGTCAATGTTGAAACCTGCGATACCAGCACTCGGAATGGAAGAAGCGACGAATTCGAGAAAACGATTTGATCAGAAGGATCGGTTCGCGGGCATAAAATTGATCAAGAAAGTAAAGGTAAGTAATTGATTTCACTTTGGTATCTTTTTGTATTCCATACCGACGTCAATAGTTTTTTGTTCTGACTTCTTCTCCTACAACCAATATATCTTTCAGCCAACAGAACCAACTACATCATCAGCTACTACTTCTTCTGCTCCAACTACTTCCACAACTCCCTCGGCTTCTAAACCCTCTACTTCTCAACCTGCTCCATCGGGCCTCTCTCTTCTTGCTGGATATGGTTCCGACTCGGACTCTGAATAATTTTCTTATAATTTTTCTTTGTAATATCTTTCGCTGCTAAGAAAATCAATGTTTAATAAATAAATTCATTCAAAAGATTTCAAATAATTTATGACACAACAGCAGCTACAAAAACTATGATTCCTTCGTCAGGAGCTTGAACAAAACACAAATTTTGTGAAGCACGGTTGGCACCTGGCGCTGTATTCGCTGTTGTCCTACTGTAGTTTACGGTATTCACAAGCCATTTCGCATTACGGTAACCGGAAACTTTGTCTTGAACGGATTTGTTGATGTCATCCACTGTTCTATATGTTTGAAGCGAACTTTCAATCATGAAATAGAGATTTGGGTCCGGGCAGATCCACACTGAAATTAATATTTTGAGATTATTAATTTTCAAATGTTGAAAAAACTGAAATTTGTTAAAGGATTTGCCGAATTATTGTGGTACAAAAAATCGGAGCTGTGGAAGAGGAACGCCGGTGGCCGTGGCAGAAGGCCCCACGACGAAAACTACATCAACCTCAAAATATTTTTAACTGAAGGATTTCTTTTTGTTAGTTTACGTGCGTTTTCAGTAATTTTTTTTCGCTATCAATATTTATATTTTCCGACTTTCGGGGAAAATAACAGGAAAACCCGACAAAAATAAATACGGAAAATTACAAAAAAAATGTGGGTTACTGTGGTTGTCGTTGTGGGACCTTCGATCAATTTCCCCAGTGTTTCTCTTCCACAGCTCCGATTTTTCGTAACAGAAAGTTACGGCAAATCCTTTAACATTCTCCAGAATATTTGTTTGCTGTTGATTCATAATTTTCGATGCGAAAGAGGTTGAAAAATAGAAGCACGGTGCTTATATTACAGGATCTTCAGTGATTTTTTCAAATTATTTCATAGACGATCGCCACAAAATCGGCAATGATGACGAACCTATCACATTTATAATCTGCTCATCATAACTCGCTTTAACTGTCACTCCTATCGGAGCAGCTGAGGCTGGCCGTCTTGAATTAAGCAGAATAAATAGAGCTCCAAAAACTAATCTGACTTTCATAATTCGCTGAATTATTGGTCTTGTCGTAATAAACAAATATTGCAGTGAGCAGCTCGAAACTCGCTGAAAACTGCAATCATTTTCGAAAAAGGGAAAGGCGACCATCGGTGGCGAAAGGTTATCAGTCGGAAGAACATCACGATCAGATGATAAGACAGTTACCTGAAATCACCCTCTTTTTCAGACTAACTGTTAACATAGTACGATTTTTTTTTCTCCTGAAATCATTTGTATGCAGTTTTGTGGTTAGAAAACTCAAGCAACAGCTTTTGTTCGCCAATGTGAGTCATTTCGAATGGAACAATACAAATTGTTTTCTCCGACAATTCTGAATCCTTTGAAACCATCATAAAAGAAGAATACAACGATTGAAGCAAATGTGGATATAAATTGAACCGTTTCTGTTGAAAAATTGTGTCACAATGAAGACGTTTCTGGTATGTGTTATTTTTCATATATTCATAATGTCCGAAAAGTTTACAGATTTTTCTACCGATTTCGATCGCTGTTTCCGAAGGATTGTTGAATCCCAGTATCTGCTCTTCTCGTTGCGTACACTGTATTGATGGAAGATGCATGGATTCAATCCCGGTTCGTGCCATCCATTCATCCGATTGCGGCACTTGCCCACCGGACACATACTGTAGCAACGGGGAATGCATTGGATTTCCCTGGCCATCTGGATAAATTTCAAATCCTATGATGAAAATATTGCGATTTCAGTTTGTCTCTAAGTATACTAAATAAAGTACTTTTTAAATGAAAATGTTTCTTTTCTAGCCGGGCCTTTTTCAGAATTTTTAGGGGTTTCAATAATTTCTTCACGTCTATTCAGGAAATTTTCGGGGACAATAGAAAGAAATGAAGGAAAATAAGATTGTTCTGAAATTTTAATTTTCGTTCAAATGCGGGATACATGTGCCTGATTTTACAAGTGTTTTTTTCACCTGCAAGACCAGATTTCTCCAATTCTAGTTCTTTCTGAATTGTACTTTTTTTTGAAAGTTTAGAATTCCTTCTACTTTTTCGGACTTTCTTATTCTTCAATTCCAAATTCCATTTCATAATATGCGTCAAAAACATCTTCAGAACAATAACAATTTATAGTAAACAGTTACTCAGTTGGACTTAAGCTCATCTCTTGGAACGAGTCCGTCCTTCTGGGCAAGTCTCAAAATGGCGTCATCGGACTCTCCCATGCGGCGAAGAGCTCCGCAGATGGCGTAACGGGTCGACTTTCCTGGGATCTGAAAAATTATAAATTGAATTCATGAACCATTGAATAATAAGAATACCATGCGGCCAGTTTCTGGGTCAACATCGACGAAGTCGATTTGGACAGCGGCGTGGTCCTTTGGTCCGATGATACGGTTGGACGAGGAGCTGAAAAAAATTCATTGAGACGCGTATTTTTCTTAGAATTTCGTTTGAAGTAAAACGAACAACTGTTTGCATTCACCACTCAAACAAATCGAAAACTTACCACTTGCGTGGAACGTAGAGCTCGACGGTTTGTCCGGCGTCGTTTTGCATGATTACCTGGAAATATTAGAGATTGAATTTGAATAAAAAATATGAACGAATAACAACCGGAAAATATTGAAAAATGTTTTTTTAGTGGCGAGAAGTTGAGCATGAGACGAAATTTTGCGCCTTAATTCTGTCATGAACACAATATTTTTCCCAAGTTTCCACACTATTTATGAAAATTGACTGAAAAGGAAAAAAAACGAAAATTTAGGAAACGAAATTCGTCAATCAAGGGTTGTGAAAAGCAAGCTGCTTAATGATTTGAATACGTTAGAATAACATTTTCCCAATTTTTTACCGAAATTCCGGTAAAAATCGAAAAAAATAGGTTAAAAAAGAGAAAAATCCCAAAACTAGGGAAACAGTGAAGAAAACGAGAAAAGAGAAATCGTGGTGAGACCAGGCGCTGCGCAGCGGTCGTTCAGCACACGAGTGTGATACGCAGTCGCCGTTTTCCCCGTAAATCGACACAGAGAAAAGATAGAATTGAAAATTGCAGTGAAATTTCTCTATTGTGAAAAATTGGAAACGGTGGGAAGTTGGGAAGGTCTTTGACTTCAAAAAGCAACATTTTTCGAAATACTATTGTCACAGAAGTTTTTGGGCTGATAAAAAATCGGAACAGGATATTATGCTTGTCTGAGAAAAAAAAGGTTGAGACGCAGAGAAAATGTGTATGCGTCTCCACCGTTTGTCCTATTTAGGCTCTCCGCTTCGATATCGCTACCGTATTCAGACTGCAAAAAATACTCTAACCTTTTTTTCTCAGACAAGCATAATATGCTTTTGAAAATGTTTATCTGAACTGTGAAGTTGAAAAAAAAACATTAAAGGTGGGGGGACAGGAGATTTTTCGTAGTTTTTTTGTAGCTAGAGTATGCATTCTACCGTCACGGTGTACAACGCTTAATGTCACTCTGCGTACAGCTGTCGTCCTCGCCTTTATGTATGCAATCGGGAGTCCGCTTTATCTTTGCCCGCGTGGCTCAGTCGGTAGCGGCGCCGCACCCTCAATCATCGCCCTCACAAGTTCAACTCCTCGAGGGGCATCTTTGAACGGAATTTCGAGAACATTATTTTTTTCATGTCCCCCCACCTTTAAATGCTGCAAATTTTCATAACATTGAAGATTTCGGCTATTTCGAATTCCAGAGAGATGCTTGTCCGATGATCGAGAAAACACAGAATATCGGAAGAATTTATTCCCAGAAGAGCGGATTTTCCATATTGGGTGAAAATACATGTTTATTTTGATACAGATCAGATAAACGGCCATTTAGAAAGAATTTAAAATTTGAATGACGGAAGAGACCTGTTGAAATAAAAGATTTACAAAAAAAACTATAAAGTGAAATAGTAATTACAATAGGTACCCTGAAATCAAAAAACAACGTATAACATCATAATGGACGACGTCTGCGAGGCGTTCTTAGTTCTGAGCTCGAATTCGATGAATATAGAGAAAACCCGTTCAATGTACTCGCAAGACTTTCGACAGAAGAATGTCGATGTGTTGCAAGAGCAGTCAATCCGAGTTTTTTCAATTTCTTCCAGTACTGAGCGACATCCACTCCTTCCCATCCAGCATTCTCTAACCGATCCAAATATCTGAAAGCCAGATGTTTCAATGTACAATTTTTATATATTCACCGTCTCATAATTCGATCCCGTACTCTTTGCTCAACGTCAGTTATCCTTGAAAAATTCGCCAGTTCAAGATTATCCAGAACCTGTTGAACACTATCCATTCCCACAAGACAGCAGACAATGTTGGGAAAATTCAAAGCATAATCCAGAGCTAGTTTCGATATGCTGATGTTTTTGGACTGGAAAAAAACAATTTCAATTAGAAATCCCTTTTTAAATAAAACTAACCGAGCAATATGTAGTAGCTGCTAGACAAGCTTCTTTGATTTCATCGCTTGCTGGATGCCAAGGAGGCGGACCCTTCTCAGTGAGAAGTCCCCAACAAAGTGCTCCTGAGTTTATAACAGCAATATTTCGAGTTTGAAACCAAGAAGTGAATTGTCCAAGAGAGTTGTTATTTAATGCTCCTTTGCAATAGGTCATCACAAAGTCTATTTTTGTTGTACAGCAATCCACTAACTGTCTGGAAAAATATAAACATTGTATTGATAGTGAGTTTAAACAAATTAAAACTTACACAAGCTTAGCTAGAGGATACCCTGTTAACCCAATATGTCTAATCTTCCCAGATGCTTTTGCCATCTCCAGAGCTTGCAATGTTTCGTACAGTACTATCGATTCATTCGGAGCAAAGTCTGCATCATGGATCTGAAACCACAGCATTTTCCCACCAAAAAAAATAGGTTTTTGTCACCTGGACATAACAAATATCGATATAGGTCAGCTGTAATCTTTTCAACGAATTCGTCAGTGATTCCAAAATTTTATCGGCTCGAAAGTCGAAAGTTCTAGCGTAATCCAGTTCAAACCGCCCAACTTTTGTACTGATGTAATACGATTTTCTCGGAATTTTCGATAGAGCCTAAAAGAAAAATTTGAAAATGTAAATTTTTTTTGGAGTTCATACTTTCCCAAGAATAGATTCGCTTCGACTCTGACTGTACCAATATCCGGTATCTATGTAGTTGATTCCTGTTAGAGAGATTCTTATATTTTTTAAATCAGGTCAAAGAAAATCACTAACCTTGTTTGATAGCTGTTTCCACTATTCGTGTTATAGAGTCTTCTACGTTTCCAAACATTCCACCAATTGCAGCAGCACCTAAAAATTCAAAGCATAACTCGTTAAATCGATAATCGAATCTTACCGAATCCAATTTTGGATATTCGAATATCTGTACCAGGAATTGGTCGATAATTCATTCTTCTTACTGCAGATTCGTCGTGAAATCGAGGGATGAAAGTTGGAGGTAGGGAATTCTGAATGAAGATCAATCAGATTAGTTTCAGATTTTTTTAAAGATTAGTTTTAAAAAATATCTTTCTGGAAAATTCCACAGTACACATAAGATTCGAAACAATAATCTTTAATGCAGAAAGTTAAAAAGTCAAAAGTAAACCCGGAATTCGGTGTTTTGAAAATTAAAAATTCAAAGTTTTTGAAATTGAAAAATTGGAAAAATCGAAAAATCCGAAATTCTAAAAATCTAAAATCCTAAAAGTCTAGAAGTCTAAAATTCTGCAATTCGAAAGTTCCGAAATATAACAATTCAAAAGTTAAACAAGAAATCGGATTTCGGAAATTCGAAAAGTCTGGAATTCTAAAATTTCTAATATTTGGAAGTTCAGAAGTTCAGATATTTCCAAATCGAGAAGTTTAAAGTCTCAAATTCCGGAATTCGGGAAGTTTGAAAGTTTGAAAGTTCAAAGTTTCAGATACTTAAAGATTCAGATATTCGAAAGTTATGAAATACTGAAATTCTCAAAATTGAAAATCTGAAATTCTAAGATTCTAAAACTCCCTTCAAAATTTCTCAAATTCTGAAATTTGTAAGTCCAGAAGCTCAGAAATTCAAATGGTCTCAAATCACGGATTTTGGAATTTTGAATATTTCTCAATTCAAAGTTTCAGAAATTCGGAAGTTCTTCGGATATTAGAGTTTGAAAATTCTAAAATTCTAAAATTTGTGAATTCGGAAATTCAAAAAAAATGAACTCAAAAGCTGAGTTTTTCAAAAGTTCAGTAAGTTAACAATTGGGAAAATCGGATATTTGGAAGTTAAGAAATGTTGTGAATCATCTCAGCAAGTTCAACTTTAGAAGTGCTACAAATTTTGGATAGAAAAGTTTCGAAATCATCTCGTTTTTTCCGGCTTAAGCTCCCATAAGCTTCTTGAGATTCGAAAGTGTTACGAAAAGGCTTTCTTCGCTGCTTTCTTGAGTTCTAATTTGTCAAAGCTCTCAAGTGTATCAGTTCTCATTCTCCAAGTTCTCAGCTATGACACCGCCGTGGTTAGAAAAAATCATATATTTTTATTTCCAAATCAAATAGAAAAATTACTCACATCAGCCTGATCCCTATCTCGCCTACTGGATCCTCCACGATGTCCAGTTGGAGCAAGTGAAATACTCCTGGGAAGTTGTCGTGATGTTGAAGGCTGAAAGATGGTAAGTTAGCATAAGGTTGTTGGGTCATGTCTACATTGTGCAACTTCAACTTCCAGTGTATTCAGAAGTCGTGAAGGTCAGATTTCAGGATCACAGATAATTTATCCGTTGACAACTTTTTCATATCTTTAATAGGAACCTAGAAAGTTTGCTCAAAGTTAAAATTAAGGGGGAATTCTTTCTATTGGTATATCGTTTGAACAGGCAAACATTAAGTTTTATTTTAATTATGCTGAATCGCAGATATCCAGAATTTTACCTCAGAAAGTCGATCATAAAGTCGTTGATGTGACACGGATCCATTCATATAGATCGGAACTCCACGGCTCCGAGTGAATGTGTGGGATTGCATTGCAATCAGTTAATTTCATTTGAAGGAAAACATCAATACTGATAAAATTCTGAAAAAAAGGAAATGTAAAGTTTCACAACTTCAAAGGCAAAAGCTCTGAACAAAGAAGAAGGGGGAAGTAGAAGAGTTTCAATATTAATCGAATTCGAATAGAATGATCACAGAAAAAAGTTCTCGGGCACTCAGTTGTCCAGTTTCTTCCTTTTTCTCTTTTTGACTCGTAAAGCCCGTCGACTCTTCTGGAGAGAGAGCTCATCCTTAGAAGCGGGGGAGTCATTTCTCTGGGTCTCCTAGATTTTTGAAATGGTGTTTAGTACTATCTCAATGGTTACCGTAATTTGAAATGCATGACGATAGGGAAAACACTCTGAGGCATTTTACACACACTCGGATGTATCTGTGGAGAAATTTTGAAGATATTGTGAAAAAAATGAGAGAATTCGAAAAAGAAACGAATTGAAATGTTGGGCCAGAATTTACCCAAATTTTGAATAGACTTCTTCTAGGGATTAGGATAATCGGAAGATAATGAATGCCTATTATATGCGTTAAAGATGCGAACCGACAATTAAATTGGGCAGTTTTTGGAGTTATTCGCTGATTGGAATAATATTCAACCTTGAATCCCGTTTTCACTGTTTTCAGATAAGGTGAAGAGATACTGTCAAAAAATTGCTGAATGACAGCTGAAGATGAGCGAATGACTGCTAGTTGGCAGCAGACGGAGAACCGAAGGGCCATCAACGGACTGTTGACGGACAACTCGAAAACTTTGGTTTTTAGAAATTCAGGAATTCAAAAGTTTAGAAAGAATAGAGACTTGGATTTAGAAAACTGTTCTGAATTTTGAAGTTACGGGTTTCCGAACCTAATTTTCAAATTTATTAGTTTTTGAACTTCCAGATTTCTAGTATTCCAAAATCCCAATTTCCGAAATTCAAGAATCTAACGATTCAGAAAGTAAAATTCGAAAGACGTAAAGTTCTAAATACGGGCAAATCGGGACCTTTGAAGTTCGTTGATTAGGAAATTCGTAGATGATTCCATTTTTTGGAATTCAGAAAGCTCGGTTGTTTCTGAAAAATATGTTTCATTTAAGTTCTGTGAGACCCAAAAATTAGGCACAAAGTAAAATCTAGGTCGAACCAGAAAAAATCCCGACAATTTTTGAGAAGAAGTTCACGGTTTTATGAAAAATCTTCAAAGTTGTTTTCAGGATGCCCGTAATTTTCCGGCTAGAAGAGCTGGAAAACGTGGAAGGAGTATACCGTTTGACTATCTGCGTTCACAGGCAAAAATTGTGTTGCCTGTTTTGCCTCTAAATGAATCTGAATTCCATCTTCATCGTTTCATCTTTTCTTGTTATCAGCCGTATGTTTGATTCAAAATTTTAAAATTATGTGTTCTTCTAGTGAATGGAGACTTATTGACGGCAGATCAGAAGGCATCATGCTTGAGCAAGTACAACAAAATTAGGTCAGAACACGCAAAAGAGAATAATTTAGCAAACATGAATAGATTGGTAAGTAACGGTCCATCAATTTCTAAACTGGGGTACTGTATTTCCTCTGATAGAATCCCACCAAACCAGTCAGATTTGAGCTCAATTATCTCGAATCCCATGCATGTTATCAAAGTAGGGTCAACTGATGAAATGGTTATGATATTATGATAAACAATCCATCAGTTGAGAATTGTATGATACCTTGAATTGGTATTGAGATAATTGAGCTCAAACTTGGGTAGGCCTCTTTTAGAGGAAATAGGTTAGCTATAGCAGTCGGACACAGGTCGGCGGCTCTTCAGCTGCCATTCAGCAGGTAAAAATGAATACATTTTTTGATTATTCCATTTTCAGGTATTGGATGATGAACTGGAAACTTTAGCTGACGCAGAACTGGAGAAAGCCGATTATAATGCCATTGTCATGAAAAATCCCAAATTCGAAGCCATCCGAGACGTTGACCATGCCGCAAATGTTACCTCATTCATGACTAATCCGGGAAGAACAAAATTCGCCTGCATCAACAAACAATGCGCTACTACCAACGACCCATGGATTCTTGTCACTAATATTCCGTAAGTTTCAGCTTTACCGTAACCGCTCTAATAGAAGCTCATTCAAACCGTCAACTTTGAGCCAACTTATCTCGATTCTTGTAAAAGATATAAAAAATCTGTCAACAAAAAATTATCCATCATATTATCAGCAATATTGTATCAGTTGACAAATTTCTGATACCTTTCACAGTAATCGAGATAATTTAGCTCAAACTTGACAGTTCGGGTGCTTAACTGTACGAACTATTTTCTTATAGATCGGAAACTGCAAAATCTGGAAAACCAGGTTCGGGATGTGGTTCTGGGAGAATCCCCTTTGAAGACGGCCTCTGCTATGTTCCTGAAACGACACAAAAACCAAATAAATCACCTGTAACTGCCGAAGTCGAGAAATCAGTTTCTTCATCCATTTCTTTTCTAGCTGCTGCATTCTATGCATACTTCCATTAGTTTTATATTTGATCTACCAAATTATTTGTGATCTACCCACCTAAGAAGAGCGCCCTTCTCTGGCACTCTTCTTCTTAGTTGTTTCATTGGTCAGAACCCCTCTTTCTTTGGGGCTGACAACCATTCTCGGTCTGTCTCTCCCAGCCTTCTCTACTTTTCCCCCTCTATTCTCGTACATCTTTAGTACCTGAATAAATCTGTATTCTATAACTACTATTCGTATTCCTTGAGCCGGCCAGAATGCCGGATCCTAAGGACGTAACACTAGCTGTTTCTGTACTTGTAGTGTTGGCTATTTGAATGAAGCCCATTTGAATTTATTTTGTGTTTGAAAATAACAATTTAACTAAATTTTAAAGGCTTATTGAAGAACAAAAAAGTAAGGCACATTATAAAGAAACATAAAGTTAAAAAATTAGAGATCGTCTAAACGAATCGCAAGAAAACAAAAATTAATTAGTCGACTTCCTCGACAGTTGGTCCTTGTGGGTAGTTACTGGAGTTGAATCCGGAAGATTCTGGATTTCAACAAATAATATGTATTTTGCCGTTCTACCGCAGCTTTTCGACCACCTTCAATTTTTACACATTTTAAGCCATTTTAAGGCTTATTTTCATTGATTTCTAACCTTCGGTCATAAAAAATGTGTCATTTTCAGCAAATTTCAAAAATGGGGAAATGGTCGAAAAGTGCGTTATAAAAAATATGGTCGAAATCCAATGGTCGAGATGGTCGAGAAAAATGCGGTAGAACGGTGAATAAAAAAAAAGCTAAATAAATGATCTTTTCAGAAAATCTTAAACCTCTGACAAATTATGATCTTGAAGAACTTGTAAAATTATTAAAGATAAGAAACTTCAGAGGAATCTTTATGAGAGATACTTTGCCGGATAAGGTACTATCAAGAGAAACTGGTATTATAAATTTAGATTCTTCAGAAGGTAAAGGTACTCATTGGGTTTGCTACTCCAAGAATAATAAGAACATTTATTACTTTGATTCGTTCGGACTAGATCCACCATCAGAACTTCAACAATATCTCAAGAGTAGAAATAAAAAAGATAAAATAGAGCTTTCAACATTTCAAATTCAAGAATTTGGAACACATCATTGTGGTTATTACTGTTTATTACTTTTGAAACTTTTGGAATCCACAGATTTCCAAAAAATTATTTTATCATTTCTTGAGGACTAAAACCGTAAGCATTTGTTTCATATGAATTAGGTATGATAATCCTCTTGAAACTCAGCAATTTTGCTTCAGTCTCTTCATTATCAAACACAACTTTTTCCTGTTCTTGGGTGTATAATTGTTGTTTGATACTTCGAATACAACATTGTTTCTTTCTAACAATACTCTTATTGAAAAGACTCTCTCGAAAATCTTCAACTTTTAACTTCTTGACAACACACTTCTTTATTCCTTTACTCTTTTTATTTTCTTCTCCAGGTTTGGGTACCTTTGAAAGTTTCGGATTTTCTTTTTCTTCCTGATTTCTTTTCTCGTAATAATCTTTTAAGTTTTCACGTGTTTCTTCAGAAATTTTATAAGCATATGATTTGGGCTTCAAGGCTATAAGTTCTTCCATTATTAAACCATTCAACTCATCTTTAAATTTTCCAACTACTTTTTTATTTTCCACATTATATAAAGGATGGCATTCAGGATATTCACTGAAATCGAAATATTCTTTGTTTATTATTATATTCCTATTGAAGTTAGGCAACTTAGCTAACTTTGCTATTCTATCCTTCTTCGAAATGTAATGAGTTTCTCCATTTTTCATTAATTCAGTTTCCCCAGAGAATATTAATTTAACATCAACTCTATTGCGAACATTCTCCATTGTCTTACCAAAAACAGAATTATTCATAAGTTTGAAGAAATCCTTTTCAAAATCATTTTTAGCTTTTTTCCTAAGGTCAGTATTCAAATCAATATAAGAAGCAAGCCAATTACTCTCATCAAATTTAAGAATTCTCTTAATTTTTTTCAATTTCATTCCAAGATCTAGAGCTTGTAGCAGGTTTTGATAATGAATAACATAATTATTTTTGTTCTCCAAAGTATTACACAACTTCTTAATATTATTACCAAAGTCTCTTATCTCAGGACAAAGTGGAAACTCATTATGCTTACGATGCAACTCATTTGGATATTCCAAGTCCACTTCTAGAATACACCCTTTTCCTTGACTATTAAGATTTTCTATGTATTTCCGAATTTGTGATTTGCTTACTTCATTCATAGAAATATTCAAAACACTAAGTTGGATTTGTTTCTCAAAAACAAAGTTGCTATGAGGTAATAATTGTTTCATAGCCCAACCATATAGATTATTAGCATCTAGATATAAAAGGAAGTTAGATATTTCCTCAGGATTGAACTTTGACGTGTATTTATTATTTGCTTTTGTATATCTTTTAATAGCATTAACTATTCCACCTCTTATTCCATCTTCAATCATGAAAAACTTTTCTGTATCATTAATAGTATCTAGTCTAACTTTAGTATATTTTAACATAGCATCCCAAGATAATCCAGGACTAGTATAATACCAACATGGATCAAGTCCATATTTATCTAAACTTAGATTACGGAAATTCTCGAAGACATCTGCTAAAAGAAGAACATCATTAATCATATAAATCCTAGTATAATCTTCTAAATTCTTACAGTTCATCTTATTCCAAACCACTTTAGCATATAGATAATCTTTTTGGGAACATTCTTTGTCATTCAGTTTATCATAAAATGAAGAAATACTTGGAAGTTTAGTTTCTTCATATCTTTTGAATGAATCCATGTACAGTACTGGCCATAAAGAATGCGACAACTTGTTTTTTGAAGATAACTTTTTGAAAACTCAACTTTTCAATCCGAATTTTTGGTAAGATTTTTTCAGCACTATCAAAAACTTTTAGGCTAAGTTGGTTTTAATATTCTGCTACAATTTTTTTGAAAATTAATTTTTTTCGAAAATTCATGAAAATGACATTTTTGGAGATCTATACAAAGAAGCTCAAGAAACACCGGAGGTCAAAAACAAAATAAAGGTAACAATAAAAAGTGATTTAATATTTCGTTGGGTATCCTTTCGCATCGATAACAGCCTTGCATCTACGTGGCATCGACTCCAGGAGCGTCTGAACCACCGTCATCGGGATACTCTTCCAAGCAGCTTCGAGTTGAGCAAACTTTTGATTGGCATTGGATGCTCTGACTCCTTTGAGGCGGCGTTCCAGCTCCTCCCACATATGCTCGATGGGATTCAAGTCTGGAGATTGACTTGGCCATTCTAGGAGGTTCACACGGTGACGTCTGAATCAATTGGCGACATGACCCGAAGTATGCTTCGGGTCATTATCCTGTTGGAACACCCACGATCGGCCCAAATTTGCTCTTGCCCATGGTCTCATTGTGTTCTCCAGGATGTCTTCGTACACATATCGATCCATGGTTCCAACGATTCACTTCAATGGTCCCATAGAAGTGTCGGAGAAGCATCCCCAAACCATCACAGATCCACCTCCATGTTTCACAGTTGGACATTGGTACTGTGGAGCATACCTGGAGCCAATGGGACGTCGAATCCACTGAATACCATCAGTTCCGAACATATTGAACTTCGATTCATCGCTCCAGATGTGATTTGCCCACTCACGGGGGCCCCAGGACAAGTGCTGTTTAGCCCATTCAACGCGAGCTTTTCGGTTTTTCAAACTGACGAGTGGTTTTTTGACTGGTCTTCGTCCGTGCAGTCCAGCAACTTGCAAACGTCTTCTAATAGTTCTTCTCGATGGTACCGGTTCATTTGGAGACGTCACAGAAAGTTGAATATCCGTAGATGTGCGTCTAGGATCTTCTCGGCATGCGCGCAAAATGTTCCGATCCATATTTCTGGAAGTGGTTCGGGGTCTTCCTGGAGATTGGCGATGAACAACGCCATTCTAAATTGTTAAATTTAGTTGAGAAAGCTGATTGAAACCTCACATCATCTCGATTTTTCTTCAGAATACGGTAAATTTGGCTGGAAGAACAACTAAACTGAGTTGCAAGTATCTTCGGATGCGCGCCGAGTTCATGACCACGCACAATGCTTTTTCGCTCGTCCACAGAGAAGGATTTTTTCCCGAATGGTCTAACCATATCTGAAAAACAATAAAACAATAACTAAAACTAATTCCAATTAGTTGTCTTTCAACTTTATTTAAAAAAACCAAAAATCATGAAAAATATGCAAAATGAAAAAAAAAGAAAACAATTGAAAAAAAATTTTGTTTGCAAGATGATGCAATTTCCAAGTACGCAAGTTTTCGTAACTTTCCAATGTGTCTACAGTAAAAAATTCGAGTTGAAAAGTTGAGTTTTCAAAAAGTTATCGTCAAAAAACAAGTTGTCGCATTCTTTATGGCCAGTACTGTATTCATATGGATAAATTCCTTTTTTCCTCATAGTTTTGAAAACATCATTATTCTTATTTGATCCAGCGGATGTAGAAATTTCGAATTCTGAATAATAATCTCTGGAAATATTCATTTTATCATTATCTGAATTTTCTGCTAATTTATCCAATGACGACAACATGAAACACATTGAATCTAGAAATCTTACTTCAAACCTTCCCAAACATTTTCTGTCAAAGAAGGTAACTTATAACTGAAACTAATTCCGCAGTTTCCTTCATTTTCTGAAGGATCATTGCTGAGATTTCCTCTGGATTGAATTGACATTTCTCTCCTTTGACTTCAACTTCCACCACTGGTTTTCCTTGCTTTGATTTCACAGTGAACGGCCAATGCTTGCAATCTTCCTGGACTGTTGACTCGTCGAAACGTCTTCCAATCGCTTTGCATCGAATACAGTATGCTCTGGATTTCGGGCGGCTTGATCTTTGGCTGAATCTCCAACGAGTCTCTCTGTGTCCGTGAATGCAACATAGGATGGTGTGGTTTTGTTTCCTTCCGAGTTGGCAAGAATCTCAACCTGAAAATACAAATAATTGAAATCTGAAAAGAGTAATAAAGAAAATATCAACTTACCTTTCCATTTTGGTAGACTCCAACACAGGAATATGTGGTACCGAGGTCGATACCGATAGCTTTGCACGAAGACATTGTTTGTAGTTTGTAGTGAGAACAGTAGAATTATATTCTTCTGAGGGTGACATCTTCACAAAAGCCCCGGTTTATATACTTTCGGAGTGACGGATTCTAGAACCTTTCAGAAGCTTCCTGAATTCGTTTTCCTATTCTTCTCACGCGCCTCTTCTCTCTCCTTCCCCTCTGTCTGCGTCTCCGCGCAGCAACACACTGCGTCGCTCACAGGCTTTTTCGACGCCTCCCCTTTTCTAGAATGTTCGAGAATCTTCTGGATCAAGGGGGGTGGACACCGAAAATGAGGAAGGTTTTTTCGCGTGTCGTATGAGAAAAAAGGTGTTGCTTTGGATTCTAGATTTTAAAATTTCGGAAACAATTTATTTATTTGTCGGAATTA
>NC_013490.2:7938480-7950709 GCF_000004555.2 Caenorhabditis briggsae
TCCGACAATATGTAACGTGCCGATTAACAAAATTCGCCGTTTATGAAACCAGAAAATACTCGAAAAATTGTAAAATACAACAGAAAATGAGAGAAAAAGTGAACAACAACAATGAACGACACTCAAAAACTATTTAGACCTTCTTCTTCTTCTTCCTCCACGAAGTGACATCTTCTTCATCTTTTTGTTGTTCCACGACCGGTAGCACGACTTCCATTGGTTCACTGGAGCCTAGAATCTCTGTTTTGACCTCTTCTTCTTCAGAATCACAGATTCCATCAAGAAGATCATCAACCATTTCTTTTTCTTTCTAGAAATGAAACATTTCAAAGTGAAACCTTTGTGAATCAGACAGACCTTTCTTTTAGATACCCCTGAGCTTTGCGGGTCACTAACAGCCACTCCGCCAACACTATTCTGAATAATGCTGAGCTGCTCAGCAATCAGTGCATCCTCATCAACTTCCTCTTGTTTCACTGATCCTACGCTCAATGGATTCTCATTGACAATAACACTTGGTTGGTATAGCATTTTTTCTTCTGGTTCTCTTCCGTGTTGAATTCGTGGAGCATTGATTTGACGTGCTGCGGCTGTTCCCGAAGTGAGAATAAGAGATGGTGTGGTGATAGAAAAACCATCGGGGCGTTTGAATGCACTTCTGAATTGAAGTAACGTAGCTATAGATGAGATGAGAAGTAGAATACCTCTCTCGTTGATCCTGTTTGATAACATCACTCACGACAGCAGTCAGAGCTTCGGCTCGAGACATTGCCAGTTTCACACATCGCTCTATCTTCAATTATTTCTTCAAAATCGTTATCTAGAGCTCAAAACTACCTGTTTCGTTGACAAAACAAGATTGGTGCTTTGATGAAGGGCACACACTTCGCGACGTTTGTTGCAAGCGACGACGATGGAACCATCAAGACAGGCTGCTTCCTTTTCTGTTGGATCAATAACCACCATTTGTCTAGAATAATTAAACGATAAAACAGAAATGTTGGAAACGCGTTTACCCTTTATCCAATAATCCGATCGTTGTGCAAATGGGCATATGGTAGATATTCAATGGAACTGGCGCTTTCTCGTATTCAGAATACTAAATAGAGATTACAATAGTTTAAATAATAAAATAGATTCTTACGATGAGGGTATGGTGAGGTTCCAAAGTAACATTAGGTCTTTTGAAATGCTGCAGAGCCGTGATAGCAGCCAGACAAGCACAGTCGAGCAGACTACCGTCTTCGTCCAGAATGCGAACGTCGACACGAACTTTCCAGATTTCCTTTCCGGCACGAATGCAAAGTGACTTTAAAATTAGATTTGATGAGGTAGAAGAGTTTTTCGAATTCTTACCTCAACGTCAATGCATCTTGAATCTCTGATGATGAGCTCGAGCAACCGGATCAATTCCATTCCTTTACTTCCCAGACGATCATGCTCGTTGGCTTAAAAACAAGACAATAATCTATTTCAGATATTTTCAGACTTACAAACGTTCGCCATAGGGCTCAAATCAACGTCAATGATGATGACTCCTTTATGCGGACGCATTGAAGATGGCTCCGCAATTTGAGCGCTAACTGCGGCTATTACTCTGAAATCTCCAATGTAAATAAAGGATAGTCAATTTCTCACTTTGTATTTCCAATTGTGCATATAGCAGTACCAATTTCTGATCCGACAACTAGTTTTACACCACGGAATTCTTCTAAACCTCGAAAATCGAATCGCTGAAAGATTATTGGTGTTTTGAGCAGATTTAACTTATCACCTCACTTTTCCACTTTTCAATGCTTCTAAAATGACTTCTTTTTCACAGGTAGTTAACGGTGGAACCCTCATTATGTCTGCAAATTGAAAGAAATGATCGACTAATGCTTCACCTCAGCTGGCGTACAACAAGAAACGGAAATGTATATTTTTTCAACGCTGACAACGTTAAGGTCCAAACCTGAACAAGTAACAAAGAAGCAAAAGTATTTATTGTAGACACGAATTATGTGAAAATGTGGAAACTTGGAAATAAGAAAACAATCGGGGAATATAGAAAGCAATAGGAAGAGGTCTTGTCGAGATTTTAAGTCGAATTTAACTTTGTTGGGTGTTCATGTTGGCAAGCTGTGCTTGGACTTTCGTCTGGAAGGCGTCTGAAATGTAAGCGCGGGTTCTTCTCTTCTCTTTCAGGATTCCTTCAACGGTCTCAACCTGCAACGTGTTTGGTTTAGAGAGATGGGATTTAAAGCACACTAACCTGCTTCGCAATATGCTCCTTTTTTCTATCAAAAATTCCCTTGGCCTTCTCGCGATCCAATTCCACAAAATAACCAGTTCCAATTTCAACCATGTGCTTGTTTGGGTCAGATAGTTCAGCGCGGATGTACAGCTGAAAGACTAAAGGGATAATATCAACAGTTCCTCAGAAAACCAACCGATTCGGAGAGTGGAATGAGAGCTGTGTGGCCTGCTGTGCCAACCTTCACATCTTCCAATGCTGAAATGCTCTTTTCGTTTCGTGACAGAAGTGCCTGAATAAAATTTAGTTAGATCATTGTGAATAATTTTTAGTAATCGATGTAACGCTTTACGTTACCTTCAAAGCATTGAAAGAGTCTTGGAAGAAAGTTAATTCCTGTTCGCAGTTCTTTTGGAGCTCCCCGAGTTGTTGCAAGCTGAGCTCTGACAGCGGTACGCCTCTTTGCTCCTCTGTCATTCTGAAAAAGAATTTCTCAACAAATTTAGTAGATTTATTAAGTGAAAAATTTGAGAAACAGCGAAAAATAAGTGAAATAAGCGAAATAAGAGAAAAAATGTAAAATTCTCGAAATTTGAAAATGGCAGAGAAATTTCTCGGCCACGGCCCCCACAACAATTCGCGGCTATTTGAAATATAATTTTGCTTGTTGAACTGTGTCAGAGTCAGATGATCGTCTAAATAGAACCAGATGATCACACAGAGAAATGGGTTTCGCATTGAAATAAGCTGTAATTTTAAAAAAAAAATTATTTGAAAAATTAGTGCTGAAATGTCAACATAAAATATCTTTCTGCATTCTCCCGATTCATTCTTCAGTCTTCTTGCTGGTTATTTTTATGTGGTTCTTTTAGGCAGAAAGAAAAGTACAGTTTAATATAATGTCGCTGTCGACTGTTATTTAAAGATCACTCTGTCTCGCTGAAGACCTCGAAAAATTTATAGTTTCAATGTCGTTACGTCTTTCTTTGTAATTTTATCTTCTCCGTCTCAAAGAGTATTCCCCCACAAATGTCTGTCGTTTAGTTGAATCGTTAAAACTGTATCTCGTAAAATTATAGTTTTGTTTGTGAACGATGAAAACAATTAGATCAGTTCAGAAATCAAACAACATGCAGAAAAAAGTGGTGAGAAGTTCGTGATAGTCTTTGAAAGATTGACTGATTCATCGGTTCGGAATATTGAATGACGTTGGATGTTTTATGTTTCGTTGAATTTTAAAGTTTTTCAGTGTTTGAAGATTTCACAATCAACGTTCATTTCATCAAGTTCATTAGGTTGGTTGAAGATTTTGAGATGTTCCAAGAAGAAGAATTAAAATGTCGATTCTGGAGGATAGATTACAGAAGTTCTGGGTTCAATGTTTAATGATGTTATCCGATAAATTATCCCAAGTCATGATAGTTGTTTTAATGTTACAACTTGTTTACTTCAAAAAAATTTCCCAAAGTATACAGAGAATTTTTTGAAAGCATCACACTGTAGCCATATTTTCGTATTTCAGCAAAACAAAAACCTTTTTGGAAATTTAGACAAACATTCGATTTGGTGAACATTTGTTATTACAGTATTAATAATCATAAAACATTTGCTCTGTTCTCTTATTTTTTACAGTAACCTTCTGAAATCAGTTTGTGAACCCCTGTGAGATCTCTTGATCATAAAGTTTGCTTCCTTTTCCGTTATCACGTTTTGTATGTTTATCAGTGTCTAATATGATCCTCATCCGAATCTTCTCGAAGATGTTTTCGAGACCCTCTTGATATCTTATTTTTATTTCTTCTCATTTCTGTTCTTTCATCTAAAGAAAACACAAAAGAAAAGAAGATACATTTAAAAGTCAACCAAGTCTTCTTTTTCATCTTTAAAGATTATCTTCTTCTTGTCTCCGCAATTAACACCCGAATGATCATTAGTTCCTATTTTTGGATACTTATCAATCATTTATCAGTCTCTCAGTCCTAAAGATAGGATCGGCGAAAATGACGTTGATAAGACACTTTAAAAGAAGAAGGTATTCTCTAAAGATCATTAGCTCCGCCTACTCTGTTGTTTGTTCAAATGAAGGCCAAAGATACCAGGTTTTCACATGATATATAGATATAGGAATCCACGTGAAACACTTCACAACACCTTCATTTTCTTCTTGTGACGTCATCCGAGTTTTTCTGATGTTTGAGTGACCTTTACAGTTTTAGTGATTTTGACATTGATTTTGTGTTGTACTTTATGACTTTTCATTGAACATTTATCAGTTTTCAAGACAGAAGCTAATGGACCTGGTGATACAATTTCTAATCTTTGGTGATTGACACCTCTTCAATCATCACACTTGTTATATCTATTATGATAACCCAAACAATAATTTTTTGTTTTTCAACTTGGAACAGGTCTCCAAAGGATATATTTTTTCTACAGTAGTCGTGATCAAGGACACCCCGTGTTTTAAGGAAACAATACCCAAAAGCCTTTGGCTTGGAAGTGTCTTTGCAAACTGACCTAAATGATTCAGATTAATATGACAATGAGGAGTGTGACACCGGGGGTTACTGTACCTATTCAGTGACCTATCGAACAAAAGGGTAAAATATCAATCTTTGTGAAAGAAGTGAACTTTGATTGATGATAACTTTTTTTGAAAACTTTGATGAGATGCAGGATCTGGTTCTCAGCTGACTGATAATATTGATAAGAAGTTAGATAAAAGTCAGGTATTTGGAACAGATGAGATACAGAAGACATAGCCTGTCTGGATTATTTGAAACCTTTTTTTCTTGAAAAATACATCAACTTTCACTAGTAAGCTTTAGATAATCTTACTTTGCATAGAATTATGGAAGATATACCGTTAAAAACTACGCTGTTCAAGCTGAAGTTGTTTACTGAAGCAGAACGTCACTATGCAAATTTCAGCTGCCGGAAACTTTTGAACGTTTTAGTTGGGTATAGAATACCGGTACCTTTATTTTCAATGTTCAATTTTTATAGTTTTTCTCCAGAAATCTAACGAATTGAGCAATATTCAGTTTCCGGAAAAAATAGAAGGGCCCTAATTTGAGCCAATTTTTCTCAATTCTTGTAAAAGATATCAAAAAGTGGTCAACTGATAAATTGTTTATCATAATACCGAAAATATTTGGTTAGTTGACTACTTTTTGACATCTTACACGGAAACCAAAATAAGTGAGCTCAAACTTGACAGTCTGGGGGCCCTTCTACGGAATATTGGTAAGAAGGATCCATAGGCCGTTTGTATTTGTTACGCCTAATCTTATAATATTTTCCTGTTTTTTATAATTCAGAATCGTTTTTTCAATGATTCTATTTTTTTCTGATGTTCATTGCAAAAAAAAAATGAAAATCACCTCTAGCTTGTAACTAAGATTTAATTTATCTTGGTTCCTGTGAAAGATATGAAAAAGTTGTCAACTGTCAAATTGTTTATCATAATATCAAAAATATTTTGTCAGTTGACCACTTTTAGATATCTTTCACAAGAACCAAGATAAAATTGGCTCAAAGTTAAAAGTTAGGGAGCTCTTCTATTAGAGGAAATCTCTTCTCCTTTCCGAAGTTGGTTGCACTAGACACTTCTTCTTATAACTTTCTCTCCCTAAACCAACTCATAAATCAGGTCATCAGACAGATTGATCTGTTTAATTACCACCGGTCCATTCGTCAAATAAATTTCCTAAAATTTTTGCATCATCTGAATACCATACCGTTCCAATTTCTCTTCTGCTTTTCTAAAGTTTGTTTTATTTTCCCCCTTTCAAAAACATTTACAGATAGATACATTATACCAGTTACATGCCCTTCGACGGCTTCTCCTTCTTCACATCTTTCCCTTTCTCTTTCTCATTCAGGTCAAGTCTTTCCTCCTCTTCCTCCTCCTCATCATTTCGAATTGTCATCTTTATAGTATTTTCCCTACTTTTTCTTTTTCATTCACGTCTTCTTCTGTATCTATCCTCTACAAAAGTGGGTGGAAAAAGTTAGAGAGAATCTAAGAAGAAGAGGTATGAGAGATAAAGAAGACACAAGTCTCCTCCTTCTTCATTTTCTCTTTACATAGCCATTGCATATACCATTCGGACATCAAGTGTCTCTCTCTCTCTCTCTTTTATTCATCCTCTTCTCTCTACTTTTTAGCTTATATCTCATTTTTGGTGTTTCAGGTTGTTAGCTAGTACTTAATTAAGTAACACTCTAAACAAATAAATAATCCACTAGTGGAAAGTTTCTTGAACGCAAGATTTAGGCCCAGAGCATTCCAACTATGAATGGAACATCCCTGATAATTCGGAGGTTTAAAAAACCTATCAACAAGTTATGCATACAAGACTACTCCTAATTTTTAACGGCCTATTTTACTGTTACTTCTAAAATCCATATGTCAATTCGGAAAAAAGTCAAGTCGGAAAATCCATATGTCAATTAATTTTTCCCAGCTAACATATAATTATAATGTCACCTGTAGGGGTACTTGACTTTTTTTCGGAATGTACAACGCGTCAATTATGTCACAACCTTGAGTTTTCAAATCTTTGCCTTCATGTTCTACAGTATTCCATAGAATGACTCTTCAGGGTGGCGCAAAATTAGCCAGGACTAAAGAAAGTAGCATAAAATTTGATTAAAGCGTTGTACTGGGCTCAAATTTGGAGTACGGTAATTCAGATAATTCATCGGTAAACTGGCCAAGTTTCAAACTATTTGATCAATTTTGAGTTGAGTTATGGCTTGTCAAAGTTACTTGATCTCGTGAAAATCGAGAGACAACACCCGTGCAGCTTTGAACAATCACAACAATAACGAGACTTGAGGAATCCCACTGAAAATTTTAGTAGTTTTGAATCAAATGTGAAATTATATTTCTACCAATTTTCGTGATTACAAGATACTGATATCTGAAGATGTACCCGTATTTATCAGTGCTGATAGATGTGCGCCACTCTGCATTTCATCCTTTTTCGAAAAGTTGGGAGATCTTTTTATTTTCCTAATTCACGATTTCAGGAATTTATTTTTTTCCAGTAACATCCTTGCTTCTAAATTGTGAACAAATTAGGGAACCTAGGGCTTTGAAGGTCCGATTTTTCAAATGACTGACAAATTCTTAATTATTTGCTTTCAGATCGATGCTCTTTTCTTTAGCCGAATACTATTAATTCTGTAAACCCCCTTTCCATAGTTCTTGTTTCAGTATGCGCACACCAATTATATTATTCGGGTTACTGTCATTATGCATTGCAAATTCGCTTCGAAACCTTTCATATCAGGACGAAGAAGGACCGCCATCCACAGCACCAGGAGTAAGAAAACGACGGATGATGTCTGAGGAAGATCAAAAAGTCGTCGATTATTACATGGATAAACTGAATAAACTGGCAGACGAGAAGCATCCCGAGGTACGAACCGATTCCTCTTTTTTTTTTGTTTCTCCAAAATCTTAATTTTCTGATGTAGTTGAAGGAAAAAGGTGGCCATGATCCTCTCTTGTTTCTTGCCTCGACACGGTTTCAATCCGTCTCTTTTTCTCGATTTCTCTCTTTTTGTTTCTTCGTTTTCTATGTACTGATCGCGAATGATTCTCTAACCGCATTCAAACAGGTTTCTTTCCACTTCATCTTTTCCTTATTCATTTTGATTCTCGAGACACATTTGGGGCCAATGATAAATGTATGTGTTAGGAGAGAAAAGGGAAGAAGAAGGACGTCGATTCTTCGTTAGGGTTGCTGCTACTGATGAAAAAAAGGCAAAATGACTGATCCACTGGTCAACACAAGACTTTCTTCCCTGACATAAATCAATATGGATTACTGTAGAATGATTTTAAAAATTTTTTGGATAAACTGGAGAGACTTGAAATCGAAGACATAAAAATTCTAACGAAAATATTTTTCAGGAACTTCAACAAAGAATCGAATCTCCAGAACTGAAATCATGGAATCGTATGCGTGACAGCGTTTTCAATCCAGAAGAACAAGGGAAATTCTTCCAGGGAGACATCGTTCTGTTTCCAGAACAAGCAAAATCTTTGTATGAGCAAGCACTCGTAGAAGGTATTCTTTATTCTTAAAAGTTTAGATTGGAATATGATTTCAGGAAAATCTAGAGTCAAAAGAAAGTTTATTGGATCAAATCTGAGACGTTGGGATGCAAGTCGTCCAATTGTTTACGCGTTTGATGGAAGTCACAGTGAGTGTTTACCGTAAACACTCCAATAGAAGTCCACCAAAACTTTTGGCCCATATATCTCGATTCCCGTAAAAGATACAAAAAATTGGTTGACTGACAAAATGTTTATCATAATTTCAGAAACATTCTGACAATTGATCATTTTTTGCTTTTTTTACAGAACTATGGGCTCAAAGTTGATGATTTAGTTTCACTCTATTAAATCTATTTTCACTCTATTAAAGAGATTTTTCCGCTTTCTCTGTAGTTCTGTGATGTATAATATCGTTTTATTTTAGCCCAACGTGAGCAAAGAATTATTGAGCTAGCACTGGAACACTGGCACAACATCACCTGCTTGAACTTTGAGAGAAACGATCAAGCGAATTCTGGAAATCGAATCGTTTTCACTGACGTTGATGGGTGCGCTTCTAACGTTGGAAGACATCCACTCGGAGAGGAACAGCTTGTTTCATTGGCACCAGAATGTATCCGTTTGGGAGTTATTGCTCATGAAGTGGCACATGCTCTTGGATTCTGGCATGAGCAATCAAGACCGGATAGAGATCAATATGTGACTGTTCGATGGGAAAACATTGACAAAGATTCAAAGGGACAGTTCTTGAAAGAGGATCCAGATGATGTTGATAACGCTGGAGTTCCATATGATTATGGAAGTATCATGCATTATCGTTCAAAGGCATTCTCAAAATTTGATGATTTGTACACTATCAGCACTTTTGTAACGGACTATCAAAAAACAATTGGTGAGTGGAGAAACACAGAAAATACAAAGAAACATAAACCGTAAACACTTTGATAGAAAGGCGCCTATACTTGTACTTTGAGCTCAATTATCTCGATTCCAGTGAAAGATACTGAAAATTTGTCAACTAATAAAATATTGCCGATGTTATGATAAAACGTTTATCAGTTGATAACTTCTTGATATCTTTCACAGAAATCGAGACAATTGAGCTAAATGTTGACAGTTTCGGTGGTCTCCTAATAGAGGAAATACAGTAATTGGAAGAAAGTTCTAGAATATCATATGAACCACTTTAAAACTCTCAAAATTGGGTCTGAACGTTTTTTAAATGGTAATTGACGATCTTCTATTTAAATTCATCCCAACCGATAAGCCCCCTTTTGAACTAGAATTGTCAAAAAAGTCATAAACTGAATGTTCCTCTTTTTTCAAACGACGTACCATAAAACGTTTAATAGAAGGGCTCCCACACTGTCAAGTTTGAGCTCATTTATCTCATTTCCTAAAAATATATATCAAAAAGTGGTCAACTAGCAAAATATTGGTGATACAATGATAAAACATTTTTCATTTGACCACTTTTTCAGATCTTTGTCAGGAACCGAGATGAATCGGCTCAAAGTTAAAAGTTAGGTCACCCTTCTTTTACTGTCACTGATTTTTGCTCAATTGAAATTGCAAATGTTTCTGGATCTTTGTCGATTTATAGAAAAAATCACATTTTCTGAAATACTTCTTCACCCCTTTAGAATAAGTTATTGTCCTACAAATGCGGGTACTGTACCTCTGTATAAGATTGTCTGAATCTTCGCTTATTCAAACTTTTCTTTAGGTCAACGTGACCAACTCTCCTTCAACGACATCCGACTGATGAACAAGATCTATTGCTCGGCAGTTTGTCCAACAAAACTTCCATGCCAGCGGGGTGGATACACTGATCCACGACGTTGTGATCGTTGCAGATGTCCTGACGGATTCACTGGACAGTATTGTGAACAAGTCATGCCTGGATACGGAGCCACTTGTGGTGGAAGAGTCAGTTTGACAAGGGCAACCACCAAAATCTCGTCTCCCGGATATCCAAGAGAATTCAAAGAAGGACAAGAGTGCTCTTGGCTTCTTGTTGCTCCACCAGGTCATATTGTGGAGTTCCAATTTATTGGAGAATTTGAAATGTATTGCAAAGTTAGACATTCTTTGTGTATGGATTATGTTGAAGTTAGAAACACTACGGATTTCGCAAATACTGGAATGAGGTAAGTACAAAACCCTGGAATGTTTAAAAATGGGATTTTTACAGATATTGTTGTTATGGAACTCCACCAACGAGAATTCGATCTGCAACTACTGATATGGTGGTTTTGTTCCGAAGCTTCTACAGAGGTGGCAAAGGATTCGAAGCAAGAGCAAGAGCAGTTCCAGAGGCGGGTAGCTGGAATGCCTGGAGCCCATGGACAGCTTGCTCAGCATCATGTGGAGCCTGTGGAAGCCGCATGAGAACCCGAACTTGTCCCCCTGGAAATGCATGCTCGTATGTTCCCAAAACTAATCTAATTACCAATTAATAACAATTTACATCAAGGAACATATCATTCCTAATTAAAACTTTTTCAGTGGGGAACCAGTGGAAACTCAAGTGTGCAACACTCAAGCTTGTACGGGTATGTGCCAACAGAAGCGAGAGGAAGAGGGACAATGTGGAGGTTTCCTTTCTTTGCTACGAGGCGTCCGTTGTAGACAGTGAGTTCTTTTTTTCTCATTTTAAGAGATCATGTCTTATTCCAAAACTTTTGCAGAGAGAAAACTGTGATGGCTCCTTGCGAAAATGCATGTTGCCCGGGGTTTACACTTCAACGCGGAAGATGTGTCCGGTGATAGTTGACTCTTTTTGCTCTGTTCTCACAAATTCCTGTAACCTAAAGAACTCTTACGAATTTACGGGCCTTTTTGTAATCAAACCAAATCTGTTTAATGATATATTTGTTCTGAATAAAACATCACCTATTTTATTATTCTTGTTTTCTGTTTGTATGTCTGTATTGAACGAGTTTCAAACATGTTTTTCATACAATAAATAATTTTTAATTCTTTGTTTGGTCAGAAGACGTTGACATTGCCAAAGCTACATCATTAGATCATAAGACAGGAAAGAAACTAGTTTGAATCCCAAGTTTCAATTTCCACAGGATTGTCAGCTTTGGGACCTTTTGGAGTGAAATCAAATATTTGGAAAGTTGTTAAATAAAGAGTCCGATAATGCTTCCAAATATACTCGGTTCATTGGAAAACCATTTTCCGGTGTTTTCACAGTGATTATATTCATTTTTAGCTTAGGATTAAATTTAAAATAGAAAAAAAAATATTTTAAGATTCCCAGAAATTCCCACTACCGTCAAAATTTTCCAAACACCGGAAAACGGCTATCCACTTTCTTGCATACGGCGAGACCGTACGAATCCGGGAGACACCTAAAAACCGGAGACACGAAAGCGGGAGACGAAAGGGGAGAAAGTACGCAAGTGCTTACCGTGATCCACCGTTTCGTTGTGAAAAATTAGGTATTTTACCGGACAAAAATTTTTCGCGGAATTCCTCGAGGAATTTTTCGAGAAAGGGATGCTTCAAAATTTCTCGAGAAACGACCCTTTCGTCTCCGCCCCCTGATCTACAGAATAAGTACTGTCCGAGAATCCTGAAGACGTCCCGAGCCACTAAAACTTCCATTCATCATAACTTGATTCATTTTTATGCTAGAAAGTTCATCTTACCACCATTCGAACGCTCTCTTCAAGCTTAACACAATGGAAACCACTTTAGCACATAAAATAGACAGGTTTTAAAATAATTATTTTGACAAAAGTATATCAAAAATCAACAGAAAAATTTTGAAGTTTTCGGTATCTGGATCGGCGGGTCGGGCCGGCCCGGGAAAATTTTCCTCCAGCCCTGGCCGCAGCCAGGGTCTACCCGGGCTGGGCCGGAATTTTTAGCAAGTATGGTTTTTTCTGCTCCAAAAAATAACTTTT
>NC_013490.2:7951436-7953116 GCF_000004555.2 Caenorhabditis briggsae
TTGGAATCTAATGGTATCGGTTGCCGAGCAAGAAAACTAACACAGAAAAAGTTATTTTTTGGAGCAGAAAAAACCATACTTGCTGAAAATTCCGGCCCAGCCCGGGTAGACCCTGGCTGCGGCTGGAGAAAAATTTTCCCGGCCCGGCCCGACCCGCCGATTCAGAGACCGAAAACTTCAAATTTTTCTGTTGGTTTTTGATATACTTTTGTCAAAATAATTATTTAACCGATACCATTAGATTCCAAAGCCTCTCATGATTTTACGTATAACACGCCTAGCTGCCGAGCTAGCTTTTCAAAATTAAGCCGTGTAAGAACCTCCAAAAAATCTGCCGAGGCTTCCACCACAGGACACCAAGTAACCCATATGTGCCGCCTACTTTATGTGATGAAGTAGATTTCATTGTGTTTAGCTTGAAGAGAGCGTTCGAATGGTGGTAAGATAAACTCTCTAGCGTAAAAAATAACCGAGTTATGATGAATAGAAGTTTTAGTGGCTCGGGACGTCTTCAAGATTCTCGGACAGTACGTATTCTGACGATCAGAGGGCTCTATCTCTTTTCTGAAGCCAGTTATGGAGCCGGTGAGCGCGCGCCTGCATTTGGAGGCGCGCGCGAAAGGGTGGCGGCATTAGTAGTACAGCTCTAAAATGTCGCGCTTCTAAAACGTCGCGGTTCCAAATTTTGAAAAAAAAAGCAGAAAATTTTCCTAGAAATTACCAGTAGTTAATTTACCGGTAACTTACCGGTAAATTTACCGAAAACTACCGGTAATTTCTAGGAAAACTACCGGTAAGTTACCGGTAAACTTACCGGTAAATTCACCGAAACCGTACCGATAGCACACACTGGTTCGTAGTTTTTTGGATAAATTGGAAGCTAAAAAATTCAATGATGGTCTCGGAGAAGCAACATAAACTCTTCAACGTCTTCGAAATATTAAAGATCGATTCCAAAATGAAGAACAACTGAAACTAGCAAGAAACATGACTGATAAGTTAGTTTTCACTCCCAATTTCTGAAGAATTATTGATTGATTTTGCAGATTGATCACAATGTCGAATCGATGGGAAATTCGTGAATTAGCCCAGTATGAATATCAACAATACGAAGCGAATTTCCAGAACTACACTCAATTAATGGATTTGAATATTCAGAAAATGAAGGAAACAAGAGATTTTAGTCTCTATTTATTCTCCACTTTCAAAACCACCTGCATTTTCTGATCGATTTATGAACGAATACTGGTTGGAATGTGATAAACGAGAAAATCATGATTCTGAATGTCTCTACTGTTTATGTGAAATGAAATCCGATGAGAAGACGTTGAAATGTGATCATTGTAAGCAGATTACACATCAAAAAGTAGGTTACCGTAAAACCTCTAATAGAACGACTGGAGTGAGGGCCTTGCGGAGTGGAACAGTCTTGGCGTGTCCGAGAGCGAACTTGGTTCCGTCTCTCTGGAGGCGTGGGAGCTTGGCGTTCTAAAACTGAATTGTGAGTTTGCATTTCGATGGAAAACATAATGCTTCTGGACAAAATTCTCGAATGTATGGGAATGAGGTGAAGGAGGGGAGCGCAAAAGCAAGCCCTACTTGCATAATACGACCAATTTTATTTTCGAGTTATCCAAGCACCGAATTAGTAATTATATCCAAAAAGGTGACTCTGGACCT
>NC_013490.2:7953126-7954032 GCF_000004555.2 Caenorhabditis briggsae
TCATAATTGTTTTAAAATAAATACGGTAGAAATTCTAGCTTCAAACGGTCGTCACTTGGCTCAAAATAGTCCGTTTGGGCTAATTTTTAGCTTATTTCAAAGGAAATTTTCATTCTGTTCTGAAATTCAAAAAACCAAAAGTTTTGATTCAAAAATGTTTATTCTACAGAAAGAAAATATATACAAAGAGAGACTGAGATGGGTGGAAGAACTGATATGTCCAAACAGAAGGGTAAATACTCATTAGCTTGATGATCTGTTGCTAAATGTTCACTTGCTAAATATGCTCATTTGCTAAAATAGTCTCACTCGCTAAATTTCATTTGCTTAATATTGATCATTTGCTAAATAAAGGGCTTGTTCAAATTGAACGCTTAGGCTGAAATTTCTTACCGGAACCAGGCGTTTCAGCCTAAGCGGCTTAGGCTAAGCCTAAAATGCAAAACAAAAACTGGGGCATTCTGGAAAAAAAAATCAGTCAAAGATGACTGAAATTCCCATATAACAGCAAAATTTCCACTTTTTCATTTTTAGCAAATGAGCATATTTAGCAAGTGAGCATTTAGCAAAAGATCATCAAGCTAATGAGTATTTGCCATCAAAAAAAGCGACGCTTTTCAAATTCTCAGGTTACAGTTTTTTAGATTCGACAAGACAATACATTTCAACAAAGAATTCATAAGTTCGAGAGATGAAGGAAAATATTCCGAATTCAACCGTTGTTAATGATACAGTGAGCCTATTCATATGTTACAAATAAATTTAGACGTTCTTTTAGACATTTCTAAGCAAATTTTATGGGGTTATTCACCAAAATGTAGAAAAATGCGGAGAAATGGAGAAAATTTCGCAAAACCGCGGAGAATGAACCAATCTCGCCGAAACTTCGGAGAAAATTATAGAGAG
>NC_013490.2:7954271-7965489 GCF_000004555.2 Caenorhabditis briggsae
AGCCAAAATTTCAAAATTAATTTTGCGACCCCAAATTTTGTGAATATGCTCTCTATAATTTTCTCCGAAATTTCAGCTAGATTGGTTCATTCTCCGCGGTTTCGCGGAATTTTCTCCATTTCTCCGAACTTTTCTACATTTCTCCGAATTTTTCTTTTTTGGTGAATAACCCCATTAGACATTATTACAGCAATTTCAGCCAATATCTGCCTTCCATTTGTTTTTTTTCTCTGAATTTATCGCTTTACCACAGTCTTGCTGAGACCCACACGCGAAACGAGTGACACCGTAGTCGGCGCTGGTCTCGCCGCGACCAAACATTGAATACTCAGCAAGGGCCCAATACTGAATTTTTTTGCACTTTTTAATTCTTTTTTCAAATTTTAAAGGTTTTTCCTACAAATTTCAGCTGAATTCGTGTTAGAAATCTGAGAATCTATTAAAACTGTATGCATCATTAGTTTAACGACGGAAAAATCTAATGATTCGGGCGAAATTAGGATTTTCGAGACTTTGAAATTTTAGGATTTGTGTTGGGAATTTCTGATTACGATTTCTGAAATTTTTTATTTGTTTCTTTTTGTTTCGTATCTATCTTCTGTGCTAATTTCCCGTAATTATGTTGATATGCAGGGTACAAAATGGTTGGAAAGAGAAACCTTCCGGTCATCAGCAGAAACTTCGACCTTTCGCCAGGAGTTCTCCGCTTCTCGGCCTCCCGACTTCGCCTGAAGAAGGGTGAGAAGAAGCCAAAGTTCACTGTCACCAAGGTATGTTTTTTATTCAATAAATTCTCGAATACGAGGTCCAGAGTCACCTTTTTGGATATAATTACTAATTCGGTGCTTGGATAACTCGAAAATAAAATTGGTCGTATTATGCAAGTAGGGCTTGCTTCTGCGCTCCCCTCCTTCACCTCATTCCCATACATTCGAGAATTTTGTCCAGAAGCATTATGTTTTCCATCGAAATGCAAACTCACAATTCAGTTTTAGAACGCCAAGCTCCCACGCCTCCAGAGAGACGGAACCAAGTTCGCTCTCGGACACGCCAAGACTGTTCCACTCCGCAAGGCCCTCACTCCAGGAACTGTCCTCATCGTTCTTGCTGGACGTCATAAGGGAAAGCGTGTTGTCTTCCTGAAGCAACTCCCACAATCCGGACTTCTCCTCGTCACCGGTTAGTTGATATTTTTATTTTAAAAATTTGCATCGAAAAGGGACGGGGTTTCCTACTGGATTGTTCCGTATAATTTTGGTGCGAAAGCATAGAGAGCCGCAGTGTTACTCTTCATCACAGATTTTGTGAACGGAGAGTGTCAAGCGGTTCCCACATTCATTTTCAAAAACCAATAACTTGACCAAAAAATCGGTTTTCAGGACCACACAAGATCAACGGATTCCCACTCCGCAGAATCGGACAATCCTTCGTGATCGCCACTTCTCTCAAGGTTAACGTCTCCGGAGTTAAGATCCCAGACCATATCAATGACGAGTACTTCAAGAGAAAGTCCACTTCCCAGAAGACCGGAAAGAACATCTTCGCCTCCGGAAAGGCCGAATACACCGTGAGTCGTTACATATTTTTTCTAGTGCATCAGAAAGGGACGGGGTTTCCAGTTGGATTGATCCGTATAATTTTGATGCGAAAGCATAGAGAGGTGCAGTGTTACTCTTCATCACGGATTTTGTGAACGGAGAGTGTCAAGCGCTTCCCACAATTCAGTTTCATAAAACGATGAAGGAATATTAAAACCATTTGTTTTCAGGTTTCCGAGCAGAGAAAGAAGGACATCAAGACCGTCGATGCCCCAATCCTCGCTGCCATCAAGAAACACCCAGAGCACAAGTTCCTCTTCGGATACCTTGGAACGAGATTCTCCCTCGGAAAGAACCAGTATCCACACAAGATGCAGTTCTAAATGTATTTTGTTATTGAATAAATTGTTGACATTTGTTCGTTACCCGCTGTCATCAATTTTGTCCTGCAGCCATCACCAGTCAGATTTCGAATAAACCTGGGGCGTGTTAGGAATTTTACGATGTGCTTGCAGTAAAGCCAAAAATGTCTTGCATCCACTTGCATACTTTTAACAATTTCCCGAACGATTTATCTCGAGCTTGATGAAAATTCTCTAACCCGTCCCTAGTTTATCGGTTTCGAAGCACAAAATTAAAAGTTTCAAAGGTGGCTGCCCCACATATCTTTCGGTAGTTGTTACTCTTCCCCAATTCCTCAGTAGAATCAATTCATGTTTGGAGAAATCCGGGATCGTCTCTTCCGGTTCCAGAAGCACAGTCGGAACACCCGAAACGAGTTCTTCGGGACACATCCATCTCTACCAGGTTAGGTTTTGTTCTCGAGTTCTGCTAATAGTAAATTTAAAATTTCCGATTAGTTATTTTTGACATATCATTGGGGCGCCAAATGTAGTCTAAGCTTCGGGAATAGAATCTGTACCACCTGAGAGCTTACAAGCTTGCTCGAAAACTAATAGCTCAAAAACTAATTTTAATCCACCTCGTAGTTGGCCCTTTATTCTAACTGTCTTCTCCTCTTTTGTAAGAAAAATATTGAAATTCCGGAAGGTGTAGGCTTTATTCCTAAAACTTATGCCTGCTTGGCTCGTACAAATCAAAAACCAACTTTTGTTTGCTTTTCCCACGAGGCAAAACAATCAGAAAGTAGCTCATCCTAGTGTCCCAGTTATTTTTTATCCAGTTACCCAAATCAATTTTATAACTCCTTGACAACTGCTTTCAGGTGCTCTTTCTTTGAGTTTTGGCCGGATTATCTGTTTCTTTTCGTTTCTTTTGCTCGAATAAGTCATGCGTCTGGCTTTTTCTTGTGTGCGCACAAGATATACGTCTAAGAGACGGCAGAGAAAATATTCAATTTCGAGAGTTTTGGAGAAACTGCATCTCTTCAAAGTTGCTACCAGATTGTCATTCAGTTTCTGCACCAGAAAAAGACGATCCTTGCCAGACACAATTTTTTGAAATTGATTTTTGTTGACATTACAATTTTTCAAAGTCTTCCCCCGCCTACCATTCCAAATCAATTATTTTGCCCCTTTGTATTCTTTTCAATCGGTCAACACATCATCTTTTTGGCCATCAATCGCAACGTCTCAATCGTGTGTCTTCGACAAAAATAATCACAAAATGGATTTTTTCAAATTGGATTTTTTCTGTGTCTGGTTCTTCAACCTCTAACTTTTCCATATTGCGTTCTACTTTTGACTCTGTTATCTATTACTCTGCTCTGAGGGTTGTTTCAGATTGACTCTATTGTTATCAAAGTTCAAGTTTCTACTCGTTTGAAAAGAGTGAAACGTTGAAACAGGTCGGCACAAGTTGTTTAGTTTTTAGACTTTGCACCCATATCTCAGCTCAGCCAGGCGAATGCTTTCCTTGCTCTAATTGTGTGACAAGTCAGGCGCAGAGCACGTTTCCGTGGTAACTGGAAAAAAAACGGAGTGTCGGGGAACAAACGATTAGCGGAATGAGTTTTTGACTTCTTAGTATACTCAGCCCGTTTTGTTGAATTTCCTATTGCTTTTCTGAAAAAAAGTATCTAAAAGTTTTGAACATTGATTTACTTGGTGCATCAATCGGAGCGTACTGTAAGAATAATTTAGTGAAGAGCCAGATGTTCCCAACCAGTTAGGACCTCCTCGGCTAAGCCGCGTTTTTCTGAGAATTACATGAAATATAATTTATTTTCGAAAAAAATCCTTGAAAACATTTTTTTAAAAGTTTTTGTGCTCTTTTATTTGTAGACAGCTAAAATGGGCGCAAAAGACGTTTTTCAAAATTACAAAAAGTTGAGCATAGATTTGAGAATTTCGATTCTCGCCTCTATAGGTTACTGTATGCTAAAGTGTATAAAAGAATATCTCGAAGCGAAAACCTAAATATGAGGTGGAGAAGCAGACACATTTTCTCTGCGTCTCAACCTATTCTTTTAGATAACAATTATAGTAAGAAGTAGATTTGGCCACGTTGTTCTAATGTCGTTTTTCTAGTGCACCTGTTGCATCTGCAACAGCTGTGAGTGTCTTCTAAAAGAGATCTTTCCTCAGGCTCTTTTGTAGGCTCATGTTCAATCTAACCTATTACTGGAATGTTTCGCCCCAATTCAAACTTTTGATCTACCCGCCAGAAACTAAATTCTCTACTAGTTTCAGAAGACATACTTGACCCGCCTGCTGCTGGTCGATCGTCGCGCCCAACGGAGTCGCTAATCGATCCACCACCCACCACGACGCCGTCTTCTCGATCTGTGGTCATAAAACCGTCCGAAACTGCGAATCAGGATATATCACTACTCGGTGAGTTGGGACTAACTATCTTTAAACATCTTTCTGAGTGTTTGTTAATCGGCAAAATGAAATCGTATAGTTCATTAGCACTAGACATTTTCAACGAAAACGATAGCCTTATCAAATTTGTGGCTTACTTTTTTCTTTTCCCTACTTTTTTCTATGTATCCCTCGTCGCCTGCAGAAAAGAAACACAGTTTTTGAGGCGAATTAGATAACAAAAAGGCTATTTGTCAACGACGGCTTGAAAGTGAAAAATTGGAAAAAAAATCTTGGAAAATGACCGTCGTTGACTTTGCTAATGTTCTGTTTTTGTCTGATTCAGAAAATCTGATTTTTTCTTTCTTTACCTTTTTATGAAAGCTCTCGTTAGTCTTTTCAAAATGCACTAGTTGAACTTTTGTACTATCTGTGATGGACTTTGTAATTACTGATAAAGTTGTACCAGTTATCAACTCGTTTCAACTCCGCCCACTTTTGATAATACCCTGATAGATGCTCCAGAAAAATTATTATTTTGAATCAGGTTGGCAACAACTTGAGACATTTTCACTTGTCTGTATATATACCCTGCTCAAATGGCCGGAGGACTTTTTAAGTTGAGAAAAGGTACTACTTTGTTAAGTGGTTGTCCATTGACCTATTCTCTCTGAATGACGGTTAATTTGAGCTAGTTCTAAATCTAGGAACAATCAGTTTTAGCTAGCTATACATATTCTCAACCCACCATTGTTAAAAAAATAAATTACAATTTCAGAAAAGAGTGTAGATCATTCCCATCCGCACAAGGACCATCCAATTCATCACCCGACCCCACCTCGCTCCTTTTTCTCTTCGTCATCTTTAGCTGTCCATCCGAACGTCGAAACAGCTCACAGCTCATCAGAAGAAGATCTAAGAATGCCTAACATCAAAGTAAGTACTAGAATAATCCTATTTAAAGGAGGCCAGACAGCAAAAATTTTGGGGGACAGTTTGGGGTACGAAATCGCGCCGCGCTTATGTAGGCTTATGTAGGCCCCCCGTAGCTCAGCCGGTAGCGGCGCTGTACCCCTAAGCTGTCCAGCATGAGTTCAACTCCTCATGGGGGTTCTCTAGGCAAAATATCAGGAAAACTTTTTTTTTTGATGTCTGGCTTCCTTTAAACATTATCTGGGTTGTGATATGTGTTCTTGCCGTTAAAGTCGTAGTGACTCAGTACTGGAGACGAGATCATTCAACACGTGCTTGCTTCTTTAGACCTCCATGCAGTTACGATGTGTGCGGTCGTCGATAGCATAACAGTGATAGCACTCCTCGAGGGCAAAAGAGGCGCGGTGAACGTTTCGGAGAGGGCTCTGCCCTGTGTCTCTCGTTGTCACTATTGTCTCTATTGATTCTGTTTTTTCGTATGTGACACTGAGTCTCCTCTTTTTTGGAATCAAGAATACATTTGCATTATCGGCTTTGTGTGTCTATTTTTTACTATATCAGCTTCGTCCGTTAGTAAGAGTTTGTTTGCAATATCGCGTAGTCATGTCTGAATCCGATAAGAAAGCCGTGGTAAAGTTTTTAAGCTGTCCCTTGTCTAAAGAAATATGAAGATCCCAATGAATCCGATTTTCAGGTCTTCTCCGGATCATCACATCCCGATCTCTCGACCAGAATCTGCGAACGTCTTCAATTAGAAGTCTCCAAAGCCTCATTGAAGAAGTTCTCCAACAAGGAAACTAATGTGGAAATTGGCGAATCGGTCCGCGGAGAAGATGTTTATATCATCCAATCAGCTGCTGGAGAGATCAACGACAATCTTATGGAACTCTTGATCATGATCAACGCTTGTAAAATTGCCTCGTCGTGCCGCGTTGCTGCCGTCATCCCCGCGTTCCCATACGCCAGACAAGATAAGAAGGACAAGTCGAGAGCCCCAATCTCTGCCAAGTTGGTGGCAAACATGCTCTCGGTTGCCGGTGCCGACCACATCATCACCATGGATCTTCATGCCTCGCAAATCCAAGGGTTCTTCGATATCCCAGTCGACAACTTGTACGCCGAACCAGCTATCTTGAAATACATCAAAGAATCTATTCCCAACTGGCAATCGTCGGTTATCGTTTCTCCAGACGCCGGAGGTGCCAAAAGGTGAGTCCGGATTTCAATTGGTTTGAATTCTTCAGCATTTTTTCAGAGTCACCTCGATTGCTGATCGCCTCAACGTCGACTTCGCTCTGATTCACAAGGAGCGCAAGCGCGCGAACGAAGTCGAAAAGATGACTTTGGTTGGATCGGTCGAAGGAAAGGTGGCAATTCTAGTCGACGATATGGCAGACACGTGTGGAACCATTTGCATGGCAGCTGACAAGTATGGAGAAAGAGTTAACTCTAATACTAGTGAGACCGTTTTCAGATTGGTGGAAGCGGGAGCAGAGAAGGTTTACGCCTTCTGCGTTCATGGAATTTTTTCTGGACCGGCTCTCACTCGTCTCAACGCTTCCAAGTTCGAGGCTGTTGTGGTAACGAACACTATCCCACAAGATGAGAACATGAAGAAGTGTCCAAAGATCCAGGTGAGACGATTACTCATGTATACTTTTTATTTATATATTTCTTTCAGTGCATCGATATCTCCATGATCCTCGCCGAAGCCATCCGCCGCACACACAACGGAGAGTCTGTGTCGTATCTCTTCTCACATGTTCCGATATGCTAAATCGGATGAAACACTTGCTTACCCCGGGTTATAGTAACATCAATATCCCGCACCTTATTGGTTCAGAACTATCATTTCCCTTTCAACTACCCACAAATCAAAGTATTTCAACCTTTACGTCTTCTTTTCATGCGGATGATTTCAGTAATGAATTGTCCCATTTCTTTTTGTTCCTCTCCCCCCTTTCATACGACTGGCATACTTTTCCTTTCGCTGTCACCATTTAAATCTGCTCTTTTCTCCATCCCCTCATTTAATCAATGTTTTTGACAATGAAAAATTGGTCATGATATTTGAAAGGAGCCAAGAAAAGATCTTTTCTATGTTCACAGTGAATCAAATCGGGTGTACTACAAAATGTGACACATAAAAAACACCACAAACATGTGCGAGGTTTACGGATGGATAGCTAATTGTAAAGTGGAAACAGCAGATCTGGAAGAAAAATTTGGAAAAAAACGTTTTTAGATTACGGTAGAAAGGATCGAAGAACCATTAAAGATGAGATGGCTCGGGGAACAATTCCAGCGTGCTTTCCGAATTCCTTGAATTTTATAGATTTCAAATTTTAAGAATTGAACAACTTGTATATCAAAAAAATCTAAATTATCAAAAAAAAAATCTAAAATCTAAATTATGGAGATTCTGATCAACTGAACTTGTGATTTAAAAAAGTTTTGATTTCGAAGTTTTCTGGAATCTTTCGGACTTCAAATTCTGAAATAGTTTTTGAATTTTTGATTTTCCGGATATCTTCAACCTGAAATCTTCGAATTTCGGATTTTTAAATCAAAAAACAATAATTGTAACGTGAAAAGAAATGCAGAAATTTTAGGAATCCGGAAATTCAGGAAATGAGAAATTCAAACAATTGTTAATTCAGTAAATCAGAATTTCAGAAAGATTGAGAGATTCATAAATTCAGGAAATTCAAAAATTTCCGAGGATTATAAATTTGAGGATGTTTCAGTTTCAAAGTGGCAAACTTCAGATGTTATGAGATATTACGTTATGGAATTTGAATATATTTGAATTCAAAAATTGGAATTTATGAATCCCGAATTTCAAAATTCCAAATTTCAGAATTTTCAGATGATTAACAACAATTTCCAAAAAATCTGAATATCTCAATTTTTGACTTTCTAAATTTTGAATTTCCGTTTTAGAGTTTTAGGATTTAGAAATTTCAGAATGTCATAATTTTATGTGTTCGACATTCCGAATTTCGAGTATCTGAAACTTTGAAATATTTAAAATTTCAAAACCCTGAATTCCGGAATTGGAGACTTTTTGAACTTCCTCACTTCTAAATTTCCGAATCTCCAATTTTATAGTTTTTGAATTTTACGATTTTCGGATTTTAAAATTTCAGAAGATTTTTTGAGAGGATAAAAAGACAAAACTAGCCCCGAAGAGGCGTAAATCGAAGGTTTCTGAAAAAGTATGTTTTCCCGAAAATGATAAATATAACCTGGATTTAACCATAATTTTCAGTATACCGGCCGTCCAAGTTTAAAAATAGGAACCTCGGTAACTACGGTTAGCCATCAGATTCCAATGCTCATTGTCCTTCTGTCATCCCCTCGTCCCCTCTTGGATCCCAACAATCTCCGGTGAAGGAACCTTCGAACAACTGACTCTTCTCTTTTCGTTTTCTCTGATTCTCTCTAATCTCCACACTATCTCTTCCGATCGGTTACATCTCACACAGAAATGAAGGAAAGAGAGCCATTGTGTCTCGCAATTTAGAGACACATTATCTAACAACACAAGCATCTTTGTGCTTCTTTTTCTCTTACTTATTCCAATCGTTGATATCAACCCTTTTTAATTTTTTTTACTAAATGTTTACTGTATTAGAAATATAAGCCACGCCCCCACAGTAATCTCTGATCCCTTTTTGATCTCCCTTTTAAACCCAAAGATTTTTTTTCAGACAATATTCGTTGAGATATGAGGATATACCTCTATCTACTACTATTTTATAGTTTAACAATATTTATTAATGGATTCGAACAACGATCGGATTGTGTTGAAACATGCTCGCATTTGGATACAAGTCAAGAATTCGGAGACTGTTTGAAAAGATGTTCCAGAAAACCAAGAAGAGATAATTTGGGGGATTCAAATTGTAAGTTTCTGGGTTACTGTAATTTCTTGGGTTACTGTAAAAAAACAAAACCATGAAATTTGTGTTTGGAAGAGTGTTAAAATAGATTCAAATCATGGCTGAAATCTACAAAGATCTATAATATTCTGGTTTAAAAATTGTAAAGTAGAAATTGGAGACGCCGGTCCCACAACGACAACTACAGTAAACTAAGAATGTGGTTATTTTCAGTATTTGTTTTTTGTTTTTTACGGATTTTCAACGATTTTTCTGTTATGTTTCCTCAAAAGGAAAAGTAAAATTTTTGATACTGTAACAATTGACTGAAAAACGAAAAAAAAGGTTACTGTAGTTGGCATTGTGGGACTGCAGCTCCGTTTTTTTTGTACCAAAAACCACTACTTTTTGTACCAAAAACCACTACCACTGAGAAGTTTCGTTTCCTGTCATTCTTAGTTGACATATTTTTGAACTGAATGTCAAAAAAATTATGTATGCTTTTTCCAATTGATGTTAAAATTCTTGGAAATATGAAGTGTTAACTCAAAAAATTTATGGGTGGCTTTGCTTCAACACGACTTATTTGATCAGAATTTATTAAGATAAAAAAGAAGTCAACTACAAAAGTTCTGATATATTTTCTTTGGTTTCAATACTTTTCGCCTGACATGTTTCTCAGAAGTGGAATGTTCTTTTGGCGTCGGCTTGAAACTTCTAGTCAGAATTTGAAGGAGGTTAGACTTTTGGAGAGGTATTGGTCAGATTCTGGTCGAGAGTTGCCCGAAAACGGGTGAATAGCAGTCCATGCAGGTTTTGGTAAAAAGTTGGAAGTTTAAAATCTTGTCATAAGTTTGTCGGAGTTCAGTCGGAATTTATAGCGGTTTTATCCGGAATCTGACCAACCTCTGACCAGAAGTGGCCGACTTGGTAGCACTCTATCACTTGCGAACTCAGACTATCACATCTCAAAGAGTCTAACCAATATCCAATATATCTTTCTAATTCCTTCAAACTTTTGAGATTAGCTTCACTTTTAGTGCATCCATTAATCTTCCTCGTGCTCTTCCCCTCCAAATAGTATCTCAAGTTCTCTGGCGATCAACAATTATCTGGTTCTTTTTCTTCTTCTCGTCAAAATCTTTTTGTGTGCACCTGACCCTTCTGGAGATCACAAATTTTCTTCATCATCTCCCAGTGCCTGTCAATTTTCAGGATTCTTTTCTTCTTTTTCACAAGTAGTGTACACTGCTCTCTCTCTCTCTCTCTCTCTCTCTCTCTCTCTCTCTCTCTCTCTCTCTCTCTCTCTCTCTCTCTCTCTCTCTCTCTCTCTCTCTCTTTCTGATGATTGGACGTCCATCCGAAAAGACAACTGTTTGTTTTTTTTTTTGGTTTTATAGTGTTGCAACAGCCTGAAGTCAGTATTTTTTTCTTTTTTGACAACTTCAAGAATGTAGAACAAAATTTTGAGAAAATTTTTTTCAAAGTTATCGAAAAATTTTTCAAGTCATTAGAGTTATTGAAATGAAGCAGTTTTGAAGTGTTATATTCGGGTCTATATGGACTCTGGTTGAATTTGGATAAGTATAAAATTGAGAAGGGTTTAGATGTTTCATAACATTTTTGAAACATAACCTTTACACCTAATTGTAAGTACGGTGCAAAATATTTTATGTTCTGAAACCTCTGAAACTGAATTTTCAGCACTTCAGAAGTTTCGTAAGCAGACTTTGAAAACGGTTTATAGGTTTTGAAACATGCTCTTTTATTCTCTACGGTTGGTTTATGCGAATCAGCTTATCGACTTAAAATGTTCCCTTGTTAACCAGCAATAGACGGTTCCCACACTGTTATGTTTAAACTTGTTTATCTCGGTTTCTAGAAAAGATATCAAAATTGTGCCAACTGATAAAATGTTTTTGGTACTATGATAAACAATTTATTAGTTGACAACTTTTTCATATCTTTGACAGGAACAGAGATAAACAGGTTCAAAGTCACCATATTTGCTCTAACAGAAGCCCATCCAAACAGTCAACTTCGAACTCAATTATCTCGTTTCCTGTGAAAAATATCAAAAATTTGTCTGATAAGTTTT
>NC_013490.2:7965703-7992267 GCF_000004555.2 Caenorhabditis briggsae
TCTTTCATTATAACCCCCACACCAAACAAAAAAAGGGGACTGGCATTAAATAATTATTTCTCTAGTAGAATGACAAAAAATGTACGGTAATATAAACCAGAAATCAGGAAAAATTGAGAAAAAAGTAGAAAAACTTCAATTAGATAACAGTTTCTGAAAATGGAATATTTCAGTATTTGCATTCCCTCCAACTGATGTTGATATTCAAACCAAAGTTATCATGGATGGTGGAAAAATACTGGAGACAACGATAAGTTGGAAAGCTGAAGATAATGGTGAGTAGAGAAATTTCAAAAGATGCTGGATCTTTCAATCAAGAGTTACCTAGTTTCCTATATTTCAAATTTCCGAATTTTCAAACTCACAAACTTCTGAATTCCCAAGAATCTTACACTTTCTGACTATCCAAGTTCTGAATTTCAGGATTTCCGTATTTCTGAATTTCCCAACTTTATTTTGAAGATCCAGGAAATCGGAATCTCGGAAAATGTCGAAATTAAGAATGCAAGATAATCGGAGGTTTCAAAACTTGGGATTTTAGAAATTCTGAGACTGATAAATTTAGACATTCTCTGAAATTCGGAAATTCGAAGACTTTGGAACCCAGAAAATTGGAAACTCAGAAGTTCAAGTTTTCGAAAAGAACACAGTCTCGTCGAAAAGTTTCTGAAACTTCAGGAGTTTAGAAATTAGGAGATTCATAGTTTCAAGAATTTTGAAATTCAAACTTTCGGAAACCCGAAAAGATGGATATTCAGAACATCAAGTTGACGAGATTTGGAAATTTCGAGAAATCAAATATTAAGAAAATTGGTGAAGGTATAAACAAAAAACCATTTTTAGACCGCCGTCGGGAAGGCTTCTACATCCGATACACTGCAGTCAACTCATCGTGCCAAAAACATTTTCCCGGATATTTCACATCTTCAATCTTACCGGTAATCCCCACAACTTAATCGGTTTCCTTTTTTATTCAGCTGTTTTTTTCAGGATGAAAGATCTCTTACCATTCCAGCTGCATTCAATGGTCATGCTCTTGTCATCGATCATTCGTGCTCTTATAATCTTCAAATTCGAGCTAAACCGTATCCGCCGGGAGATGATAAATATATTATTGAGAAGAGGCATACTGTACCAGACTGTATTGATAAATTTTGTAGTTGTCGTCCTGGCGACGTTCCAGCGATTCGCGATGTTTCAGTGGATTCTGAATATCGTTTGAATTGGAAATTTGAAGACGTTTCGGAAAAGGATTATCAGTTTTATGTCGACATTTATGAGAAGTAAGACTATTTCGAAAAGTTGAAAATCGTTTGGGATTTCCAGAATTGCGATGCCGCTAATCAAAAAGAAAGGATCAGAAGCGGACGTTGAGGAGTACACATTCAGAATAGCTAACGCCGAATCTTATGAGATTTCTGCTAAATCATCAAAAGTGAGCTCCCACCAACAAATTATGCTTTCTTATCTGTCCCAATTTCCAGATCTTTCCAAATACCTATCAATATCAGCTTCCCTTTCAATTTGCTCCATTCCAACAATACAAACTTTCAATATTCGCAGTCGATGACAGTTTCTGTCATAATGAAGACGTCTTCCATATATTCAATTCCACCAACGTCACATCACCCTCCTCCACTTCATCTATTGAATTCAAGACATTGAGTGTTCCAGAACCTTCCGGATCAGCAATCACAAAAACAAATCAGATTATGGATTCCTCCGCTCTATTTATATTTCTAATCGTTTTGGCCTGTATGTCACCGATATGCTCTGTATTAGCATGGCTCGTGTTGAGAAGGTAAGTGAAGAATTTTTAGAAAATTTATAAAGATCTGAAAATTTTAGAAGAAGTAAAGAGAAGAAAAAACGAAACAATTTCCTACGTCGTCGTTCACTTTCCATGTCTCGACACAGTATTATTGAAACAAATATCCTGTATAGACCACCAAATGAAGTAATTGGAGCAGTATCTGAAGATTGGCTTATTCGGGGACAGGATATTGTGGTTGGAACTGTTATCGGTATCCACAGAAACTGGTTTTTCGGAATCTGAATTTCAACTTTTTTAGGAGAAGGAGCATTTGGACAAGTATTCAAAGGAATCCTCCGTGCTCCGAACGGTCAAGTGGTTCCTGTTGCCGTGAAACAATTGAAAGCGAATGCAATCGATGAAGAACGAGAAGAATTTATCAGAGAAATCCGGATGATGCAGACGGTAAGATTCTAAAAAACCGGTTGAAATATTTAGAATTTCTATTAGGTTGGACGTCACGAAAACATTGTGGCAATGTATGGATACTGTATGTGTAACGACATGCAATGCATGATAATGGAATATGTTCCGTATGGAGATTTGAAACATTATTTGCAAAATATGCGGAAAGATAGAGTAAGTTACAATGATCCATTATTCGCTAATTTAACTTTTTTCAGGAAACCGAAAATTCGATAGATAAAAAAGAGTTTCTGTCATTTGCTAGCCAAATAGCATGTGGAATGGCTCATTTGGAATCAGTAGGAACCATTCATAGAGATTTAGCTGCCAGAAATATTCTCGTTGGAACTGGAAAAGTTTTAAAAATCTCAGATTTCGGAATGTCTAGACCGGGAGTTTACATCAAAATGAGTAAAGGTATTTACTTAAGCAAACCATTCAGTTAAATAACAAATAAGCGCAACTTTCAGGAGTAATTCCACTTCGTTGGTTGTCTCCAGAAGCAATCAAAGATAGTACATATTCAAGTAAAAGTGATGTTTGGGTGAGTTTTAGTATTATACTGGTCCAGAAAAAGAATCGGAGCTGTGGGAGAGTATTCGGGGTAGAAGATCCCACAGCGACAACTAGAGTAATCTGAAAAGATTCTTACGTTCAGGATTTATTTTCTCGATTTTCGGCCGTTTTAAGTGAATTCTTTCACTGTCAAAAATTTTTTTGCGACTTTTCTGGGGGAAAATAACAGGAAAAACCGACAAAAATCAGATAAAATCGAGAAACTAAATCCTGAAAATAATAATATTTTTAGGTTACGGTATTTGCCGTTGTGAGACCTTCTTCTACGGTCACCGGCTTTTCTCTTACACAGCTCTTTTGTATCAGTATATTATCCGGAAATCATTTTTCAATTCAATTATTACAGGCGTTCGGAGTGCTACTTTGGGAGATTGCTACTCTCGGAGGATTCCCATATAACAATATAGCTGACAAGGATCTACTTGTTCAGTTAACAGATGGAATGCGCTTAGAGCAGCCTTCTAAATGTTCGGAAGAAATGTAATTTCTTAAAAATCATCATTTGTATAAAAAATGATAATTTAGGTATGTTATGATGAAGTCATGCTGGAATCTAAAACCAGAAGAACGCCCTTCATTCCTCTCAATTCATGAAAAACTGGAACGAATCGCGGCAGCAGAATCCGATCCTCCACCGTCGGATCCAGCTACAACAAACAACTGCAACCAATTTTGACACCTTGTGTTGTATATTCTGAAACGGGTTCACTTCTTTCATTGCTTTCTGTACAAACTTTGAGATCGATTCGATTATTTATTTGGTTTTTTTTTTTGAAACTTTGAAAAATAAAAATTTTGAAAGCAAACTGGTGGAATAACAACAACAGAGGTGAGATGAGAAGATGAACGAATGAGTTTAGTTCAGTGGAATCCAAATCCAGTTCCACGACCCATGTGTGTTGTTTCTCTGGCAACGGCATACTGTTTCTCCAAATCATTGAGCATTTTGTTTTGACGATTTTTCTCTTCCGAAAGATTTGAGACGTCTTCCTGAAAGATGAAGGAGAGAATTTATTTAGGTTACAATAGAGAAAAATTAGAAACATACCGCAGGTTTTGGAGCATTTTTGACACCCATTAGTCTCATGAACTTGTTGGCCTGCGACGACCCTACACCAGTAGCTGCGATTGCAGATGACCAAAGCTTCTCGTTCTTTCCGCCAGGAACAGATTCGGATGAAGTCGACGCGGATTCTGTTGTCTGGAAAGTTTTGATGAGAATGTGAACGTTTATTTCCAATATTACCGAAGATGACTGTGCAGCAGCAGGTTTCTTGTTCCCCCAAAGTGCTTTACGTTGAGCGGCGATCTCCTCGGCAGAAAGACGATTTCTGAAATGTATATGATCATTTCAACTACGATTGATTTCGCTTACTTGTCTTCTCTTTTCTGGAAGTCACTTCTCCTGTCGTTGCGATCATTTCTGTCTCTCTTCCAGTTGTTCCGATCATCTCTTCTGTCATCTCTCCTGTCTTCTCTTCTGTCTTCCCTTCTATCGTCGCGTCTATCGTCTCTCCGATCATCCCTCCCATAGTCACGTCTTCTTCCGTGATCGTTATCCTCCCGACGGCGCGTGTCACTCTGAAAATGGACTCATGGGCATGAAAAGCCTAACAATGACTGTAAAACTAGTGTAATGCTCCTAGAAGTTTACATGGAAAAAACCTGAAAATTTTTTTGTTTTGTTGAGAAATCTGACTATTTTCTCACCTCTCTTTATCCCGATGTGGGCGACAATGAATTCTCAGACTCCAGCCCAAATCGGCAAACAAAACTAAATTTGTAAAACCATTAGTTTCAGTTTGCATTTTTTTTATTTCAGGTTAACTGTGTTATTTAACACTAAAAATTACAGGTTTAGATGTATACCTTTTCTCCGTGTCGATCTTTTTTCGGAGACTTGTCTCTTTTCTCATGTGGCGAACGACTTCTGTCTGCCTTCTCCTTTTTCGCAGCCTTTTTCTCTTTCTTGCGGCTCTTTCGATCACTGAAAGCAATGTCGTTAAAAATAAATAAATTAGAGAAAACTCACACTTCCTCACTGCCACTATCACTGTCGTCGAATGTTGTATGCTTTCCCATTCTGAAATAGTAATATTATTGAGCTACTTTTGACAGGTTTAGAATCCGATGAAGCGAGCTTTTCTTTATTCCGAAGATTTTTCTTTTGTCGTAAGCTTGTGCGCAAAGTACGCTTTTTGTCAAAGTGTGTTTGCACCTATCGCTCACCGTAACTTGCAAAATATTCGTCACATTTTTCCGATTTTCATCAAAGATTTGTGAAGAACTGATTGATTAAATTAACTTAAGACCATTTTAATCATATGTTCTTAAGATGCTCCGTCTCTACGCAAGTAATTGTGCCAGCAAAATCAAAGTCGCTGTCGAGTCAGCGGCACGCTTGCAATCGACTGCTGCCGGATCCACAGGACACAAATTTCAAAGTAAGATAGTTTCAGGACGCTTCAGGTTAAAAATTATCAATTTTTACAGCAAAAGAACAGAAAAAAGACGGCACAACATATGTTTCTATGGAGAGGGTTTCCGACTCGCGCGGAGCACGAAAAGACGATGAATTGTGTTCGCTGTGCACGTGCAATGTACCTGTGAAGCTCAGTTATAAGTAAGATTTGTATGAACATACCAACATGCTTCCATCTTTCTTTTACAGGGACGTTCTTATTCTGGAGCAGTTCATGCGAGATGATGGAACAGTTTTACCGCGGCAATTAACGGGTCTGTGCAAAAAACAACAGTTGAGACTGGAAAGGTAATATCAAGGTTTTTTCATTAAAATTATTTAAATGAAACTGGCAGGTGTGTCATGCAAGCGTTCTGGTCGGGACTTTTCGGTGACAAGTATGGAAATGAAGCTGACCGAGCTGGCTACAAACGATTCAACAGGTACTGGAAAGATGATATGTCGATGTATCAATTGGAAACGAAAGAAAGGCACGGAACATGGTTTTATATTAAAAGGTAAATGATTTCTTCAGGATAAAATAGTAATTGGAGTTTTTCAGATACCAAACGAAAAACCAGCCACTTTTCAAGAATCCTCTAAATTAGCCGTTTTTCCTTTTTGTTAGCTCGTACTTTAGATATATTGTTGTGTTTATCCGAACGTTTTTAAATAAGAAAAAGTTTGTTTTCAATTTGTGTTACATTTCATATAAAAATGTTCCAGAACATTTTTAATACCTGAAAGCGTTGTCTCATTTTTTTCTTATCAAACGATTTCAGATTCCCAGATGTCTTGATACCAAAACAAGAATTATGCGAAAACTTTACTGTTTCGTATTAATTTTATTGCAAGCGCATGTAATATTATGCCAGAGGAACATCAGCGCATCGGCTTCTGGTTTGTTGAATCTTCAACTCGAAAAGTGTCCTCAAGTTCTCGGATGCCGTTGCGTTGGAGGTTCCAAAAGAGACATACAATGCTTCTCGATAGGTTGTTTTTTGACAACTCATCGTCTTATGCCACTTGTTTTTTTTCAGATGAAACCAAGCTATTAGAACTCGAAACAGTTTATGGTCCGGATATTCGTCGTCTTGAAATCCATTCATGGAAACAAGAGCAACTGAATTTCGACATCATCTCTTCATTTAAGGAACTTGAAGTCCTCATTTTGAAAAGTAGTTTTTTCGTTTCTTCTATATTTCATCGATATAATCGTTTCAGACGATGAACTGGAGTCACTCAATGGAACCCTTAAACATCCTTCTTTGAGGGTTCTGTCTCTTTCGAATTCGGAACTCTCATCTGATTCTGAAGTTTGTCACATAATCACCCTTTTTCCAAAGCTGGAAAACCTCTCACTTTCCAAAAATTATTTTGAGAAGTTTGAGTGTAGTGATGTGAGCACAAAACTAAGAGCCTTGGATTTGAGTCATAATGAGGTTGGCTATAGTTTTCAAAATGTCACTTTACTGTAATATTTTCCAGATAACACATTTGGGCATTCCTGATTCGGTCAAAGAATTGAACGTCTCCAACAACCAGCTGACTTCTTTCGATAACATTTCTCAAGAGCTGATCAGTTTGGACATTTCATTCAATTCGTTCACTTCTTGGCCTTCAGATGATGGATGGACTTTTCCAAATTTGAAAAGTTTATTTGCTGCGAAACTAAGCTTTGAAACTGGTTTCCAACTGGATGCTCCTCAATTGGAAACACTCAATATAGACGGCGCAACTCTCAAATACATCAATTTCCATCAAATCAAGACACCTAAATTGAAAAAGTAAGTATTTAGCTTCACTCCCAGAAAACTATCAGCGAGTGAATTAAGGCTTTCTGCTCGACATTTGCTGAGACTTCAAAACGTTGCCGGAAGCCTTCCACCTACTGTGAATTCGGTGGAAATTACGGACACAATGCTCCGAACTCTACCGGCGGACTTCATTTCAAGGTATTATTTTACTCCATTTGTAATTTCAATTCTCTATGTTTTTTTCAGTCCAACTTCTTCATCCAACAGCCGAGTGTCGTTTGAATTCACATCAAGTCGTCTACTTTGCCATAAATGTCTTTTAAAATGGTCTCTCCCAGTTTACGCACAGACCAACATCCGAAAGGAGTGTAATTTGACAAGGTACGATAAAGATTTTTTGAAAAAAGAAAAATGACATCATTATTTTGTATAGACAAGAAATCGCATCTGCTTCATGCAACCTTGGTGTCGTCGCCAACGACACTGGAATCCAATATGGAAAATATGAAAAACCAACAGCGATTTCATGTTATTCGTACGGAACTCCTTCTCCAAAAATCAGTTGGTGGAGATTTAGACCTGCAGAGAAACTTGGATCATACGATCCGAAAACGGACCAAATCAGCTATACAAATGTTTCGGATGTCATGAGAGAAAGGTATTAACCAGAAATTTGAAGAACGACATTTTAGGAGTTTATTCTTACAGTTACTCAATTCAAGCTGGTGGCTCTCTGCTCATTCACTCTCCTAATCGGTCTCATGTTGAACGATACGTCTGTGTAGTAGAGAACACAAATGGAACAGCGTATGGCATTTACCAGTTCAGGTAGAAAATTCTGCGGGAACATTAAAAAAAAATAATATTTCTTCAGGCTAGATTATCTCGATTGGTATGGTCTTGATGTCTTCCATTCGGTCTTCTGGGGTGGTTTGGCAACTTCACTTATCGTGTGTCTTATATCATTCTTGTTAAACATCACATGGATTCTAACAAGAAAAAGTGCACTTTGGTGGATTCAACGAGCCGAAAGACTATCAAGAGTTCGAAAAATGGTTGAAGCTATGGAGAAGTATCGTGTTCGACAAATGGAATCATTGCATGAGAAATACACAAAAAGAGTGCAAATTGTTCGGGATAACTATCACCAGCAAGTTGAAGCTCTTCGCGTTTCTTACGCAGCCCAACAGGAAAAGTTCCAAAACTACAAAGCCGCTCAAGTCGATGCAGTTCACTCGCATTTGGATGCTATGAGAGATGGATATAATAATCAATTGGGAAGAGTCAGAGAGTACGGATCGAAACGAGCTGAACAACTATGGGAAAGTTATGAGCGACAGGTATTTTAGATAAAATATAACAAGAAGTCACCAATCTTCATTTCAGGTCAACCGAATGCGAACATTTAGTTTGCAACATCGCTTGAAAATGATGAGACAGTACAAAGTGAAACAACGATATGTGAACAAACTTCTCGAATCGTTCCAAGCTTCGTCTCCAGAAGTTCAACTTGAAAATGTGAGTGTTTTCCAATCGCAATAAACGTGCTCAGTCTTATATACATTTCAGGAGGAAAAAGTTCGTGCCGCTTTGGAAATTCCGGATGATTTAGGAACTATCGATGGTTCAATAGACACTCCCTCAAGGCTCTCGAGAAGCTCTTCTTTCCATAGCCTTCCTGAATATGTTATTGACGAGCAAGGACATGTACGGCCAGGAATCATTCCAACTACGACAGCAAGCATTAGGTACATTTCAAGTAATATTTATTTTTCAAGAAAAGTTTTATAGGTTTTCAAAACCAACGACTTCATCCAATTCTAACGGTGCAGGTACCTCATCATCTCCGAGTTCTTCTGGACCGCACCGATCTCCAGATTCTCCACCCAAATAGTGATTCATTTTCTACATACTTGTAAAATTCCGGGCCGTGCCGGGCCGGGCCTGAGGAAATTTTCAAGGCCCGGGCCCGGCCCGGAAGGCCCGGTGTCAAAAATTCTGTATTTTTGAGCCAAATTTTGAGCTCTCAATATAATTTTTTCCATTTTTTTTCGTATTTCGGATTGTTTGTCTGTCTGATCAAAAAAGATCGAAAAACTCGAAAAAAATTTTTTGGTCGAAAAAGGTCACATAAGGGTCCCCCCTTATGTGTTTTTTGAAAATTTCGAAACTAGTGAAATGACGGGCCCGCCGGGCCGGGCCTCCGAAATTCCGGAAAAAGCCCGGCCCGGCCCGGCCCGGCCCGTTACAAGTATGATTTTCTAATCGTGTTATTTTTGTTGCAATCATTCCCTAATCGGTGCCATCAACATCCATTCTTCTATCATTTTCGTTCCGTTTGTTCTACATCTATACTTAATATAATCAGGAACTTCATTTACAATTAGAGCTTTGTGACCATGTGAATAGCTTTCTCTCTCCCACGCCAGCAAAAACCATTCAATTGAGTTCTTCTTTTTGTGCACAATTCATGTATAATATTTTTGACTTTCCCGCTGTTTCTTTGAATTTCGTTTATACCAATCACTTTTATGGCAATCACTTTTACCAAATTCAGACAGAAAGTAAAAATTTATTCGACGTTACAGAATTTTATACATTAGATTTCTGATTCTTTGACGATGTCTTTTCCATAAGGCAAACGCCATTGTGACATGAGTGGAAGTCCGGACAAGTTAGATCATTAATACACTTGAAGACGTACTCTCTTTGATGGAAGCAGTGCCGATTAACACATTTGTGATGCTGATCACAGTTTCGATCAGTAAGACATTGTCCTCTAGTGGAGGCTGCCAGAGATAATGGAATCAGAAGAAGCAACTGTTAAAATACGTTTTAAATGTTATAACACCTACTCAAAATAACTCACCAGTAAAACTGTTTTCAAAAGAGCATGAGTCATCTTTTTCAAAAAATACACTGAATCTGAAAGCAAGTAGATATCACCTGACTCTTATCAGTTATCTTCCACAATGTGGAAATGTGACTGACACACATTTATCAAAAGAAGCTGACATCCCCAAAACATTACAACAAGATAGAAGTGTTTCTTAGTCATGTAGTTTCAGAACAGAAATAAAAGAAGAGTGAACTTTTATTATATAAATAATCAATGTCATGAAAATATAAGGATTACCATCTAAACGGAATACACATTTTGAGAATACATCGATTACCAGAAGGACAGTCGAGACGGGATTGGCATCGTTGGAATAGATAAGGAAATAGCTGGAATCGACTAGCATTTAGACATTTTCCATCAAAGCAGGCGCTTTCAGATGAGCAATCTGCGTCGATAGAACATCGTTGGATAAGTGGAAGGTATGGAATATCAGGTCTCGTTGGGGCATCATCGAACTCTCTTGTCTTCTGAAGAATTACTTCGAGTGGAATCTCATCATCATCGTTTTCTGGCGAATTCGGAATATGAATTTCGTTATTGGGGTGCGTCAGATTTCCAGATTTCTCTGATGACGTTATGTTGATCTCTTTCTCCGCAAGTGATAATGATGAAGACGTTAGAAGTATAAATATCTGAAAAATGCTCTGATTAGGTCATTGAGTATCACTTTTAATGGCACACTATCACTTTTAAACTTTTAATGATGTTACGTTTGAGCTCAATTATCTCAATTCTAATGCAAGATATCAAAAATGTGTCGACTGACAAAACACTACTGATGTTATGATAAACAATTTATCAGTTGACATTTTTTATATCTTTGACAGGAACCAAGAAAAATTCACTCAAAGATAAGAGTTAAGGGAGAAATCGAAAAATACAGTACCCCAAAAAGTTCTGACTTACCAATATTTTTGCCATGGTTCTCGAATGTTGCCGAATTTTCGAAACTTTTTCAAAAAACATCGAAAAAACAGAAAAGAATTGGTGCGTGTCAGAGGGCGGGAGACGAGAATGAATGGGAGAAAAGGGGAAGAAGAACCGATAAATTTTGTTATCGCTTGGGGAATTTTCCTGACTAAACGCTCCCTCGTCACCTCTTGTTCGGTTTTTTAGAAATCTATTTTTTCTCTGGTGTGAGAAAGCAAAACATGTGAAAAAGCCAAGATGATTTAACATGAGAGTTTATTCAAGTATGAAAAGGTTGAGAGACAATTATCAGAACTATCAATCAAATGTGCATTGGTCCAGTGCCTTGCTTGACATCGGCTCTTTGAGCCTCCTCGACAACCAGAGTCTCCGCGTAGACCTTTTGTTTCTTCTCATCGAGTGCCTTGCGAACCGAGACTCTTTGAATTGTTACTGAAAAATATATTTTAAATTGTTGTGATTTCTTATTGATGGATTACTGAAGATCAACATGAAATTGTAGTAGTAGACGAACCAGATCATGCTGATGTCATTGTGCTTCTCCTTGAATCCCGAGCTAAAACTGAAATAGAGTTTCAGAAGAGAAATAAAAAGAGTTTGAGCGTACAGAGATATGTTGTGGAAGGCTTCAACAAAGTCTGGAGTCTGAGTTCCATTGACATTTGATGTCTGGACCTTTGCCACGGCGTAGATTGGAGAGACCAGAAGGCGTGGAATAGCGCAGAAGACGCAGAGGGTCGCGAACTTCTTCCAACCTCGTCCATCGGATTCGTAGAAGAATGCGAGTGAGAGGATGACAGCCAAGACAACTGTCATGCAGGAGTACCATGATCCAGCTCCACGAAGGAACCATGCTCCGAAGACAATGTACCAAATTGAAGCGATGCTGATCCATGCATAAAAGAGTTTCAGAAAACGGAGAGAGACCTTTGGCACATTTTTGAGTGGTTGTTGGAAGTGCTTATCGAGAACATAGAATATTTCAGGAGTTAGGATGTTCATCAAATTCATTACCACTGAAAGTCAAATGTTTAAAAAAAGAAAAAAAAGGTGAAAAGGGCTGGTTGCTTAGAAATTGATAAGAATGAATGAAAAGAGGGTGAGAGAAGAAGAAGCTGAAGACTCGTGATCTCCTATGGCAACGGCTGCTCACGAGTGAGAGAAACAGAAGATCCAATGGGAGATGTTGTCATGGAAACCGCATGAAACCGTGAATTAAAGTTTCAAATGACAAACTTTGTTGTTGTATTAAAGTTGATATCATTAGAAAAAGAAGATAATGTTAAGTTAAATAGTTGGAGAGTGGTTAGAAACTGCTTAGCTGGTAAACAAAAATTTTAAAGGAGGAGAAAATTTTACAAATTGTGAAGTGCGAAATATTGTACAAAAAATATTCTAAAATTTTAAAAAGACAAGCGCCTCAGTTACTACCGTAAACACTCTAATAAAATGAATTTCTTAACTATCACCTTTGAGCTAATTATCTCGGTTGCTGTAAAATATATGAAAAAGTGGTCAACTAACAAAATACTTTTGATACTTTGATAAGCATTTTATCAGTTTACCATTTTTTGATACCTTTCACAGGAACCAAGATATAGGGATTCAAAGTAACCAAACCCGGTACTTTCCCAAGAATTCACATTGGGCTGTTTCCATTGGGTTGTTCTCCGGTTGTTTTCATTGGAACTTTTCCAATGGAAACAACTGGAGACCGTGAACCTTGAGAAATATAGATGGAGGGAAATAAGAAGAAAGAGAAAAAACTTTTTGATAGGATCCAACAAATATATTTATTTCAATAATTTCTTGATTAGTTTTTTTCCGAGAATAAAACTAATCAAAACAAGCGATCGAAATGATGACGCCGACGGATTGCATGAGAAGTTTCATAAGGTAAATGGTCGATATTATCAAATTCTAAAACGAGTTCTGAAAAAGAATGCCACATTTTAGTCAAAGCTGGGTGGAAGACGAAATCGATGGATCAATTCGCCAGTTGGCAGGAACGGAACCGCAAGCATCGGGGTCTTCTGGAGCATCAGCTGCACAGGATGCAGACGAGGATAACAAGGCAGATATCACTCCAGTCGAAGCATTCAATGCAGTTCACACCGAAGGGGTACGTTAGTTTTTTTTTGGAATTTCTTCTACAAAAATATATCTTTCTCCAGGATGGTCTTCTCGCTGATATGCATGCTGCTGCGATGACCTTCCCATACACATTTGACAAGAGTCTGAATAATATGGAAATGAACCGTATTCCTCATCTCTATTGTTTTGATCACACTCGTGTCGAATTGAAAGCTCAGAAGGGAACTGGGGATTATTATCACGCCTCCTGGGTTGATGGATATAATCGGAAATGTAATTTTTTTTAACTTTGTGTCCGGATCGTCTCATAGAATATTTTTTTTAACCTTCAGCCGCCTACATTTTCGCACAAGCTCCCTTTGATGATATCACAGAGCACACGTTTTGGAGAATGGTTGGTGAGAAGAAGCCGTCGATGATTCTGGTTTTTGGAGACGTTGACGAGAAACAGAAACGTAAAGTGCCTTATGATATCTCTGAAAAGGATTTTGAAAAGGCATTTCTTCACGAATTCGATGCGAAAAAGTTGGACGAGACCGAGATGAAAGCCAAACTGTGCAGCACATTTTGGCCGGATAAGGGATCGAAAAAGGAGTTTGATACGCTGATGATTCAAACAAAAGACGAGTATTCTGAGACTCATATGAAGACGTTCAGTTTGTCAGTGACGGAGAATAAACAAGAGAATCAGACTGTTTTGATGCATTTCCACGAATGGGCAGATACCGCTCAACTGCCGGAGTATATGCTCGATATGAGAGCTTCTGCAAGTTTTGTTCTGTTTTTTCAGAGAATCTAAAAATCCAGAAATATATCTTTCATCAAAAAATATTGGCCAAAGACACATTGCCTTATTTTTTAGATCCTCTTATCATCTGATCCGAATAATCTGAAATAATCCTTCTCATCCAAAACCACCTTCTTTTCCAGATCAAAGTACAGTATATCCGCAGTTCGAAAAAGCCAGGTGCAAATAATGGTCCGATTCTTCTTGTCTGTGCAACTGGCATCACCAAATGCTCCATTTACGCTACAATCGACATCATCGTGAGCAGAATGACCGAAGAGCACACTGTCGGATTCAAGGAGACAATGTCAGCTATCAAGGTGCAGAGATATGGTTGTTTCAGAGCTCCAGCCGCATATTTGACTGCTCGTGAAATGCTCATGAAGTAGTTTTCTGTTAAGGAAGTCAAAGTAATTGTGTCTTTTCAGGTTCGCTGTCAGTACTGGTGTTGTTCATGATACTGCAATCGGAGACAAGCCAAAGCCTAACAAATCGAAGTACAGTACTATTGGGAAGGCACAAAAGAGTGGATTTATGAGAAAGAAGAAGGCAGCTCAGAAAACTAAATGATCTCTTGTATCGAGTGCTCTTGAAAAATAAAAAAATATTTTTTTCTCATTCCACTTTGAAAACATCAGCATACAGGGCTCAAATCCAACCAGATTAAAAGTTTGGATCTAGGTCAGGAATGTTAGGAATGGCTTTTTCGGTTTTTTTTCTAAATGTGGAAAGTTCCGCGTTTCAAATTTTGGAATTTCGGAATATTCCAATCTTGAAATTTTTGAAAATCCGGAAAATCGGAATTTTGGAATATTTCGATTTTGAATATTTTGGAATTTCGGAAAAATCCGATCTTCAGAATTCCGGAATTTTGAGATCCCACTTTCCCATCATAGAAGTCTAAAAAATTGGCAAACAGATTTCGAGGAAAGCGAAAATTAATAGAAGTAATTCCTCTCGAGACCCTCAAGGAAACAAAAAAAGTTCGGAAATGTTTCGACTGGGATTTTCAAAAATTTCGGGATTCCGAATTCCGCTTCGAACATCCACAGATCTAGGCAGTATAGCTGAAGATCTAAAGACTTTTTGATTTCTTTTTAATTTCCTTTGCTTCCAAAAGTTGATTGAACCAGGTCACTGACTTTCGAAAGAAAAGAGCTCTAACTCTTAATCCGTCTCTTCGGGTTTTCAATTACTTAGATTAAAGTGCATGACGAAGGAAGCAGAGAATTACTCAACCACTACTTCTTCTTCGTCTTCTGCCATTTGCCCTTTTTCGCTTACTTCTTCTTCAAATCACTATGTTATCACAAGACACAGAGCACATGTAAACAATCGAATGGGATAACATATCAGACGGAAAAACGGGAGAGGATAATACTCTCTCCCTTTTTCGTGTTTTCTCTCATTTTGTGCTCTCATTTGTCTTCTTTCTTTGCTTCTTTTTCTTCTTTTTCTGATTCCGTTTTTGACCAAAAAAATAATAAGAATGCTATGAATACATCTGACATTTTTTCTCTTCTTCTTCTTTTTGCTGTTCATGTGAGAGTAATAGGCTGTGAATGGGCCAACGAAGGACAAGTCAGCCACACAGGCTTTGTTTATGATGTAAGAGAGACATATCGAAACGAGAGATGCAAAGGAGTATTCAACTACATATGCCCTCGTTTTTCCTTTTTTCTTTTCTTCTTTGCTCTCTTTTTTATGATCATAACTTTTTCAAGTTTTTGGAACTCTCTTCCAGTTTTCACTATACTCATAATTTTTTTACTATTAGGTTGGCGGGAAAGTCTTTGTCACTTTTTCAATAGTTTATTTCTCAAAGAAAAAATAACCGAATAATTAATTATATTGTCCATCATTATCAACAACATGTCTCCAACGTTCCCTCAATTTATGGATTCCATTGCGGTAGAATCCAGCCGGGCGTGAGGCAAAGTATTGTTTGAGTGCCGCTTCGACCGCTCCACGGGAATTGAAGCTTCTTCCTTCGAAGGCACGTGTCATATCGCCAAATAACCAATAGTCGGAAGGAGCAAGATCAGGAGAATACGGGGGGTGAGGGAGAACATTCCATCCATATCCCATCAGCTCCTGCTTCACTTGTTTCGAAACATGTGGGCGAGCGTTATCATGTTGATAGTACACTTTCTTGTCTTTCAGGGCCGAACGGTCGACTGCTTTCTTGAGGTTTCGTAGTTGAGTAGTGTAGAGGTCTCCAGTTATTGTTTTGCCCTCGGGCAGAAGTTCCCAGTAGATGGGGCCGTCCACTCCCCACCACACAGAGAGCATAACTTTTTTCGGATGAAGGTCGGGTTTGGGGACATCCTGTGGGCTCTCTCCTTCTCCAACCCACTGGGATTTCCTGTGGTGATTATCGTAGAAGACCCACTTCTCATCTCCGGTTATTAGCCGGTCCAGCCATCGATCGCCCGCGTGGAGAGTGAGAAGAGTAATCGAATCGTCGACTCGGCGGTCAAGGTTGGCTTGAGTCAGGTGATGACGTATGAATCGACCAAAAAGTTTTCTCATTCCAAGAGACTTCAAACCTTCAAGGACTGTGCTATGGTGAACTCCGAATGTGACAGCTAGTTCACGGCTAGATTGAAATGGATCCGATTGCAATGCGTGCTTCAGCTTGTCCAAATCCAACTCACGGGGTCTCCCAGAGCGATCCTTTTCATCGAGCGAGAAGTCATCTTTTTCGAAACGATGGAACCAATTGCGAATAGTATTGTAGTGAGGGGCATGTGTGTTGTACACATTCTTCAAGAAAGTTTCCGAATCCTTCATCGTGGTGTGAGATAGGAAGAGGTAAATCAAAACATGTCTGATGTGAATAGCAGTGGGAACAAACATATCGTTTCAATTACAGATGAGGAGCAGGGAAGGAAATGGGGACTTGTTTATATGGAAGGTTCTTATCACCTTGTTATTCACTAGTGTCGATATCATACACAGCCTCCATATACGAGAACAGTGATTAAACAAACAGAGTGACAAAGACTTTCCCGCCAACCTAATATGAAAGCTTTACTTTTTTAAACTCCTAATGTAGTTCCGTTTGTAGTGTCAGATAGTTAATCCGTGTCAAGATTTAAAATTTTTAAAAAGACACGGAAAGATAGGAGCCTAACTTTTATGGAAGAATAAAAAAAGATTAAGACTGGAGGAAACTCAGTAACAGATAATAGAACCTTAACTATACGTCCACTTTCATTTGCCTCTTCGTAGAACCTGACGGTTCCGACAGGTTTCAGAATAAAAGCAATTGTAAGGTTTCCAAATATGCGTTTTCAGATGAAACAATTTCTGAAATTCCAAAATTTGATTTTTTCAAAACTTTTTTTCACTTTTCTGATTTTTGAATATCAGAATGTGTTCTATAAGGAAGCGCATATTGCAAACTTTAAATTTCTTTTGGACAAATTTTGATAGTCTGATAGTGAGATCAATTCCCCTGTATTATCACAATGATGAAATGTCCCGGTCTTAAAAATTAAAAGATAAAACATCTAATAAATTTAGGACCACCCTTAAACATCTTTGTGCTAGTTGTACAGGGTGTTGTACAGGGTGGCGCATAATTAATTGCTCAAATGAAAACGGGTATATCTTTAGACATAAGCATGATAGAAACATGAAAATTGGCGGAAATGTAACTCTATAGTTGATACACATGTACTGAAAGTTTCAAAGCGTTTGCTCAAGTTTCAGTGTTTTTATGATTGCCCGAAGACGAACGGCGAAATGTTTCTTGCACGCCTCTGTTTCCTGATTTGTGCTGATGTAACTAAATGCTAGATAGTACGATTCAACTGAAATTTTGTCGAAAGTAAGACACATATAAGTATGGTTTTCATACAAACTTCACGTTGATTGAATGCATCTGTCCAGACATATCACTCCAATAGTCAACCTACATCTGGCTTAGAATTCCAGTTAAATTTTGCCTTGTGAACCGAATTTGAAAAATGATTCGTTGATAGTGCTACAAGTTTTTATAAACCAATCGGATGCAATTTTAACAAAATTGAAACACCCAAAGACATAAATATTAGGTCGTTAGGCCAATTTATTTCAAAAACTGAAAATTCACTACTTTTGGCCTCTTTGGAAAACTGGTTGCTACCAATTTTATTGCTTTTGTAGCAACCTCAAATTTTCACAGATGATTTTTAGAGAGTTGATCTTGATAAGTGGCAAATTTCAGTCATTCGTTATTATTACTGAAGTGTTTAAGGGTAGGCAAAGTTGGCCTAAAAATACAGATAAGCCGCGTGCATTTGAAAACTTACGTTGTTAGTGATCACAGTACGAGTCCCCTGGTAATTAAAATATCTTCAAAACTAAGTAAAATAATAGAAAAAAATTGTATCTTCACATTTGAAAAGAAAATACTTTGATAGACTTTGTTAGATTTTTGTTAAAACATGTTTAATTTGCACTAAAAGGGCCATTTTCGTGATTTCATGAGATTTTCGTGAGGTGAAACAACTTTGGCTAACGATAACTCAGCTCAAGGTTGATATCTTATTTTGAAACTTGGCCAGTTTTGTGATGAGATATGTGAATTGTTGCACTCAAAATTTCAGCCCAGTACAACGCTTCATTCAAATTTTATGGCTGTGCAAACTTTTGTGCAAGTAATTATGCGCCACCCTGTAGGTCTTCTTTCTTATTCCATTTTTAATCCTCCTGTCCCAAGAGTTTATGTTTATACATTCAATAAACTTTTGTAGTACACTTTGGGGAACATTTTTCGACTATAGTTAAAGTTAAAAATCGACACATATAGTTTCATATTTGGAATTCGGTGCAATTTTTCAGTTTTTGCATTTAAAGAAGTGCTTCAGAACTGTCAATTTTCACTAAGATTCTAAAATTCTTTTGTAGCTGTCTAGAAGTTTCCAGAAATGGACAAATTAATTTTGCCTTTCAAGAAGATTTATTTCAGTTTTGGTTTTTTCGAATTATCTATATTTTTGCAGATTTGAGTTCGATAGGAATTTTGGTGTTTCACCTCTCAGATTTTAGAATATCTTCAGATAAAATGACATCAACCTCAAAATTGTTTTTCTTTTTCATATTAAAATTATTTCTGCCAGAACTCCCACTCTTTTCAATTATCTTTTCAATGTCTTTTCGGAGAAAAAAGAACTTTTTGTTCAATTTTACTCTTTCCGTAGAAAGTAGAATATGTAATTTCAGTTGTCACATCACATAAGTTACTATGATTTATTATCCCCATACCGCCTAGACACAAAACATAGGATTCTTATTCTTCTCCCCAGATCTTTTGACTAGTTTCTGAACCTTCTTTTTACTCAAAATCCCAAAACTGAAACTCTCCGACTTTTTTATTCCTAATTCATACAGGAATTCATTTCCTGAGAGGTACTCCGAGATTTCTTAATTTCCTTTTCCTTTGAATTTGATATTTTGTTAAAAATTCGATTTTCAGAATGGTAACTGTGATACCAAAAATAATCACAACACCTTATCCACGAACAAGGCTTCCTATGTATCTCTATACATTATCAATCGTAAGTTCTCACAAAATTTTCAAGTTCTATTAGTAATGGCTAATCTTTGAGATTGTATCTTGTTCACTGCTCTATTGGAATCTTCTCTACTGCAAAAACTATGATTGTTCCGCTGAACAAGAGATCAGGTTCGGTCCGAAAAAGCATATATTGCAGGTAGGAGTTTAGAATATTTTGATCAGTCAGTCACTTCAATTATTTCAGTATTTCCCAGTTCTTGCTGCTCCAATCATCATATTCATTTCCCTATCATGGCTGATAATTGCAGTTCACTATTCGAGTACAGCTTGTATTGTAACATTCAATTTTATGGTTGGTTTGAAAATTCAAAACATTGATTTATATATTTTTTTAATTTGTAGGAAATGCCATCTGCGGTTTTTTGTTCCATGCTGGGCGGAGTTAGTTCAGTGATTGAAATTCATTTTTCGATCGATGTTGTCAATGTGGAATGGACAGATCAATGGCTACTGTCATCGGTAAGAATTAAAAAAAAATAATTTGTATAAACTTTTTGAAAATTCTTATAGGGTTCCTCAATACTCCTATGTCTTCTACATGCTACAATTGCATTTACTCTTCAATGACAACGGGTAGATTTCTAGACATCAATCAAATAATCTGTGATCTTATACCATTCATTTCATCTCATTTTCATTTTGATACTCTTTTTTTTTCATAAACCGTGAAAATCCTAACTTCTAGATTAAAAATATCATAAATTCCAGATTTCTAAACTTTATTTTTCAAAATACTGTGAAATCCATTGAAGAGTTCCTGATGCGTCCTTTAGATAAAAAGATATTAAGCAATCGAAACGAAAAGAAAGACAAGAAAGGAACTGAAGAAGTGTGGGTCATCAAGATTTTCACTCCAACCTTCTATAATTCTGATTTTCAGTGGAATCCCAACAGTATTCACTCCAGTTCCTTCGGATGAGTGTTCACTTGTCGAACAACAATTCCATCGAAATCTTCGTGATCTACCACAATTGACTTCTGAACAGTCATCGGACGTCGTCACCACTGAAAAAACGAATTCAGTTCCCACTGAGCTCAAAAAAGTCGCACCTGAAAATCAGCATCAGTATCCGCCGTTCTATACTCGTGAGCTGACAAGAATGGCATTGATCCGTGTGTACTTCATGCAGAACTTGTACACTTCCTTCGAACTGTCAACTGATCGGACGCTTTTAATTTTGCTTCGTTTCGTCATTAAAGGAATTTCCAAAGAAATGTATGTGAAATACTTTTTTTCTTGATTAAAATGTTTCTGATGTCAGTCGAAACAAATTTTCATTCTACGTCTTCGCATCGCCGTATGACGTCATCTGGAAACGTCCAAGATGCGAGTTGATGAAGAAACCACCGCCGAGTAGCATGTTCCGACAGATTCTGACGCCATCTCAAATGAATCGGACACTTGGAGAACTGTTCAAAGAGACGAGAACAGAAGGTTTAGACACTATGAACATTTATATTTTCATCAAAGATATGGACGATGTAAGTTGAGAAAACTATTTATTGTTTTAATTTCTAATTTTTCAGACTATCGCAGCCGACGAGGTCTCTCTCAAACACAAATGTTGGAAGTATCAGCAAGTCGTCGAATAGAGATTAACTTTCTTTTATTCTGTCCAATAAAGTTTAGTGTATTTTTCTGATACAATTATGTGGGAGAGAAACTACGGTGGCCATTACCAAATGAGCCAAAAAGACATACCGAAACCTGAAAACATTTTTATTTCTTGTTTCGAAAAAAAAACAGAAAACTCGAGGAAAAGCAGTCAACAACTATAAAAAACTACTGTTAAAAAATATTTTAAGGTTACGGTAGTTGTCGTTGTGAGATCTTCCACAGCTCCGATTTTTCTGTACGAGTATTTATGACATTTAAAACTTCATCAAATACATAAATATCCCTTCAAGCAGTTTTTTTGCCAATAAGTGTATTTGAGGATTTTCTCTCATTTCCTATATGTACACTCATCTCAAATTACATCGAGAATTGAACCAGATCTAAATATCAACACAATTTTTCTCTTCCATCGGTAAAGAACATTCGATTTATACTTGTGATTCATTCGTCCTTTTGTTCAACAACGTATAGAAGAGAGCCTGGAGACGCAGACGCGTCACCGGTCAATGAGCCGTTGAATCAAAGTGTGATCGGTCAACGGCTCAGAACGAAAGAGTGAGAAAAATAGAATGGAAGATATTTAATTGAGCTCTTTTCATATTTATTTTTAATATCCAGTATTAACATATTCAACTCAAGGCAAACCAAAATTTAAAAAAAATCGCTTGGCGATTCAAGACAGTTGGATAAAAATTGAAACAATCGAAAGAAATTATTAGAAAGCACAATTGTGAAGAGGAATTATAAAAGTGCTGGAAAGTTTAGAAGCATTTTGAATGATACAGATAAGGCTGATGTTTGGATGCAAATTAGTCTTTGAGATCGCTTTTGAACTTCTTGAGAGCGATTTGTTCGTCGATGGTGGCGCGATTGTGGACTCCAAGACGGACTCCAAGACGTTTTCGGCGACCCCACTGAAACATTTTAATTGAGTTTTTGATAAAATGTTGCTTTTTGTATAGAATTCTTTAATAAATATTTATAAAAATCGACTCGTTTTTTTATTATTTCTTTGAGCTAAAAGCTCAAAAGATACTCTGGTAATCGGTTTTTAACCAGATTCGGGAAAATTCCGGAGCAGAAATGGCTAGATCTGGTTAGAAAATTGTCCGAATCAGGTTGGAAAATTAGCTTTCTCGGTCGGATCTGGTCAGAAAATCACCAGACCTGGTCGGAAAATAACAAAATTCCGAATCTGGTTGGAATTTCACTCGAATCTGGTTGGAAAATCGCGTTACCCGAATCTGATTGGAAAATTTTCCGAAACTGGTTAGAAACCGATTACCAGAGTAGCAGAAACCTTTTCAAGAACAGTCACATCATCGTGATCGTGGATGCAGTAGAAGTTGACGCAAGTGACGGTAATGATACCGATGATGACGAAGAACGAACACCAAACGGCGACAACGCCCAGCATGTCTTGATACGAGAAGTCTTGCTTCGGCATTGCTGAAAAGAAAGAGAAGTCAGTAATTTTTCAAGTAAAAAAAGAACGTTAAGAAATGAGTCAGACACCTAAAAAACAACAAAAAACCCTTTTATTTTTGCCACTTGCTCATTAGCTCGGCGAGCAATAGGATATTCAAGTGTGAACAGCGAATTATTTTGCTCTGAAGCTATCTACTCTCCGTTGCCGAGAGCAAGCGCGAAACTCCGCCCCCTTGATCGGTCAAAAGGAAATCACTGCTCAAAGCAACAAGAGACATTGTTGTAGTATGAAAAAATAAAATCAGTGAAAGAAATGTGATTTGTTGAATAAAAAAAGATTTGTTGTGATTTGTTGAATAAAAAGTTTGGTTTTTCACCGGAAATTGAGAAAAAGTTTTTAGTACAGTATGCCTGTTAATAGGTACATCCTCCCCTTGCACAGCAGGTCTTGGAGCGAAATGGAGAAAATAAATTTTTTTGCCGGTTTGAAAAATTGTTTGCTTGAAAGGAAAGTGAGTCAGGGCAAGAAACCGTTGTTTTACCAATAAAAAAATGTTTTTCTCAAAAAAACTTGTAAAAACAGGAAAAAAACCCTGCCAGAGTTATGACAAAAGACCCACTAAAAGTGTTCCAGTAAACCACAGAGAGGTAACCTTATACAATTCTGAAAATCCACATTATGAGAGACGAAGTTTTTTGCAATAATACTTTAATACTTTTTGTTGATTTTGAGCAAGTACAAGTAGCACTCCCAAGGTTATTTTTCTGCACCTTCGGCTACCTTCATTTGCGTTTTAGATGGAGTCTTCAACTGCTGAATCGGGAAGGAAATCTAAAAAGACAACAACTACTGAAGAAGCCATCTCAGCTGAAACTGTTATTATAATTTTCGTTTTCATCGGATTATTCTTTCTTTGTTGTGTCGGCGTCAGTCTGTACTGTTTCTATAAGAGAAAGCGAGAGCAGCAAATCGAACAAATTGCCAACGTTCCACCAACTGATCCGAATCAAGTGAATGGTGGTCAACCTGTTGCAGCTACCGGACAACCACAAGTGGCAATTATTCGGATATAGGGAACTATGTTAAGACATAAACTTGTTATTTTTATTTTTATTTTTCTGTATATTTCAAATCACAATACCATAAATTAAAATATAGTGGAGTCATAAATATAAACCTACCGTAAAACCTGTACCAGAAGGGCTCCCCACACGGTCAAGTTTGAGCTCAGTTATCTCGGTTCCTAAAAAAGATATCAAAAATGTGTCAACTATTAAAAAGTTTGTGATATTATGATAATCAATTTATCAGTTGACACATTTTCGATATCTCAGACAGGAACGAGATAAATTGGCTCAAAGTTTAAGATCGGGGGCTCTTCTATTGCAGGTTTTACGGTATTTTTAGTCTTCCAATCAATCCCAAAGAAAGCGATCATATAGTAAAAGAAGCGAATTTCTTCGTTCTGTGTTTCAACACTCAGTTTTAAAATTTTGCTGGAATATGTGTGAATGTCCATAATGAAGGGCACGGTACCATGATCCTCTCCGGTTAGAGTATATAACTCCACGTTCAGTGATGATCCAACCTGCAGCTAACCTGACTCAACCGACTGACCTGGGCTGGAACATCCCAGTCAGCATAACTTTTCAACTCTTCTGAAACCTATTGCCTCTTCTCGACAGTTTGATTTCTTCACAACAACTCAAACACCTCAAAAATGGCTGTAAGTTAACCTGTGTGTCTCTTCTCAATTCAAATTGATAACTATTTCAGAAATCTACATCAACAAAAGATAACGCAGCCCTTGGTGTGATATTCATTATAGTTGCAATTGTTGTCGCCATTTGCTGTTCGTGTGCATCCGCAATCGCTCTGTTTTTTGTTTTAAGAAAGAAGAAAAAGGAACCGTCGAATGCCGTGGCACCAGCTCCACAGTCACCAGCAGGACCTCAGATTATCGTCGTTCAGGACAAATAGAACTGTCTGAATCGCTCTACTTGTTTGTTCCAATGCATTAAAAAATATAAAATGTTGATTCTAAAATTGGCTCATGGTTTATAAAACCTTTCTCTTAAATTTAAAGTGTCCAGAGAGAAAAAGGTCAATGAGATAGATATTCCAGTGTTTATTCTGAAAACCCAGTATTCTCAACCAACTTCGAAATGCCTGCATTGAACTATCCCAGTGTAATAATTCGTTTAAAATGTACAAATTCAGAATTCGAATGTTCAGGATCCCACAACAACCATAATTTATTCTTCTAGTCCAGATCCTCCGGAAGGTTTCTTTGCAGCCGTGCTTCTGATTTAATTCAGTACCTCGTTCCTTCTGATTTGCTGTCCGTGTTTGCTTTGCTGCCTATCCTTGTAATACCACAGGGTAACGGCTGCGCATGGTATATGCGTTGGCGCGGCGCCTCATATGGACGACATAGGTACACCGTTTGCGCACATATAGTACGCTATATGCGCGCACGAGCCATCGAGATCGGGCATGACGCGTCCATATTTCATCTACAATTTCAGGTCGTATTGGCGATGGATATATCTTATATGGATTAATTCATCTAACTATAGTTGTAATAAGATGTGATTTTGTTCAGATCTTCCAATACCGTTCATTTTCCCTTTCAGATTTCACAGAGTGACCATTTTTCCAGTTTTCACAGAATTTTCTCACAGCAAGAAAAATTATGGCAGGAAGTTAAAAATATCTGGATGATATAACATAATAAATTTTTCCTTCAAAACGGCGATATAGAAAACTTGAAAAAAATTCAACAAAGTCTACTCAAGATCGATACGAGGAGCGATACGAGGAGCCAAGAGTTGATTTCACTGGTGTTTGGTATCCTAAATTTGAGGCAGATAATCTGTAACAGATTACAGAATCATCAGAATTAAAAAAAATCCCCATAGATAAAAAATTCTGACATCGAGGGAAACCCCATTTTCTATTATGGTGACAAAGAGTATCCAAAACATTGGAATTTTTTGCATTGAATTGTTCGAAGATTTTTTGAAAATTTATGCATTCTTATTAGATTTATTTTCTACTTGAGAAAAATGAATTGTCGAATTTTTAGCTGGACTTAAAGCTGTTTGAAATAATATGGTTTCTAGGGCCTTGTTTTTAGGTATCCGTTGATTTAAGATGCTAACCTATTTAAAAGGATTTTTAATAAATATAAAAAATCTAAGAATTTTGAGTCTAATTTCAATATTTTTAGCTCAAAAATCGAGAAAAGCGACCAAGAATCGTTTTTTAAGCTATAAAATCATTCAATTTCAGAGAAGTAAATTTTTTGATTGGGGTTTTAAAGACATTTTCACGTAAGAATAACTAGAAGATATTTATATAACAAAACAACGGAGGAATTTGTTGCTGCAATAGCGCACCCACAGGTCCTGGGCGATGATGCGCATAAAGGACTCGATCCATATGCGATCCTCTAGAAGTCCGTTTGACACATATCGCGAACAACGAGCTGCGATGAGTCTCATATGTGTGCGATGCGGGAGAGGCTGAATCGAGTGTTCCGATGCGCGCGTATCCTAAATGGATTCTGGGTGGGTGGGCGATGTGTGCGATATGGGTCTGATACGGTAGGCCGACTACAACACTCCGAAATCCCGGATGCGCCCATTGTTTACCGTAAATCCACACCGGCAACTTTGTCAATTTTTCGTCAATCCGAGCCTACATTTCTGGTTTTTCGATTATTCCTTCGATGTTTTTTGTGAAAAAGAGTTATGCCAGAATAAAAAATCGCTGAATTTTTGCAGAAAAATGTCTTTCACTCGTTAATTGCTATGTTTTTCGCCAAAATAGATGATATTGAGATTTTTTGATTTCACTTTGTCATTATTGTAAAAATCGTATTTTCAGGTGGAGTAAAAGGTAAGTTGGTAAGTATACAATAATTACAAAGTGTAAATTATAAAAGTTTTCAATGTTTTCATGCAATTTTTTCCCATTTTCTTCTGTTTTTGATTGCATATCAAATTTAAATGGAAACTGCCATAAGTCTTTTTCAACACCAAAACATTGAGTTTCGAAGAATCAGTAATATGTCGTTCAAAATATTAAAAAATATGGAATAATAAAGGAAAATTACGAAATCGGAAGACCTGAACAAAATCACATCACAATAGAACTTAACTGATACTTCTAGGAACCCCCAACCAACGTTTTAGTTCATTTCATCGAGTGCCAGCAAGCCA
>NC_013490.2:7992645-7996299 GCF_000004555.2 Caenorhabditis briggsae
CCTGCGGCGCGCCCACGTTTTATTGAATAGACAATATGCCCCATACCGGCGTCCTTTCCCTGTACCCAATTCATCGGCGCGTCCTCCGTCGCCCATCCATTATGCGTATGCGCGCCCAGGACCTGTGATAACAAACAAAACTGTCTGTCTCAAAATGGCAAAGGTAAATATGACTAATGAGCAGAAGCCACCGGGGTAAAATCGGGTACATGGATTTGAATCGAGATTTCGCGCTTTTTTTTAATTCGCCATGCGGCGCGTGTGTGGATTTTTTTACCGCTTTCAGTATCACCTTCGCAGTTCAATTAACGTTACATGAGTCGCTACTCAGCGAATTGAAAAAAACGCGAAATCCACGCGGTTGAAAAAAACGAAAAATCTCGATTTAAATCCATGTACCCGATTTTACCCCCCGTGAGAGCACTAGACACTAGAGCCAGTTTTTAAATTTTTTCCAGCTCGAATTAACCCAAGTTGGATTTATCGTACAAATAATTTTCGAAATTATTGGTTTCTTCTTCCTGTATCCATGCATCGCTGTCGTTGTTTGGTTCGTGGCTAAATGGAAGTATGACAAGTAACTTATCGCTTCCTATTGTTAAATATGAACAAATTCAATGAATAATTTATTATACTCTGATACACACCGTTTTATAAAGATTTCGGTTCCTCGGCACGACTCTGACTCAAACTTGGCATCTCTTCATGTATCCCTCTCTGAACTCTACTTGGATTTCATCAATGTAGAATTTGAATTATATCATTCTTACCTTCTCCTTTTCATTCTTTTTCGGTTCTGACTTATCTTCTGCACTCCCTTTTTTCTTCTCCTCTACTTCCAACACTGCCATTTTTTGACGTGGAATTCGAAGATCACGAAGTCGAGACTTCGAATCAATCACCTCTACCGGATTCTGAAAATTCTAACTTGAATTGAAAAAAGGAACTGTTTGGGTGTCACCGGTTCCCCAGGAGTACTCAATTCTCCTTCAGCTTCTTCACTTGACGATTTGTGAGTTCTGATGTGGATTTCGTGAGTTTTCTTATCAACACCAAGGAGCAAATGAAGTGTATTAAGTAAGTCACCGTAAGTAGCATTCTTCGGAAGATTAACTACAATCGGTTTCGCAAGATACAAAAAAGACCAGAGTTGTTGATCAGGCTTCTTTCTTATCTTCCTCTTCCGTCCACTTTTCGACTTTGGTACCTGGATTTTTTTTGACTGACGACCACTTCCACGAATATTTGACCGTTCAGCACCAACACCATCTTGAGACAGTTCCCCATCATGTTCAGCTATTTGCTTCGGAGACAATTCGCGAGTGAATGCACTAGATGGAGATGTGGCAGTGAAACAGGATGTGTGCTTTTCTGAATTCGTTCTAATGTTGACTGTTATTTTTTGTTATTGTTAAATATACCTTTCAATTGCTGTGGTGTACAGTTCACACAGTAAAAGTGGCCACATTCCAAAAGTTCCAACTTCTTCAGTCCTCCGATCAGCTGCAATCAAACTAATTTTTTGACAGAAAACATTCATTTTTCTCACCTTCTTACACAGATCACATTCTAGAGAAATATCCATTTCATCTCCGACCTAAAACCAATAGTTTATCAACTCTGAATCTAAATTCTAAATCCCACATCATCTTCTGTCCGTTCCATTGTTGAAGAGGTTGATGAGAGCACAAGTTTGGATACCGAATTCAACCCCGTTCTGGAACAAGGGCTAGACAACAGTTGTTATAGCTTTTATTGGAAATCTTACTGTATTTTAGAAAGATTCGCTTTTTCCTTTTTCGACATCTTTGATATCAAATGTTTGCGCTGAAATAATAACAATCAAAAATAATGAATTCATGGGAAGCTTTTTTTTTGCAGATTTACTGTTTTCTGTTTTTTGTAGCATCCACGCTTCGAAATAGTTTCATGGTTTTTTCATACAATGCTTTGCATCTGGGTCACTTTCAAAGTTTTTGAGACCTCCCTTCTTCCTCATTAAAATCAGAATACTGTAAAACATGTAATAGAAGGGCCCCCACACTTTCAAGTTTTAGCTCAATTATCTCTATTCTTGTGCAAAATGTCAAACATGTGCCAACTAGCAAAACAGTTCTGATATTAACGCAAACAATTTATTAGTTGACAACTTTTCTATGTTCTTGACAGCAACTGAGATAAATTGGCTTAAAGTTCGAGAGCCCTTTTACTACAGGCTGGAGCAGGAACTGAAGGAGCTTCTGGTGCTGCGGGTTCTGGTGCTGTTGGTGGGAAGTTGGCTGCTGCAAGAGCATTTCCTTCGGTTGGAGGGACTGGAGCAGGAGATTCAGGAGCTGTAACTGGTGTTGCTGCCGCCGGTGATGCTCCTGGTGGAATCTCAGGATTTGGAAGAACTGGAGACATAGTCATAGGGATTGGTGAGAAGTTGGCTGCTGCTGCAAGAGCATTTCCTTCGGTTGGAGGGACTGGAGCAGGAGATTCAGGAGCTGGAACTGGTGTTGCTGCCGCCGGTGATGCTCCTGGTGGAATCTCAGGATTTGGAAGAACTGGAGACATAGTCATAGGGATTTTGGGATCACTTTTTTGACTATGACTAGACTTTGTCTTATCCTTCTTCTTATTCTTCTTCTTCTTTTTCTTCTTATCCTTCTTAGCCTTTGTTCCAGTTGTTGATCCCGTTGTGAATCCGGATTTTGTGGTTTTTGTTCTTCTTGTAGTGCCTGAAACAAAGTTAAGAAGGGTTTAGATAAACCTCTGTTCTTACCAGTGGCAGTTGTACCGAACGTCGAAGTTCCAGAAGTTCCAGAAGTTCCACTCATTGTTCCACTTTCCATATCATACGAATCATCAAATCCTCCAGGTGTATTCTTTGCCATTTCTTGTTCTCTTTTCTTTCTCATATACCACCAAACTCCCACTCCCGAGCATGAAATACAGATGAAAAAGACAACTACAAGAAGAATAATTCCAGGTGTAACATCCATTTCTGTCGTTGGGGCAGGAGTTATTGGCGCGAATGTTGGAAGAGGAGGAAATGTCTGTTCAGGTTTCTCAGTCGGAGGATTTGTTAAAGGAGGTGGATTCGTTGGTGGAGGTGGAGGTGGAGGAGGAGGTCCTTTGATGAGACTTGGGATAACCATGGCCGCCACTGTGCAGATTCCGAGGATCGCCATGAAGATCTGAAACATGAAGACATTCTTTTCAGTCTGTGTAGTCAAACCTTACCGCCATTTCGACCAGAAGGAAACAAGGAAAACCTTGGAGTCCTCAGGATAGTGGTTTGACATTTCTGTTGTAAGCTGAATTCAGAGCAATCTTGTAAACAGTTGGATGTGAGCTCGTTTTTTACAATGTTTATTTTTATTTTAATTATAAAACGTTGCTGACAATAATACATATTGTGCCATGGTTGTTGATAGATGTTCGCAAATCCACCGTAAACACTCCAATAGAACGTCACTCATCATTTTCAAGTTTGAGCTAATTTATATCGGTTCCTGAGAAAAATATCAACACATGGTCAAATGTCAAAATATCATTGATGTTATGATCAACATTTTGTCAATTAACAACTTTTTGATATCTGTCACGGGAAATGAGATACACAGGAAATGAGATACGCGAACAATCCGCTACGGACGCTCAGCGTTCGCG
>NC_013490.2:7997092-8045888 GCF_000004555.2 Caenorhabditis briggsae
GCTGTATACGGACCGCACGAAAATAAAAAAACTTTTGTCTGATTCGCGAACGGATCCGTTTGTCCATCATTCGCAAGCGGATCGGATACGGAGTTCGCGAACGGACAGAATACGGAGGAATACGGAATAATGTGCTGTGGTTTTCTGAAAACGGGTCTCGTGCGGTCCGTATGCGGTTCCTATTTCAACCGCGCGCGAAGCTGAGCGTCCGTAACGGATCCGTTCGCATTTTACCTGTGTATATGGATTCAAAGTGGACGGTCTGCTGGCGTTCTATTAGAGTGTTTACAGTAAACTGATATTGGAATAAAGAAAGCAAAGGGAAATGAGAAATAGGGTTTTAGGTAGGGTCGGTTTTGATAGAGAGGTAGGATGTTTGATAAACTAATGAATGTTGTACTTTGTGAAGAGAGAAAACAGATCTCCGGAAAAGTTCTTGAAGTCCTCTGGGCTGGTGGCTTGTAATGTGGCCAGTCCATTCATTACCATTGTGCCTGAAAATAGAAAACATTTGAAAATTTAAACTGAAATAGAAACATACCGATGAGCAATGAATGATTTGTTGCGTTTTTGGCGACATTCATAATTGATCCTTTTTGATGGACAGCCAGTGCAAGTGCTTCTTGCATTGTGTCTCTGCTTGAATTTTGGTGATCTGCTCCGACCGAAACTTGCATTCGAACTGGAGACTGCTCACGTAGCATTGAGTGAACATCGAATGCAGTAGTGGTTGAAGAAGTAGATGAAGACGTCGATGCTCCAGAAGAAGATGCGGTTGAGGGAACCTTCTTATTGAACTTCTCTCCAGCTCTTCCTCCGTTGTAGACCTCCAATGACGATCGTTTTCCAGGAATCGCAAGTTCTCCATTCAATTGACGTTTCCTATTTTCCAAAAGTCTTGCTGGTCCCAACGAAGTGTTTGATCCAACTCCATTCATTTGTGCAAGTGATGCAGCAACTCCTCTCAACGATGGCGGAATCGGAGGTGGCAATCCATATTTACTTTTCTCTGCTCCTGCTGATTCTTTGGCAGCTGCGGTTATTTTCGCTGGAACCGATGTCATTGAACGGGTCGGTGGTGTGGTTCGAGAAGACAACATCGGTGACACGGACGCAGGACGAGCATTTTGGTAACCAAGAAACGACTTTGGCACTAAAAACGAAAACGATGAGGATTAGAAAAACATGAGGAAAGAGCTGTTTAGATGGGTTTCATGCTCAACCATTCAAAAATGATCATATAACTTACATGGTCCACGAGTGCCAAGTTGTTTTGGCACAACATTATACTTTCTCTTCTTTACAGCTAGAGAATCACTGTCAGCAGAGAAAACCCCAGCCAACGCTTCCATCAAGTTTCCGATGACTGGTTCTGCTGCGATCTCTCCAGTGGATCTTGTGCTTGTAGCTCCTCCATCTTCTTCCTTCTCATCATCTTCACCGTTCTCTCCACAGCTCTCCTCTCTTTCCAAAATTGGTGGTGGTCCATCATCATCCTCATCTTCCTCTTCTTCCTCTTTTTCTTCTTCTTCTTCTTTGATCGCCTTCTTCTCCTTTTCAGCCTTTGCAATGGCCATGGATCTTCTGGTTTTGCTGGCCATATCACTGTAAAAATGATGATAAGATAACAATTAGGTACATTCTTTGGAAAGTGAAAAATTGGAAAAGAGAAATTAGAGATAAGATGAAAACGGTGAAACTTTCCATCTGGTATTTAAAGTCAGATATTGTGATAATGATGAGAAGGAGAAGAAAAATGTAAGTCCTAAATCAATGGATATCCTATTGTTGTTAAATAGACTGCGTTTCTCCGAGAATCAACTAGCGCGCGGGAAAAATTCAAACAACTTTTGGAATAATCAATTCTGATAGTAAATTTCTGGATCTTCCGGAATTTTAAATTTAAGACAAAGCTAAATTGATTTTCAAAAATGGATTATTATTTTAAAAAATACACAAATCCAGTCGTAGAGATACAAATCAAAGAAGATACAAGGGATTCAGAGAATTGATACAGATCTTAAGGGTGTCAGAAAGAACATCTGCGTAGATCTTATCACCATAAAATAGTTCATAAGTTCGACAGATAATATACACTTTTACTTTTTTTCCAATACCAAGAAAAAAAAGAATCGAACAATCCTCTCCGTCCATGCACGTTTCTTCTTCTTCTCCTTCTTCTTCTTTGCCCAGTTAGACAAGGAGAGACTTAGAGAAAACGAATGGCTGGGGTTATGTGGTGTGTCTCGCCACGATTTGAAAGGAGTACGGTGGAAAATGGGGTTCTGTAGGTGCGTCCATCTATTGATCAGCAACAAGCAGATGGTAGGAAAAGAGAAAGAGAGTTTCAGAAATCTACAATTTCGATTGAGGATAATGAGAGAATGAAGTGGTCTAGGGAAGAGAGGGAAGACTACTCATTGGAATTCCAATAAAAAAGAGCGGGAAAAAATTATTTTAAAAAATCGTTCCGGAAAATCACACTGTAAATATTATGTCCATATTATATAAGAGAGAATATTTAGGCCTAGCCTAGCTGTTAGTCTATTTTCAGAGCAGATCTTTTAAAAAAATATCAGATCTGATCTCAATAAAATTTTTAAAAAAACCATTATTTCCTAGAAGTAGTCACTTTTTTCTCACGGAGTGCTAGATTCTCCTATCTATTGATTATTAAAAAGGCATAATTCAACTACTCCTGAAAACTGAATAAGGTTTCTTATCATGATGTGAACAACTTTTTTTCTCGTATCTTTTTCTCTCGAAAGCGCAAGAGTTCAGTTGAACACGAAGAGATGCAGACAAAAAAGGCTAACGCTGAAGAACGGGAAACCTGCCATGGATTGAAATGGTGGTCGTATCGACACTTGGGGAGATATCTACTATGTATGGACTATGTTATAAAAAAATTTATTGAAAATTGCAAAATCAACAGCTAAAACAAAAATAGGGTACAAAAAATAGCGAAACAAAAAAATCAACGAAAATGGGAATAATCATCGGGTCACTCTTCCATATCTTCGTAGTCCACCTCTTCCTTCACTTCTTCTTTAACCGCTTCATCTTCATCGTCCGCTTCGTCTTCAACTGCCTCTTCTTCGTCTTTGATGGCTGCTCTGAAAAAAAGTAAATTATAATAGGAAGAAATCACAGAGAGTCCCTCACTTCTCAATCATTTTCACATAGGCTCCTGTCAAGTGGCATAAGGAATTTTTGACGCGGACATTGCTGTATTTGACCAAAATTTTGTCATCGATGCCTACTTGGTCTTCAGATGTTTTATCATTCAGCTTTACGTGAATTGTGATCATTCCCATCACAACTCCAACGATAAGTCCCTCCTGCACATATTTCACATTTGCTTCGTACTTGTCTCCAACTTTCGGACTTAAAAAACATTTCGTTAAAATTTTCTCAAGAAAAAACATACATGAATACGATTTGATTAATTGCTACATCAGTATGGAATGCGTACTGATCGGCAATAACGCGTGGCGCTGACACAGTTTCTACATTTCCTACGGCCACAACGATTCCTTTATACCTGAAATTTGGCATATCAACAACTATTTATAAATAAACTACTCACTCGTTTCTATACTTTCCGACCGTATTTTGAGCGATCCAATTGATTGATTCGTCCATTGCACTCTTTCCGGACATGTGGTAAGGTAGAGAAACGTGACGTGGCATTTTCTTCTGAACCAATTGCCCACCCTTTCCTTTCCCTCTCAGCTTCTTAATCAGCTTGAGTCCATCTTCATAACTCATGAAAAACTGATCCTTGAAAGATTTTTTCCCGGCTTTGATGTTCTGTCCAAGATATCTCAGTCGATATTCTTTGTCTTCTTTTTTCTTCGGGACTTCTTCTGTTTCGATGACTTTATTTGTTCCATCTTCGTTTTCGATGAACTTTTTCCTACCCATGTTGACAATCTGATCTTAAAACTGAGTATGTTAGAAAATGAATAGTCAGATAGGAAGTATGTATAAATACGGTTCTGAAACCGATTGAAATTTGAGAAAAAAGAAGGTTGAAGGCTTGGAGCATATTTATTATAACATATTTTCAAAATCTAAACGGAATGTTTGGCCAGAGTTGCGGATTTCGAGCATATTCAGACTCGAACTTCATTTCAATTGCACTTTCCATTGACAAGATTTTCGTCGCTTCTTCTCCGTAATCTTTTTTCGCTTTTTCTCGTTTTGCTAGAAACTCAGCGCTAGCATCTCGATAATCTGCTGATTTTTCTACTCGTCCACGAACAGTGACTGAAAATATTTACGTTTGCACTGATTTTATATTCAGAAAGTTAACTCACTTTGCTCGATATTGACATACTCTTCTTGGTTTCCCTTCTTTTTGGATTCCACATGTTTTTGCTTTTCTTCAGCTTGTCGTTTTTCCTTCACTTAAAAAAATAATTTTGGTTGGAAGAATCGTACCCAACTTCTTACACTCTTGACGATGATTTCGAGTTTTAGCGAAGAACTCTTTCATTTCTTCGCTCATTTCTTCCCTTTCTTCTACGTCTTCACTTCGAATTTCACATCTCGATAACCTCTCCGTCATCTCTGGCTCTTGAAATTCTTGACAATGATCATCGTTTGGCAATCCGTTTTCTTGACACACTAAAAAATGCGAGTGAAAATTAGGTAAATACTTAAATTAATTACACTGCCGGGTAGCTTTTATATGTTGCTGCAGCCATCGTTGCGACATATCATAATGTATCCAGAAGTGTTCGAATGATGGATCTTGAGCCCATTCATTATTCTGAAGGAACGAATTCATATTTCAGAAATCTTTGCGAAAAAAAGGTTTTCCTCGAGGACTCCACAAAGCATGACCGAAGTTTCGCAGCGTTATTTCGGAGTGTCGTTTGCACGAGGAAAATTGCGGAAGCCTTTAAATTTCTTCGTTGTTGTTGATTTGTCGATATTTTTATGTGCATTCAATTTTTCAGATTTCATAAATGACAACTATCGAAAGCAAATCTTCCACAACAGCGTCTTGTTCTTCAGAATCATATGCGGTAAGAAGTTTTTTCTCAAAATCTTCCAACAACTTTTTTTTTTCGAATTCTATTCGAATAGACCAATCGGTTTATAAAAAAGGAATAATCATACAACTCCAATTTTCAGACAAAATCTCTGATTCCCCTTGGTCCCACTGGTAAGCGTCTTGACTATATTACATGGCATCAACACCACATGTATATGACCAGAATGTTGAGTGAAATGAGTACATCACAAGAACCAAATGGATGCTATATTGTCGACGAGGACAATTATCAAATAATTTCCGGGTATTCTGGAGGTAAAAGCCCAAGTTTTTCAAGCTTTCTTAAATGTCCATGTTTTACAGAAGTAGCATCTAAAAATGATTCTTGTCAGTGCGCGATTCTGTCTGCTCTCCGAAAGCTAGAAAAGAAGGCAATCAGTGGTGACAACTTCATCATGTACATCACGACTTTCCCCAGCTGTACTCATTGCTTGGAGAGGATACTGCATATGAAGATATCGAAAATCTGGTATTGGAATCCAATTGATTCTACCGTGGATGGCCAAATTAAAAATCTCGAAACTAACGGTATCAAGTGTGAGAAGTATCAATCAACTCGAACGATTTCAATCGATTTCCATGAATGATTTCGGATAATTTCTGAGAATGTTCATATCCACTCATTTTTACAAGAGATCCTAATATCTTGAATTCAATAAACTAATCATCAAATGAATATTTGTTCTAACATCGGGATGTATCATACTGACGTTTCCTGATAGGGATAGAAACAGGAATTTTGTATTTCATACAAATCATTCAACGAAAAAAAACGACGTGAAACGACGGGAAATACTGAAAAATGAGGCTGATTTTCAACAGCGTTTTACGGAATTTCGAAATTTGTCTGAATTTTTCGAAGTAATTTTTTGAAAATACATAACTTTGAGACATTTTTATGCAAAAAAAATTTAAAAAATATATACCGTAAAACCTGTATTAGAAGGGCCGGCCCTTCTATTTTTCGTGGGGTCCCTAGGGGGGCACTTCAATTAGAGGGGGCACTTTGTATTTTTCGTGGGTCCTCTGAAAACAGAACTTCTATTTGAGGGACATCATTTTTCAGTTGAAATTTCGTTTTTCTACTAAAAACCCATTACAATTTCTACATTAAAAAAAACAAAACACCATCGAATTTTCAAAAACTGGGACCTGAAAATTTCGCGGCCCGGCCTTGATTCCGCCATTTTACCAAGCGAAATTAATTTTTTTTAATTTAGAGGGATTTTCTGATCAAAATTCAGATTTCTTGGTAAAACTTTGATCGCTAGAATTTCTAGAATTTTTTGAATTACAAACTCAAAGCTTAATTGCGAAAATTGCTCGAACGAGAAAACATCTGTATTACTAGGGAAGGCCCCAACTCGGGTGTGGCGATACGCATGGTGACCTATGTCATCTGAAAGCTGACATTTTCCTGATTCCAAATCTGTTTTCAAAAAGTGCATTGTGGTGGTAGTTTTCGAGAAAACTGGGTCGGAAGTTTTGAAAAAAACGTGGATTTTAAATACAATTTTAATCCATCGCGTATATAAGTTTTTGAGTGTTGAAAAAATGTGGAAGCGTGGTCGAATGGTTAGTGAGGAGGAATATTGAGCGGGTACTTTCTGGTTTGACTCCCTCGACCTGCTAAACTTTTTTGAATTTTTTCATTGTATTTTTCCGGTGATTGTATCGGACTTCTGGATGATGTTAAAGGTCATGAAATCTTGTGAAAAGTCTTATTTTATTGTTTCTCTGCGTTTAGAATGTATTTTTAAAACAAAAATTTTCGAAACAAAAATTTGAAAAACTTTCAGATTATAGAGAATTATTCGAAATACAAGATACAGTCAGAAATCCCGATTCCATGTACTCTTTTGAAAACTCCATCCAAAAAAGTTAAACATGTACTGAAATCCCTTTCAGAGCTCATAATTGTCTTCATTGTGAAGAGGTTGATATATTGGAGATTCTAGGCAAACCACTTGTTTATGATTTCTCTCTACATTTGGACATTAGTACTTTTAAAAACGCTGATTACAGTACCAAAGTTATTTTCTTCAAATTGGCCATTCGAAGACAATTATGAGCTCTGAAAGTGATTTCAGTGCACACTCCTAGTTTTTGAAATGAGTTTTGAAGGAGTTGATGGTTTCATTCCTGGGTTTTTTTAAATTCAATTTTCATTTTGAATGTTTCTCTATAAACTGAAAGTTCTTTCAAATTTTTTTTTCGAAATTTATTTTTTGTAAAAATCGCCATGAGGTACCCCCTGGATTTTTTACAAATTTTCGAAAAATTTTGAATGTCCTAAATTACGTTCTAAACGCAGAGAAAATAAAATAATTTTTCACAAGATTTCATGACCTTTAACATCATCCAGAAGTCCGATACAATCACCGGAAAAATATAATGAAAAAATTCAAAAAAGTTTAGCAGGTCGAGGGAGTCAAACCAGAGAGTAGCCGCTCAATATTCCTCCTCACTAACCATTCGACCACGCTTCCACATTTTTTCAACACTCAAAAACTTATATACGCGATGGATTAAAATTGTATTTAAAATCCACGTTTTTTTCAAAACTTCCGACCCAGTTTTCTCGAAAACTACCACCACAATGCACTTTTTGAAAACAGATTTGGAATCAGGAAAATGTCAGCTTTCAGATGACATAGGTCACCATGCGTATCGCCACACCCGAGTTGGGGCCTTCCTAGTTAGAGAAACGGCATTCAAATTTTCAGATGCCAGTATTTTTGAAATCAAACAGTAATTCAATCAAAACAACAGAAAAAAGGGCTGAAAATCAAAGGAGATAGTCAAAGGGGCACTTCAATTAGAGGGAAGTACTTCAAATAGAGGGAGCACTTCTATTTTTCGTGGGGTCCCTAGGGATGCACTTCAATTCGAGGGGTCCTTCAATTTCAGGGGCCCTTCTAATACAGGTTTTACGGTATTTCGATCGGATGCCCCCCATTAATATTGTAAAAAATCGGGAAGATACTTTCTTGCTAAATAAAAGTTGTATAAAAATGAGTTTATTTTCAACTTGTGAATAAGAAAGCAAACAATAAAATCGTAATAAATAATAATTTTTCCATTTTTAATGTGGGTCAAATCGATTTGCGATGGGGTGGTTGGAAGGCTACAGTAACTTGGTCATGTTATGAATTTCAGTTTCAGTTTCCAGCGCACCGGTAGTAACAAGAATTTTTGAAAGAAGGGTGTGTGTGTGTGTGATGATTATTAATTTAGTGGAAATCATTTATAAATTGCAGCCTATTGCTCCATCGTAGCCATTTTCTCTCTTCGTCTCGCCAGCGCAGCTTCCAAATCGTTTTTCGCTGGAGCCATCGGAGAAGCTGATTGCAATTTGGTGTTTTCAGATCGTTTTGGTGGCGGTGGTGGGGCTTTTTTGGCCGAAAGGGGAGTACATGGCTTGGGAGGTGTCACTGGAGGAGGCATTCTTATCACAGCGGCAACTGGTGGTGGAGCAGGGAATTCTTCGTCAGAATCTGATTCTTCTTGGGCTGAAATTGAGACACGGTTATTCAAATGAACAGATAAAAATTCAAAACTTACGAATCGTTGGAGACGAAGTGGAAGCTCTTGATACTCGGCGGAGTACATCTAATGGAGCTCTTTTTATTGTTCCTGTCGGTTGCTCATCATACTGTACCTCCGATTTTTGAGATACCACTGAAGGTGATGGTTGAGATGGTTGTGATGAATTAACTGAAAACCAGAACATATCATACGTGAAGCGATAATGATCACTTACCAGAGTAGGAAGCAGGTGATTGATTTCTAACATTGACTGAAAGTGGGCGTGTCGTGTTTGGATTGTTCATCATATGAGAACTCAGTTGAATAGACGAAGCAACGGAAGGCGTTCTTTGATGCGGATGAGGAGTTTCGGAGATAGCAGTGGAAGAGGAGGCAGCAGACATACTGGAAACAGGTCCAAGAGTCTCCCGACGGATTTGGCAAGCTCTTTCAAAGTTTTGAAGAAGTTCTGCGCCATTCTTTGCGATTCTCAATGCTACGAGCCACTTTTTGAATGTCATCTCATCTTCAGCACAAATATATTTGATGAATTGGCTTCTCTTCATTTGCAATGCAGTTAATTTGATAGAGATACACCATGGACTTGGTGATTTGTATTTCTTTTCCCATCCAATTCCGGTGTAGACTTGATTGGAATGAAGGTTCATCAGGCAAGTCAGATCTTTAGTTGTTGGTTTCTTGCTTTTTGGAGCATAGTATAATCCGCTGGGTCTCAGAACGAAGTAGTGTTTCTTCCATGATTTTCTGCCATCAGATTTCAAATACAAAAATCCTTCCATCTCAGGTGGGACGACTGGTTCTCGATTGAAATAATCATGGACAAACTTTTGTTTCACATCAATTGTCCACTGATCTCCAGGTGGAATTTCCATGTGATCTGATGTTTTTGGAGTGAGCAGATAGAGTTCCGGGCGGGAGATGAAAGTATATTTATCCGGGCGTCTCATGAAATACAGCTTGTTCGGAGAGTCCTGAACCCACATGGTAATGTTCTCCACTACTTTTTCGTGGTCCTCGTAGACACGCTCTGAAAATGATTTTTGATGGGATGAGCTTTAAAAAGATATGATCTTACTAATATAAAGTTCTGGGTACTCTTCAACAATACAATGATCTTCCATCAGAGCAATATGATTCTTCTCTGCCAATTGCTTCATAGTCTGAAAATAATTCTTTCCCAAAATTTAGTTTTTTGAGCTTGAGCTTCTTACATCTGCGACAGTCCATCTCTCATCAATCAACATCTGGAGTGGTTGCCCATCTTCTACGAAAAACTTCACCAACATTTTGATAATTTTCGCTTCTTTCATCTTCTCCAATGCTTGACGAATCTTCAGTGATTTTGCTTCTTCTGCATTTAGTTCTCCAGTTCTTGGGGAGACCTGTAATTACCATCGGTTGTTTCATTTTCTAATAGAACAATGTGTCCTGATGTTCAAAAATTTGCTCTAATGCTCTTGTGTCATTTTTCTCAGGCTCTCTTTTTCTATCTTTTTCTTTTCTTTAGAATTCTTCGTGTCATAGAAACCTGTGAATCTTTGATTTGCGAGTAAATTTGTCTCGATCCAAAACATCAAAAGGATAAGCCGACTACGGAGTTCACCTGTCCATTATTAATTGAACAATTGCCAATGTAACATTCGCGCAGATAGAAACAGTGTGTAAGATGAAGAAACGCAGTTTGTCTTCAAGACGTGCCGCACTATTTGATTGAATGGACAAGAAGAAAGCTCACAATATTAGAGGCAGTCGGGTGGAATAAGAAGGTGTCTGATAGGTTTTGACAGCTTCAAAATGTTTGTTTTTACCGTTTTAAAATTTTTCAAAAAAAAAGTAAAAGAACAGATAAGGATACCGTAAACACGCAGTAGGTGACCACCCAAACCGTTAAATTTGAGCTCATATATCTGGGTCAATGTGAAAGATAGTGAAAAGTGGTCAACTGATAAAATGTTAGTTATACAGTACTCCACAAAAGTTTAATTCCACCCTAAGTTTGTACTGAAACACCTATTTAGGTAAATATTCGTGAAAAGGTGTCAACATGAAAAATAAAGGTCTCCCTTCAAACCCTACGTACGAAAAACTTGGAGCCATCAACGTGACCCGGAAACGAGAAACCGAAAAAATTACGAAGATCACGTTTTGGCCGATCCACAAAAGTTCAATTCCATACTGAAAAAGTGAGATTTTGGAGGTTTTGAAGCTTTGCGACAGCCTTTTGAAGGCCTGAGTTTGAAGAATTTTAAGATTCTGACCCCCATACACAGAGACCAATATACACGGTTACTGATATCCGGATTTCCGAATTCAGAATTCCGGATTTCGGTTTTTTTTGGGTTCTGGATTATGTTTACTATATTGTGTGCAGTGGATTTAGAATATGTACTCCGGATTATGTGTTCCGGATTCCGGATGATGTATTTCAGATTAAACTGCAATTTTTTGTTCCACATGTTCACAGAATATCCTTCTATTCATCCATCCGTTATCTGTCTCTCCCCGCAAACCACTCATCAATCAGAAACCTAATGAACACCCGTGAAGGGGTCAACTACTACAACTTGTTTTGTCTACTACTCCCTACTTCATACATCTCTCATCAGTTACAAGTGTCCCCATCTCCCCTGCTCTTCAGTGTGTAATACTATAATGTTCGAAATCTGACCTGAGTGGGGCTCGGAGTGTTCAACGAGTCACGGCAGGAATCGTTCGATGAGAAGGCCGAATTACGGCATCGATTGTTAGATGATTCCGTTGAACTTGAGTCACCGAACGCCGAATCGCCATCTGGCGAGGAGCAGGATGAAGTGGTGGTTGTCATAGAGTTCATCTGAAAATTGCAAGGTTAAAATATGCACGGTTTCCCATTTTTGTTTTAGTTCCCAGAGCCCGGTTCCCTTGCTCTTTTCGAGCTTTGTATGCTACGAGAATGACCTCTTTGTGACCCTTTATGGTAGTGCTCTCTGGCTCATTGAGTAAATAAACATGGTGTTAGGGCTCAACTCTTATTCAAACACCCCTCTTCTCATGGTCCAAATGGAAAGGTGTCTAGGCTTTTTGGGGAATTGGATATGAAATTGTTGAATTAAAAAAACTAGATGCTCCACTTCTAAAAACTAGATCTACAGAAGGTGCTCCTAGATTTGAATATGTATTGTAGAGCGTTCCTTTTTCTCCGGATATCAATTTCCTTTTACCCCGTATTGCATGCAATATGTCACCTCTTCTTCTATTCCTCACTCCAAACAATAAATGCTGTCCTCCGCTGTTCTTTCGAATGCCATGTGTTTTCTATTCATGATCCGATATGCCTAGACCATATGCACAAATGTACACAAAGAGCGTCTCTTCCTTCGAGGATGTTCTCAACATGATCATCTACACCCCAACCCATCCTCATCAGAAATCATCATCCTGATGATGTTGTTGTATCGAATTTCGAGTTTATGTAGAAGCAGAATAAGCGGAGCTCAGGAAGGAAGAGGGGACTGGAGCAAATCAAATTTCTTGTTGTAAGCAAAATGCGATCGGGTCTTAGACCAACTATGGGTTTATACTAGGATTTACCCCCTCTGCTGAGCCAGCAGGCGATGCAACAGGAATTTTGGAGATTCAAGTATAAAAATTTAGTTTCTAATTATGAACAGAAGAATCTAGAAGGTTCCATACCTGATGAATACCATTTTGATAACCTCCTAAATGGGAAGTGTGATGATGATGAAGATTTTGTTGTTGGGTCGCATGATAAGAAAGGGCTGGTGGAGGTGGTGGAAGTGTCGAGACTGGTTTCACGTTGTCCCGACTGGAAGATGCTGGAATTCCAGATACTCCTAAAACAAGAAAAAATAATATAATATTATGAGGATCAAACAAACCAAGAAGTAGTTGATCTCCTCCATTGCTGGAATTCAGTTGAGTCTCTAGAGCTTCAAGCTCTTCGAGAAGTTCATCCAACTGCCAATCGGCGGATTCTGAAAAAATAATTTACTAGCGAAAAAAGCCGATAATTCTATAACTCTTGAAAATTTTGCATACGTTTCTGTTTCATATACGTCTCATACTGCTTGAAACCGGTCCGCTGTCGATCGTGGTACATTTTTTGTGTTTGCTAAAGTTTTAAAAAATGATGCCAAAAACTTAAAACTCTTATCTCAAACGACAAAAAAGGTGTGAAAAGACGAAAAGTATACACTATAAAAAAATTGGGGAAATGAGATGCCACAGTGGAAAAAAAGAAGGAGACTGAGACTATATCGAAATTTGATACGGCGGGGCTGTGGAGGAAAATTTTTGATTCATGGAAGAAAATAAAGAAGAAGAAGATGCCCGAAACTCATAAAAATTAGCATCCAACACAACATTTTCGTTATTATTTTATGTGTTTTTCCGTCTTTATCAATTAGCCTTGTTATCATATTATCATTAGCACGGCGCAACAATATCATCGTAGTACTAATAATATCGATATCAGGCGACAAAATAATTTTGAATAATATCACAAATAAATAATATAGGTTTGCTTCAAAAATAGTGATGAGTTTTTGATTTTTTTAGGAAGAAAAACAAAAATTAATCTTCTTTTTCATAAGCCTCATTAGGCTCAGTGAGTCGTTGAATGGAACGGAAAAGAGATAGAGAAATGGGGATGGACAGCAGAGAGACACAAACAATGGACAGGTGCACTCTGAGGAAAAAGAGCAAGAAGAAGAAGAAGAAGGAGAAGAAATAGGGGCGGAGAGAAGGAGATGAGGTCGAATTGCGACAGATTGGAGATGAGCGAAAGAGTCAGAAGAAGACGTTGTGCGGCAGGAAAAGCAAAAAGGAAGAGAACGGATGTCCAGAAGATATTTTTTAGAGTTGACTACTTTTGAATGTGGTTCAGATTCCTATAGAGAAAGCTAAAAGTCACATGCTCTCAAAATGGTTAGGAATAGTTGACCCTGACCAAGAGTCCAAGAACCGTAAAAATCAATAGATAAGACAATTTATCAGTTACTAACGACCACTAGCAAATTATTTTTCATCTTCTGATCTCTTTCAAATTTTCTAGGAATCACCGCTTGACTGTTTTATGTAGTGGAAACAATCTTCTTAAGCGCACCCGAATTGCTCTGACCTCTTTTTTTGGGTGACGCAACATTTGATAGGTACCCCTGGGTGGAATAAGAAGACGTTCGAATACCAGCTGCCATCAGAATTCTGTGAGAAAAAAGGACCGGAAGAAGAAGAGGAAGAATAGCCGAATGCTAGGGACGGTGTTACGTAACTGGGATCATTGTCGGGGCATGAAGAAGATGAATCGGTTTCTTTTAGAGATGAGTTTATGTGTATTTTTGGAGATTACAAACATTGGGTAAGAATGAAGAGTAATTAATGATGGACCCAAAAAACTGGATGGGCCAGAAATTAGGTCAAGTTTCAGAAAATTTGGCCTTCGACGGATATAAGGGGAAAATTCAGAATTTAGTCATAAAGTGTTCTGAAATATTCAACTAAATTACGAAAGTTGACTGACATTTGTGTTTTCAAAAGAAAACAAGCTGATGTAAAAGGTACTGGAAAATTTAAATAACCGTAAAACCTGTAATAGAAGGGCCATCAACTTGTTAAGTTTGAGCTAAATTATCTCAATTCCTATGCAAGATAACATAAATATGTCAACTGACAAAGCGCTTCTGATATTATGATAAACAATTTGTCCGTTTTAAACTTTTCAATATCTTTCACAGGATAAAAAAGTATTAAATTCGAAAGTATTAAAAATCTCGCCGATAGGAACTCGAGACCCAATCGACAGAATGAGAGAGATAAAAGAGATCGAATGGGGTCGGTTCGGCAAAAAAAGGGGGACAAATGGCCAGCATAAATTAGATTTACAACCACTTGTCACCTTTCAAATTTATCTGTGATGAGACTTTTCGAGAATGAGAGAACAGAAGGAAGTTTATGATTCATCAGTTCAGAGAAGATTCCTCATGATTTATGGTTGAAGTCACACAAAGTTAATTGAAGATTGCGTAGATTTATTACGGTAATGAAGAGTTTCCTGATCAGACACTAAAGATTCAAAACGACTTGTACAAAGGAATGTGAAATCTCTATTGTTTCCTGTAGTTATGTCAATATACATACATACGCTTGTACAACATTTCTGCATATAAGGTGCCAACAACGTGATGTTTGTCAAAGCTTCCAAAGCCTTTCAAAGCCATCGGAATACTGTATGATTTGGAGAGACACAGAGAATCAGAGACCACAAATTTAGGAGCGCCCGGGAGAAACATATCGGTTGTTCTTGTACTAGAGTTATGTGCATATGACACATTTGAGGAGTTGACACGGAACGTACTATAGTGAAATTGAGAAGGAATTCGTGAAACTAAAAAGGAGCTAACTAGGAGTCAAATGAATAAGAAGAAGAATGGGGTGGACTGACTGAGAGTGAAGAAAAGGGATTAGAACTAAAGATGAGGATGGGAACGGAGAGAAACTATTTAAAAGTAAACTAATTGAAGGAAGTTTAGGATTCTGGAATTAACACGAAATGCCCATTTACCGTAAAACCTGTGACTGCCTCTGTCAAGTTTGAGCTCAATTATCTCAACTCCTTGGCAAGATATCAAAAATTAGTCCACAGACAAAACATTATTGATATTATAATAAACAATTTATCAGCTGGAAACTTTTTGATATTTTTAATAGGAATTGAGAAAATTAAGTTCAAACTTGACAGCGCGGGGGACCTTCTATTACAGGTTTTCCGGTATATCCAGAATCTTTTTTTAAAACTATCTTCATTTTCAAATATGAAACCTCTAAAAAGTATAAAGTGAATTTTTAAAAAATCCTCTGACGTAAAATCGTAAAGCTCTTTTTCTTTTTCTCCTTCTGCTCGCCTCGTAGTTTTTTTTCTTTTCGTTCGGTTTCTCGACTCGGAATCTAATTCTCATAAATCACACCGAGTGGAAAAAAGTGTGATTTTTTCCCCTTCTTTTTCCTTGAAAGTTTTCAATTGTTCCATATCTCTGATTTCCAAAAAAAATCCTCAAAAGTTTCGGGGAAAATTGTGTGTTCGGGCGTATTTGCATATCAGGTAGGACGAGAAGAAAAAAACAGGAAAGTGTGAGAAAGTTTCGAGGAGGATTCAGGAATTTGAGAAGAGTCAAATTGGAAATGAAAAAGGCAAAAAGAAGAAGAAGAAAGAGATCTATGGGGGTAAAGAAGGAATCAAATGACATTAGGCGAATTGGATAAAGGGGAGAAACCGGAGAAAACGCTTTTTGAAACATTTTGAATATTTTTGGAAAGTTTAGGTTAGAAGCAGGCGTTTGGAACCAGCAAGTTTTTTTAGCTACTGAAGCTGCGAAAACCGTCCGGCTCTATTTTGGTCCTTGAAATTTTTTTTGGCACTTTGAAATCTCCAGAATATTAAAAAACCCAAAAAATATCCGAAAAATCTGATAATTTTCAAAATTAAAAAACTTTAATAAATTCAGATTTTCTGAAAAAAAAATCAGAAATTTTATTAGTATTTTTGGATTTTTTCGAATTTCTGATATCCCGAAAATAAAAATTTTAATTGTAAGGGCCACAAAAAAATTTTTAAAAGAAAAACCAAAATGTCATAGTTTCTGAAAAATCTAGAAATGATTTTTTGTGCATATAAGTTTCCATATACTGAAACCTAACTGACAGAATCTAAAAACCTCAACCGAATTTATTAGGAAAACCAATATTTCTTGACTTTTTTTGGGCAAAATCTAATCTATCAAGTCCGATTTTCCATCAAAAAAGAGTATTATAATATTGTTTTCCTCTCAGAACTTCAGTTTTTTCTATCCCTATCAGGGATGTGCGTAAAATTTTCATTTTACGAAATTCGTAAAACGTAAAATTTTACGAAAAAACCAACTCGTAAAATCGTAAAATTCGGAAAATATACCGTATCTTCTATTTAAATGGAAAAAAGCAGCAGTGTTATCAATAAGCTATTGAGAAATGCAAATGTTACAAACCGTAGAATCGAATGAGTTTTTTGCGTTTCAACAGTTTTCTGAATTTTAAAAAAAAAATAATTCGAAATTGGGAAAAAAGCCTTCAAAAACTTGATCAAAATAGTTTGAAAATAACGAAATTTATGTTCAAAAATGAGCGTTGTGGGAAAGATCTTCTCAAAAATGGACCCAAAACATGATAATGTATCTAAAAACTGCCAATTTTGGACAAAAAAACGGCAAAAACGCTCATCCAATTTTTACGAATTTTACGGAATAAATTTTACGACACTCGTAAAATGTTAGGAGTGTCAAAAAACCCTAAAATCCGTAAAAATCGTAAACGTAAAATCACATCCCTGATCCCTATACAAATGATTCCATTTGTTGTGTCTTTTTCGTGCCACTCTTGAAATAATAATTTGTCACTTTTTATAGCTTAGGCGGGACGGGAGAAGTCTATAAATTTAGTGTTTTAAATGTTGCATGTTATGGGGAACAGGTGCTCTCTTGGACTCTTTCGAATCAAAATGTAGGTCAGGGAGGAAGGGAACATTCAGAATCGAAATGTAAAGAAAAAGGGAAACGGAAAAAAACGAGGAAGAATATGTGAAGGAATGAAAAAGGACAGCTGTCAACGAACATATCGAATTGAAATTGAAATGGATAGGTAGGAAGAAAAAAGGAGCTGAGGAAATGAATGGGTGTTTTCTAGACAACAAGGTTAATGAGGTTTTCAAATGTCTCCAAGGGTGGAACTGTTTTACGAAAAACACCTGATTTCAATCTAAATTAAGTGCTGAAAGGTCTGAAATTTTCCTGGAAATGGCCTAAAGATCGTCTAAAGTTATCTGAAAATAGGCAGAAGTAGCCTAAAATTGTCTGAGAATTCTCTAAAAACAACAGGTTTCATGGTGGCCAAGACAGAAAGGTATCCAAAAATTGAAGTTCACGCAAAGTTCTCGTAGAGAAATAACCTTGCTTAAAAAGTTTTTTTTTTCGAAAGTTTCCAAAAACCTTCTAACTTCTCCCTAAAATCCATTTCAACTCCTGCCTACTCCTAATCCTAGGTCATAAAAACTAAAGGTCAGAAACGAAACAGTCATTTTGTATCTGAAGAAATCTGGGTGGCCACTGTAAAAACAACCTTCAGATGAGGGGTGTCGCACGGCAACACAATTTCGCACATAATAGTCCGCCATTATCCACTGTCTGCGTCTCTAAGGAACACCCTATCTCTAACTGGGAACACGGAAAGCCGCCTTTGATGAAAATTAAAGAGAGGGAGAGAGAGATGTAACTACTGTAGATACAGGCATTCCAAACATACGTATTCCGATACCTATTAGTCACAAGGATAACGAGGAAAAGGAGAAGAAGGATGTCTAGTTTATATATTTCGATACCGATTTTCAAGGCAGTATGAGACGTTTTTGGTTACCTGAATGTTGGGATTCTTTTCAGATTCGCAACATTGTAAATTCCTATTTCTAAAAAATCAAAATAAATAAACTGACCTTTGATGTTGTTCATACTGTATCTGACAGTATCGATGGGCGGTTTCGGCGGTACCTGCGGTCTGGCTCGAATCTGTACCGGATACGGATCCGGAAAGTCGTAGGTGTCCATGGTGACAGACGTCTGAAAATAAAACAAAAATTTGCATAAGGAACAGCTTGAAAAACAATCAAAACAAGAAACAGCAGGTCAAGAGGAAGGTCCTTATACAATTGGGGTTATGGTTACAAGAAGGGATACTTGATTAGTTATGAATAGGAGAGAAGTAGGGGGTGAGAGAGAGAGAAAGAGAAAGAGACTAGTAGTGTAAAACATAAAACAGTCTGTCTATAGTAGTTGGAGTACCCGCATATGCTCCGCGCGGAAGCTCTTCCTCGTCAAACATTCTCGGGAAGGATTGCGCAAGTCTTACTGTTTGTTTCTCACTATTCTTCCGGACGGAAAAAGTGAAGATTCGAAGAGAGAAAGAGAGATCGAAATGACAACTGGATGACAAGAAAACGATGATAAGAGGAAAATGAACGGTGGGGATGAGGAGGAGAAGAACGTGCGTGCTCTGGGAGAGCATTTTGATCAAAGTGACAGTGATTCTCTGAGAGAGGGGGAGATGGAATATGAGAAGTAAAGGAAAAGGAAACTGGTAAGGCAGAAAAAATGACTATGTTTCAAAGGAAGTTATGAGTATCTGGTTTCAAATTGTAGATGTCAGAATCTTCCTTATATAAAACGCTAGACGCGTCTGTCTGTCCCGGTGTCACTCTGTCAACTTTTGGGTTATTAAATAAGAGATCGGCCGCAACCAAAACTGAACCCGCGACCTTCTGCACAATGGCTGCGCACGCACACAGCTGCGCTATGACGGCAACACCCAGAGAGGGGAGGGAGGACGTAGATATTCTATAGCGCGCTCTCCCCAGTGAAAAATATGAGCTGCAAGCCTTTTTCTCAGCGGAGCGCGGTTGCGCGCGGTGAAAATTTTTATTTTTTAAATTTTGTACTGAAAAACCGGTTTTTAGCAAAATTTTCTTATTTTTCGCCAATTTTTTCAATTTTTCGTCCATAGGAATTGTTAAACTGGCTAAAACACACATTTTAAGTGCAAAAGCAGCAAGTTCCGACAAAAAATGAAAGAGGAGATAGATTTTTAAGCAATTTTCTAAAAATCGCAATATCTTTTTTGACCGGTAGAGCATTTTGGCGGATAATAGTTCGAAACACTCAAAAATGAAATCTTTACAATAGTTTAACAAAATAAATTCTTAAAACACCGAACATTTCGAGAAATTTCCGTTTTTAGGAAATTGCTTAAAAATCTATCTCCTCTTTCATTTTTTGTCGGAACTTGCTGCTTTTGCACTTACAATGTGTGTTTTAGCCGGTTTAACAATTCCTATGGACGAAAACTTGAAAAAATTGGCGAAAAATTAGAAAATGTTACTAAAAACCGGTTTTTCAGTACAAAATTTAAAAAATAAAAGCCGCGCTCCGCTGAGAAAAAGGCTTGCAGTTCATATTGGGAGCTGGGGAGAGCGTGCAGCGTGGGAAAGAAAAAACGAAAAAAAAAGTGAGGGGTGGAGCGACGAACAATTAAAAATGTAGAATTGCGCCGAAGGCGCAGCAGCCAGCAGGCTGGTTCTAAATAAAAGGTATTTTTAAGATTTTTGTATTTCAGAGTTTGAATGTACCCACCCGATATATGCACTTTGATCTCAATTGTCTCGGTTTCTGTAAAAGACATGAAAAATGTGTCAACTGATAAAATGTTTCCCATAATATCAGTAACATTTTTATAGTTGACAAGTTTTTGATGTCATTCTCAAAAATCGAGATAAGTGAGTTGACAGTTTGACTGGCTGGACTTCTATTAAATTGAACACGATAATTTGAAGTTACAGTAATCTCGAAACCTTAGAAACGTCTTCAAATCATCGAGAATAAAAAATCCAGAAGAAACTATTAGTACACGACTGGTATAGTTTCATCTCTGGCAGCAAAAAGAACGTTTTCACTTTATCGAGAAGGGAACGGCTGGGAGAAGAAGAAAAAGAAAACGAGATAAGACACAAAAAAACAATATATGTTTCTTTTCATTTTCGTTTCAACACTCTCTTTCCGATTCGTAAATGTGTGATTTGTTTGAAGAGGAAGAAGACGACGTTTTCTCGAGTACACTTCTTTCCTCAAAAAAAGAAGCTTCTTGATGAAAATTTGGAACCAAAAACGGTCGAAAAAGAGAAAAAAGAGGAAAAATTACGAATTCCATTGTACCAACACAACAGATGAAAACGAGATGAAATTGGGGGTGCGAGAAGAGTGGGGGAGCTATATGCGAAAATTGGCAACAATCTAAAGAGAGAAACAATATGGGTTTCTCTCTTTCTTTTTGGTTATTATTACTATACACTTCTAGTACAATTTGTACATATATTCGTCAGTTTTCTCAATGTTCCAGCTCAATAGAAAGAAGAATAGAAATCAGAAGATGAGAGATAAAATAAATAAAGACAAAGTGTGTTTGTTTTTGTTTTCGTTTTGACTATTTAGTAGTTTTTTGAAAGTGTGGAGTCGGTTATATGGAAGAATAATATTTCAAGAATATACAAGCTTTTCTTGTATTTTTTTGCAACAAAATGTTCTCAAAGTTATTTATTTTCAGAATATTACTTCGAGAAAATTCGGGGAAAAAACTCCTGAAAACGCAGTTAAAAATTAAAAAAAGATGTCGAGTAGGGACGAGGATTTGAATTCCCGCGCAATGAGAAACCTAGGCCACGGCGGTAGGTCGTCTTTATTTGGTGACACATTTTCGGGTTTTTTTTGCGCAAAAAATATGAAAATACATAACTTTTTGAACATTTTATTACAATAAATTGATCAATTAACTTTGACACCAAAAAAAAAAAGTTTTCCTGATATTTTTCCTAGAGAACCCCCATGAGGGGTTGAACTCATGACAGGCAGCTCAGGGGTACAGCGCCGCTACCGGCTGAGCTACGGGGGCGCGAAGGCGCCTGACGACCGATGGTCTACATAAGCGCGGCGCGATTTCGTCCCCCGAACTGTCCCCCGAAATTTTTGCTGTCTCGCCTCCTTTAAGAACAGAAAACCAAAAATTTAAGGATTCTGGGAAGCTGGAGACTGCGGAAAGTAGCTCACAGTCAGATAATCAAGACCAGAATATACAAAAGTTCTCGAAAATATCAAACAGCTAAAAATTAGAAATCGTTTTATGGAAGTTTTATTTAATTTCAAAAATCATTTTTTCTAGTTTTTCTGAAAAAAAAAACTGTCTCTGAAAAACTCTCGCTCTAGAGAAGAAAGTTTCTGGAATTCCTTATGACATCAACTCGCTTCACTTCCAAAAAAAATCGGAAGTGACCCTCATTTCCTGTAGAATCAAACCACACAGAATTCCTCTTTTTTCGAAATCAATAGATAATAATAAAATGATAACCTTGTCAGCAGCAGGAGGAGGAACTTTTGGTGATAAGAAAAACAGTAAAAATCAGGAGATGATGTAATTTGGAACATCATGTTCTTCAAATAATAAAAGTACCGCCCGAGAGGGATTCGAAATTGAAGTGATAATGATTTGGATATTCCGAGGAAAACATGTCACTGATAAGAAAATGAGAAGAGAAGAGAAAGAGACGAATTTCGTGATATTCAAATCAGATAAATGAGGGATAAAATAGAGAAGAGAGGATATGGAAAAAGAGAAAAAGAGAAAATTCGAAATTAGTGTATTTGCATAATCAACAGGTGGTGATTTGATGACACGGGCGGTATGGAACATGTTGATGATGATGATACACATTCTTCGTTTTCATGCAGAAGGAAGGAAATCATTTTCCCCACCCACACAAATATGGGAAAGTGGGAAAGAAAATGGGGAAGAAGAAGGTGAATGAAAAAAGAAAGGCAAACGTTTTTTGTTTGCATTTGTAATGCAATCACTTTTAAGGAAAAGTGAGACAGAGAAACAGTGTTTGAAAAAGAAGAAGAAAGTTAAAAATTGTGAGAGGAATAGTGGACGAAATCACAGAGACATAGAAACCAAAAGCACACAGAAAAAGCATCACCGAAAAAAGCAAGGAGGCCTGTTCTTTTTGTTCCACTAATAGGACGGTGTGCAACAATGGAAAATGAGTAAGAGAGCAGCAAGGTTGGAAGGTGCCGCCTGCTCCCCATGAATGAGTAATAGTATCAGGAAATCCGGGCGGTTCGTACGAAAAACCGAAAGGCTCCTCCGTTCCGTGACGGATGAGTCACAAAGAATGTTGAGACGACACGCAAGAGGTCCATATGGGAATGATCGGATGTCAAATTATGGAGTTTCTTTTGACTTTACAAGTTTTATGGGAATTTTCGAATTTTAGAGGAAGCGGTTTGGATGGTTTGGATGGTTTGAAATATTGAATAAATTAAGCAAAAATCCTCATTGTAGGAAATGTATTTTAACTAAATTTCCGATTCCTGGAAAGCTCCTAAAGATGTCAAACTAACACCAAGAAATTATTTCAGAATAAAAAATAATAAAAAAACTATAATAAAAAACAGAATAAAAAACTCCATTATAAATTCTATATACATAGATTTTATTCGAAAAGGAAACTTTATCTATTAAATATTTTATGATATTTGGCAACAGAGACTTTTATTACTATTATCTATTACTTGTGTATTTATCTGAAATAGAAAAGCCCCTTAACTTTTAACTTGGAGACAATTTATCTCATTTCCTAGAAAAGTTATAAAAAAGTTGTCAACTGATTAATTATTGATCATAATATCATAAACATTTTATTAGTTGACCCATTTCTAATATCTTGCATAGAAGTCAAGATAAACTAGCTCAAAAATGACAGTGTGGGAGCCCTCCTATTACAGGTTTCATGGTAAACTGACAATACAATTTTGGCATTAACTAATGAATAAGTTCACCCAGATGTCAAAATATTGGCAATATTGGTCTTTTGAAATGTGAAAATGAAACTTTCGGGTCCTTTTTGAACGACAAGTCAACAAAACGAAAAACATTGCAAACTTGTTCAGATTACTGTGGGTTGTTATATATGGCATTGCCTATTTTGAAATTCAAAATGATGATGATGGATTGCTTGTCAAATTCAGGCAAAAAAGTTGAAACATACACCAACTTTTTTTCTTCATTTTTCTACTTCTATCATACAAAAATAAATGTTTGATGGACCAAAATGAAAGTGTAAAACTGGATGTGGACAGGTACAAAGTGGTACCTGTCTCCCAGCAGTTATGATGATGTGTGCCAATTCATCATTGAGGAGGGGAGCCATATGAATATTAGATTAAGTTCGACGCCGTTTAGCAGCCCCAATCAGAAATTTATTACGCTGGAGTAAGTGAGTGTAAAGTGCAGGATTGAATTGACAATGAGAATAAGAACATCTGGGGATCTCATTTTTTTGAAAATTATACGGCAAATGACAGTAGGATCAGATTAAAATAAGTGAATGAGAGAAAAGAAAACGAACTAAAAAGGGGTAGAAGAGAGAAATTTGGAATATTCCGAAAGATGGGACACACCCATAGAAAGGGGATGGAAGGAAAGAGATGTTATCAATTACCAGCTCATAAATCAAATAATTCCGTTCGAGGTTAATTAGTAGTCCGAAGAGACTCTTCAGCCAGAAGACGTCGTAAATCAGAAGGTGTCTGATGCGTTTTTCTTAGGTGATCAACGCCTTGCGAGGTGTGGTGGATCATTATTCGTAAGGTGAGAAAATTAGCGGGTGTTTTTTTTGGGTTAATTGGGAGAATAAGGAAATTGGGTAGTGATTTTAAGGCAATGGATTTGGGTTTTGAGAGGGAATGCCTTGTCAAGGAAGGGCGTAAAAAGTCTGAATACCGTAAAACCTGTGGGTCCCAATACTGTCAAGTTTGAACTCAATTATCTCAATTCCTATACAAAATATCAAAAATGTGTCAACTGACAAAACACTTCTGATATCATGAACAAGTTATTAGTTGACATTTTTTATACCTTTAACAGGAACCGAGATAAATTGGCTCAAATATGAAAGCTAGAGGGCCCTTCAATGTCAGGTTTTACGGTTAAAAATGCCAAGTTAGAACGAATCATTTTTGTTTGAAAAATCTAATTTGCCGTCATAATTGTCTCCAGAAGCTCGGGAATCACAAAAAATTTTTAACCCACTTTCCAGGAAATCTAACTCAAAACTCTGGAAAGTTAGTCAGAACAATGTCGGTATGTCTACAATAGAGCCGAATCAACTCGAACGGCAAGCTGTCAAAGACAAAGGTTGAGTTGGTGAAAAACAAATAAAAGATCCCTCATGATCAAATAAATCAAAAAGTCAAGTCGGCAACAACAAAGGTTAATGAAAATGTAAATTCATGAAAAAAAAGTGTTGCAAAAGTCTGCGAAAACCAAAGAAAGGCGCATACACACAGCTAATGTACGGGTCATATGGCAAATGATCATTTTCTATGAATGATGATCCTCTTCAATCCTATTACGAGAGGAGGCCCACAAACCGCCACAGCTTATCGCGCATCATCTTTTCGTTAATTGGATTATGGCATAAATACATACGATTTAGAATAGGAGATACCATTTCAAGGCAATGAGAAAAATAAGAAGAAGAGGAAGAAGAAGAAGAAGGCAGAATAAGATTTTTTAAGGGTAGTACGATTGTTTTCTGCTTCTTTCTTATTCATGCCAAAAACTTTTCTCTCTTGAATATTTACAAAAGGAGCCTCTCGCAGAGGTAGGTTGGAAAGGAAAGGATATCAAATTTCGGAAAAGGTCTCAAGGAAAAAAGACGTGCACTTTTTCTCAGGTACCTTCTAGCCAGGAAGCTTAGACAATAGTACTCTCGGGCGAGGTAATCGTAATCCGGAAAAAAATGAGTAGAGCGGGAAAAGATATGTTGTTGGAAGAGATGATGATTCTTGGCTCACCGCCAATATATCCGACCAATGCACACAGAGAGAAATTGGAAGAAAAGAAGTGAGAACAAGATCAATCAAAAGAGTGGGAAGAGAGACGAGAGCATTTTATCTCTTTTATCATTTTATCTCTTTTGTTCTCTGCGCGGCAGCAACCGCTTCCGGTCTCTGGATCTCTTTGCACTTACCGCAAAGTTTTTGGAGATTTTTTTATCTACTGGAGAATTAAGATGAAAGCGATTGAGAGTCGTGAGAAAAACTATTTTAGTGGAGGTTTTTCAACAGTTTCAAATTTAGCTTTCTTTGTAGTTATAGAGAACTGAAGATAGAAAAGACGGCCTGAAATTCACCGTATTTCCACTAAAGCCCACCTAAACTGGGTAACATTGAGCTCTATTATCTCGATTCCTGTGAGGGATATCAAAATTTTGTAAATAATAAAATATTTTTGATATAACAAGTAGTGATTTTCAAAAGTTTTAATTTTGGGAAAAATATTCAGAAAGTGTTAATATTTCTGTTATATTTGTTGAAAAAAACACGTTGCTCCCAAAAACTTAACGGTCCATCTTTTGGGAGATTCAAAAGATTCACGTGGCTCACAAAAATTTTTGAAATTTCAGTACTTTGATGTGAAAATTAAAACTTTTGAAATTCACTACTTGTTATATTATGATAAACATTTGGTCAGCTGACCACTTTTTGATATCTGTTACAAGAACCGACATAAATTGCCTTGAAGTTAAAAGTTAGGGATTCAGTCTATTAGAGCGCTTACGGTAAATCTGTCGAATCGAAATGTTAACTTCTCTTCTAATCTCATTGGATTTGGAAGTTTCCAAACCGAAAATTTCCAAAACCCAAATTCCAGGGAGGTGTCGAAACTCAAGAAAGCGTGTCAAATATTTGTGGTGTAGTGGTGAAAAAAATCCTTTCTTCTTCATTTTTTCTCCTTCCGGCCTCTCCCTCGCTTTCTCTTTTTGAAAAATGTGGTCAAGAGGGACACAAAAAAGCGACCCAGTCCGGGTTGAAAAAGAGAGGTCTCTGGATTCCAACTGCCAATCTCTCCCTCTCTCGTCTCCACGAAACGGAAACATTTTGGGTCCGCATGTGGATATCTGAGTCTCTCTGATTCAAATGCTCTCTCGTCAACTTTTCTCTGGTCAAAGGGAGAAGCATCAGGAAGGGTGCTGGTTGGGGTGGCGGTTTCGTTGAAGAATAAAAGAAGAAGAAGGAGCAGGGGATATATGAAAAGATGGAAGATGTTTCATCGGGTGGCGGCGCCCGCAATCGCCACGAAGAGTTAAGATTGTGGATGGAGGAGAGAGGGGATCCAGACGACGGAAAACTCATGACGGAGATTGATGAGCAAGGGTGCGGCTCCGTCCGCGCGGTAAGGGGAAAGACCAGAAGAAAGAGGAGAAGAAAACGAACGTCTTGGCGCGGTGCCAGGAAGAGTTTATGTATACTTGTTATCTGCAGATCATCAACTCAGAATTTTTATCTGGGTCTAGATCTTTTGAAGTCAGGGAAGAGAGAGCAACTGGTGTGAGGAACATATGGTTTTGGAAAAAATTAGCATTTGGGAGAGGTTAAATTTTCGGGAACTTAAATCATTATTACTTCTCACAAGCTTATTAAAGTGGCAAAAAGCTTATTAAAGTGGCAAGCTAGTGCACCTATGAAGAACCACAGACTTTAAAAAAGTCTGAATTCAGTACAACCGTAAAACCTGTAATAGAAAGGCCCCCCTATCTTTGATTCAATTTATCTCAGTTCCAGTTGTTGATCAGAATATCAAAAGTATTTTGTTAGCTGACACATTTTCTTATATCAGGAGCCAAGAAAAATTGGCTCAAAAGTGAGGGACCCTTCTATTCCAGGTTTTACGGTATCTACTTTTAGAAGTAAAATTCTGTTGTTATCGAAAAATGAATAGAAATTTCCAAAAACCCATTATTATTTTTATTACAACTGAGAGGGGTTCCGGTACCAGGCACCAATACAACAGTTGGAAGAGTCTTTATGAGTTATGAGTAAAGAATGAGTAACAATTGCTGCTCCAAAATCTGATCAAATGAAATCTCCAATATCAAAATGCCATCATCTTGATGACAACTGGGACTCGCTCTCACTTTCTTACCCCCACAACTGTTCGTTTTACACCCAACTACTCATAGTGCCACTTACTTATCCCTTCTGCTGTAACAGTTAATTTTGAGTCACAACGGAAGGGATAAGAAGTGTTTGTGTTCACACAAACTCTTGTTTTTTTCAAATGGATCAGTTGGGAGAAGGATATTCGGATAAGTCTAACAATAAAACTATACGCCTAGGTTCGTTGTCCTAAAAAAGAAAACAAAATAAGCTGAAAAGGGCGAAAAGGAGAAAAAGAGGGTGTTTAAAAATTGATGAAAACAAATTTGTGGAAGAAGAATGGGATGCGTGCGCATATTTTACGAAAAACACAAAAGTTGAGAGACCACACCAAATGGTGGTGCATCTGCAACAATCATGAAAAATGTGAGAAATATTTCTGAGAAAGACAAGTGGTGGGAGGAAGACAAAGAGAAATGACGATGTCTTGAGCAGCAAAGTGCTTCAAAGAAGAAAAAAAAGAAAAGAAAGATGGGCAAGGGCCACACATTGAGGAAATGAGACAAAAAATGAGTTGGAGAGAGAGAGATGCACTTGAAATTACTAGAAGAACTTTTTGAAAAGATTCTAAAATCAGGAAAATTCTATTCCCTAACGTTAAAGTTATCGAACCGTTTAGAATTCCTTGGATTTTCTACCATGTCAGCCTCAAACTTAGAATCTCGTGATACCTTTTTCTCTCTAAAACTGGTTTTCCAAAAACTTCGCCTCTTTCATAAAGTGATATAAGTGCATCATTTATCCAAAGTGTGTATAAGGGGGTTGAAAGGTCTCTAACCCCTTTAGCATCGACAAGGTCATAATAGTTAGATACGCGGTGCTGGGTTGCTGAACATACAATTGTGTACGTATGAATAACCAGAAAGAGACGGGGGAAATAGAGGGAAACTAGGTAGGAAAGAGAAGAAGAATGAAGAGTTGAATCATATTGAAAAAGCTCGACAAACCGTGAAAAATCAATGTGCTGTCTATTACTCCTATTATCGGTTCCTCTTACCCCCGATCCTCCATCGAAAGAGGTAAAGTAAACGGGTGAGGAAGGAAGGCACCACCAGAATTTGTATACAAAAATGACGGCGATGTCTGCGTTTCTTCAGAAGCTCAATCTCTATTCTATTCATAATTTGTATAACTGACTATGTCTCCTAGGAGAGTTCTATAGTTTCCTGGAAGATAATTAGTATGTGAAAAGATGGAGCAGATTGGTGCTCAGAAGGATAATAATGGTCAGCAGTTAGAAGAAGAGCCGTTTAGAGACTTGGAACCGCAGGATTGAAAGAAGGAAAAAACTAGAGGGAAAAAACAACGGGTGTTTTTGTATCTGTATTGTTTTCTTCACTCCTCCATTCACCGATGTTTTTTGTACGGTTGTGTACACTTCTCACTTTCTGTTTTCCTTCTTCTCCGGTTGATACAAAAAATCTTGACAACGGAAAGTAGGAATAAAATTTAGCCCTTCGAAGTCTATGGTTGAATTTGCATATGTTTTGATTCTGGTATTTTTGTGAAAACAAAGGACATATGTTCTGTCTGAAGTGGAAGGTGGCTGTGAAACTTTCTAGGCCACCTGTTGCTCTTTTCGGCACGAAAAAAAAGTGAAGTGGTATTTGAAAAGTGTACAGAACGCTTGAGAAATATAACTTGGCAATGTGCAAATGGGGATTTGGAATATAAAAAAGTATATGGAATCTCCAAAATCAGAATCTCAGCTTTTCCGGAAATGTCAAAATTTAGAAATGTGTCAGATCTCAAGATTATACCAGTTTTCAAAAAAAAAAAACTATTCAGTTTGAAAGCATTAACGTTAAAATACAATTTTTCATCTTATAGAAGCCCACCCAAATCGTTAACTTTCAGCTCAATTATCTTGATTCCTGTAAAAGATATCAAAATTTTGTTAACTGATAAACGGTTTATAATAATATCACCAATATTTTATCAGTTGACTAATTGTTGATATCATTCACAGGAAATGAGATAATTGAGCTAAAAGTTGACGGTTTAGATAGGCTTCTATTTCAAGAAAAAAGGTATCCTGAATTTTGGAACTTCCAATCAGAACCTCAGAGTCATGAAAACTGGTTTAGGAAACTAGACCTCAAAATCACAAACTCTAAAATATACAACAAATCGATTCGAAAGGGAAAACGGAGGGAAAAAAAGTTCAAAAACGGATCGTTTTACATCATAAAAAGCGCGCTCTCGATGCCCTCTCCGTCCTCAATAAACCATAAATTGCACTCTTTTCATCACTCATCTTTTTTCGTTGATAAAATAATGAATCTAATATTTTTGAGATTTATGAAACATAGAAATAGATCACTGGCAGGAAATGATCCAAAATGATGAAGTGCTGAAGCAGATGTATGTCACACATTGAGACAGTTCGATTACGTAACATAACAGGTGCACGACAAATTGAAAAACTGGGAGAGGAAGAGATCGAAATTGTATCCATTTGGAATACATTTGGAATGAAGAGAGAGAGAGAGAGGACTATCCGATTGATATTGGAACAGAATTGAATTAAGTGACGGGGGAAGAAAATGATGAAGGTTGGAGGAACGAGAACGGAAATGGAGAAGAAACTGGAAAAGAAGAATGGCGGAAAGAGGAAAAAAGGAATTGACTTGTATTTTGAAGAAACTGTATGAGATACCGGGGGTGTACGTTTGAGGGTCATGAGAATAAGGAATACTGAATTTATGGAAACGTCTATTGTCAACTCTGATTTGCATATCGAAACCAAACCGTTTATGAAATAAGAAGAACACAAAAAAATAGAGGTACGGTAGCTTTTTTCGTCTTGCTTTCCTAAAAATTCAGAATGGTAATTCTGCGTTTCAGCATGGGAAAATTTTTTAAATTTCAGAAAATTAGAAATTCAAGAATTCAAACATTCCGGGTTTCGGAATTTAAAAAATTTAGTCATCTTGAAGTTCGGGAAATTCGAAAAATTGAAAATTCTCGAAATATTGAAGTTCGAAAACTCGAAATTCTGAAAATTGCGAAGTCAGTCCTCCTGTTATCAAGAAATTCGGAAATTCTGAAACCCAGAAAATCAGAAATTCAAGTGTAGATACAGTCAGCGGAAGCCAGGAAGTTGAGCCCAAGATAGGGGACGTAAGCCGACTTGTATTTACTATTAAACCAAAATTTTTGGAACATCTCCTCAAGTTTCCGTCATCAGAGATCGCCAACCCAAAATCTCATGAACCAGTTTCTAAAGTTGTTTTCCACAGGTTTTCTTTCAAAAACTCGAAGAAAAAACAAAAACTACTCAAAATTTCAACAAAGCCAACCGAAAAAAAAACTTGGTCAACCCTTTTTTGTCAAGTGGTGGTGACAAAAACCAGTTTTCGGCGAAAAAATTCCGGAAGAATTGAGCATTTGAATATTCAATGAAGACTTCCAATTTCTTTTCCCGATATGTCGGACCTTTTTGTGTTAAAAGAGAGACTATTGGGGCGGAAAAGAAGGAGAAAAAGCCGACAGAAAATTAGAAGGCTTCTTCTGTATATGAACAGATGACGGTAGAATACAGATCATGGGAAAACAAAAAGAAGTCGTAGGAGAAAAAAGAATAGAGAAATTGAATTATTATTATGTAAATGATATGTGAAAAAGAGGTACATAGTAGCCATAGGATGTCCGAAAAGTACTATTTGAAAAAAGAAGAAGAGACATAGAAATGTATACAGACATACATATATTGTATAAAACACAATATGTATAACAATCTGTATAGGTTTAGCAGTCAGATCAGTGGCATAAGAAGAAGAAGAAGAGAAAGAACTGGTTTCAGTATGTTTGGTGGCTTTTAAACTTGACGAGATTCAGAAATCAAGGTGAGAATATGACACTTTTAAGTATTATGGAATCGGGGACAAAGTTGAAAACTATTGAGACAAGTTAGAGGAGATTCAGCATCAATAGAAGGCAATGGAAGGGCTTAGACACTTAGTTGAAAAAATTTTAATATCTTTGATAGGAACGGAGATGAGTTGGTTTAATGTTCAGAGTGATGAGGCTCTTCTATTGCAGGTTTTACAGTATTTTGAAGTTTTTGAAAAAAAAAAAACTCACAACAGTGTTTGCTCCTTCGTTATCTAATAGTTCTTTTTCATTTGATTCTTCTATGTCTTTTTCAGAATCCGCGAATTCTTTTTCGTTTTCTTTGTCTTTATCTTCCTCGAGTTCTTCTTGAAATTGTTGCTCTTCGAGCAAGTTGAACAACGGAGGAGGCGGTTCAAATTCGTCGAGTTCCAAATGAATGGCGTTGTTCAAAAGTGTGGATGACGAGGGCGGAAGAAGACTTGCGAGAAGGGAAATGCTGTAAAATGAATGGAATTTATTTGAACTGCTCTCCCTTGTCTTTTGTTGAAAAGTGAATGAAGAGGATAAATTCTTTCAGTTTTGGGGGGAAAATGAAAGAATTGGCTCTTCACAAGGAACAAAATCTGCCAACACTTTTGATGAATTGCTCAAAGAAAATGAAAATGGACGACAGAATTTTGATGGAAAAACGGAGAAGAGAGAGAGAGGAGTCAAAAGGGTCAAGAAAGTGTACATCATACTGAATGACAAGGCTGTCTTCTGAATTGAATGGAATGCTTACGCAATTCGAAACTGACAAAGAGGACACCCTCCGGTAAAAATGAACAGAGAGGGGCATGGCAACAATCACGGCGATGGAAGGAGAGAGGTTTCTAAGAGATGTATTAGTGAAAATTATGGTGAGAACGGTGATTCATTTAGAAAAAAGGTTTTTGGAAGGAGAATACTGGTTATAATTTTGTGGGTTTCCTGAGAAATTATTTGAATTAATTTCCAAGTTTTCCGAGAAACCATGGATTTTTAGGGCGACTAAAACGGCCAAAAACAATAGCAGTAAATATTCGTAGTTCGCTGAGACTTCCTAAAAATCATATTATCATTAAAAATTTTGCAAACTGGCGAACGACTGCTAGTTGGCAGCCGAAAGAGCACTGACGGACCGTCAACGGACTGTTGACGGACAATTGGAACCCCTTGGATATCCGAAAGAAAGTTTTGATTGGAAATAAGACAGAGAACAGTTTATATTTTATGCTCCCAGTAGATTATAGAATGATAATAAGAGCTAATTAGCTTAAAATAACTTTCCTCAGATCTGACCATCTCAAAAATTGAGTTGTTGAACGACTGCTTTATAAAAAGGCTCCAAATCTCTGCAGAATGGAAAATTGGTGAAAAATGTTTTTTTTTCTAAATTTTCACAGTATAAAGTCATAGAAGATTCTAAGAATCAAAACAATTCAATATTAGAAATATTTCTACAAAAATTAGAATCTGAGGCTCAGTTGGTGAAAATGATCAAAGTGACGCTATCCGAAAACTAAAATGTGCTAACATCATAGAATTTAAAGTTCACAATCTTTCGGAATCTTACAAGGATCGAAGAATGAATCCCCAAACTCATTCTCTAGTCCCTCGAAATTTGGATAACCTAGAATTTCAATTAGCATGTTCACTTGGGCGCCATCTTAAAAATTCAAAAGTTCACTAGAAAAGACGACAATAAAAGTCAGAAATGAGAGAAATAGAGTGCACATCCAAAACGTCAAAGAATGGAACAACAAAGAACAGCGAACGACGAAGAATCCATTGTTTCAGAATGCAGTCGTTCGGCTATTCTGCGTCTCTTCCCGTTTTGTACGAATTGCGATGTTCTCTTGTCGTTCGGAACATGCTCGCGCACAGATTGAGGGAAGAATGGGGAGGAATAGAAAGAGAATGGAAATGATTTATTCATTAATGTTCTGGCATGTTCCAAGGATGCCAGAGTTGCAACATATGTGAAAAGGACAAGGACATTTCTCGAATATTCTTCTCAAAAAATACTAGAATTTCAGATTTTCATTGAGTCAGAAAAATTTTCTACATATCGAAACTCTCATGGGAAGTTTGAGATAGAGCTGGTCCCTCCTAATTAAAAACAAATTAATTTTCAAAATCGAATTTCACATATTTCCAGTTCAACTTCAAAACATAATAAAAGCTTTCCATATCTAGGTCAGCCCAAAAAAGTACAATAAGACCTAGATACTGTCCATCTGCCGTTTTTCCATCCTTCTTCTCATTCCGTTCCACTTCTTCCTGCCGTATTGTCACTAAATCATCTGCGTATGATAAATGACCGTAACCAACCAACTATACAAGAAAAAAGAGAAGAAGGAGAAATGAGGTCAAATCGAGGGCTTAAATGGACAAAGTAATCAACTGGAAATCGAGATTTAAGCCTCCCCTAATGCTCCCCATTTGTTGCGTATTTCGCAACAAAACAAATTGATTCAGAAGCATCCATTTCTGTGTGTGTGTCAATAAACCAACACAACAGAACATATAATCAAGTTATCTGAATGCATAAGATAGGCGTACGAAGGGTTTGGAGGAACATGTCAATGAGAGATAACGAGAGACATGGAGACGCAGACAGTGACCAAGTTGAGATAGCAATCTTTGCTCGGCTGAGGGTGGAGGTCCGGTCAATTGATGACCACGAAAGATACGAAAAAGAGAATAAAGGCTTTACGAGAAGAAGACACAACGAGTTGAACGGGTAAAAATTAGGCTCTACAAGTGATGTTGAGGTTTTCAGTTAATTTACTGAATCTAGCTGAAGAACAAATTTTCAAATCTACAAACAAAGTAGGATTTGCAGATTTTTACAGTACCGTCCAATAAGATATACAAACATTTATTTTTTTAGTTGATCCATTTTGACCATTTTCCGGAGTTTGGAGCACGGTTGGCAAGTTTCCGATCCCTTTGAATTTTTTAGAGGGCGTGAAACAGACCTAGATTGGAAACTTTGAGTTCACAGAATTTTTTGAAAATTCCTAGTTTTTCAGCTATTTGTTGATTTTGGAAAAACACCTGCCTTGCAGTACAAAAACCGGCCAAAAAGAGGTGTCTTCTAAAAATCGGCAAGTAACCTTTTCAAAAAATTCTATAAATGCCAAGCTTTTAAACTAGGTCTGTTTATAACATTCAGAATTTTAAAAGTAATCGGACATTTGACAGCCGAGCTCCAGAGCCCTGAAAATGCCGAAAATCAACAGAAAAATGGGTTTTTGTATATCTTATTGGCTGGTACTGTGTGTATGAGCAACCTATTTAATAATTGAAAATTCGGACACCGTATTTCTTTTTTTCATTACTGTTCCTTGCTTCAGAAACTCTAATAGTCCAAACTCAACCTCTTTTCCATCACCATTTCTTTCAGTCTAAAAGTCTCTCTTCGAATTGGCTCAGATCAAACGGCAAACACTTGAAAAGTGTGCATAAGGTAATTACGAGCGAAAGAGAATTGGAAGAGTCAAGTGTTTACGGACCACTAACATTTCATTGCTTCTTTCGTTTTTAACTCACCATTTCTCTCCCAAAAGTTGCTCTTCTTCGTCGCTGTCCACTTCCAGATCGCATTCTTCTTCACAACTGTCCATGGTGTCTGGATTAAAAATTATTAATTGCTTGATTGACTGGTAAAAGTGAAAAAAAACGAAAAGATTCCAAAATTTTCAGATGAAGAAAATATTTGATATCAGTTTTGCTTAGAATTAGAATAGTAGCTTGGGACCACGAAGCCAATGAATCTTGAAATCAGGAGAAGAACCGGAAGTATACATTCTTTTTGTTTCTTTGAAAATTAGAAATTTGAGAAGACAAAGAAACTTTAGATATCCGAATTTAGAGAAGTAAAGGAGCAAAAAAGTTTAAAAGTTTCGATAAAGACAAATTAGAACATAGTTATACTTGGACTGTTTCAAGACCAGAAATCCAAAACCTGGAACTCAAAACCGCATTTTCAATAAGCCAAAACATCCGACCATCTGTCACCTAAAACAAAACATCCGGAAGAGAATCATTGACCCTCTAGTGTGTCGGTTACCAAGAAAGTGCAAAGACATGGATACAAAAAGTGTCCGAAAGCAAAAAGAAGGCGGAGAAAAGGGGACACATATATTTCTTCCACGCGGAAAGAAGGCGACAAAAACGTACTAATGCGCGAGAGAAGAAGAAGAAAAAGAAGAAGCATATAATGACCTTTGATAGAGTCCCAAAGGACCATGCAATATGGTATTATGGGTTGAGAATATGCAAATTTGTAGTTGTAGTGACGAGAGCAAAGGCGATGAAAAAAGGAGAAGGAACACAAAACCGACAGGGTCAGAGGGGAAAAGTTCATTATGATGCGCAAATACAAACAAATTGAAGAACATCAAAAATAAGAGGATTATTAATAATGAGTCTCTCGGCACGATAGAAACAGGGAACACTTGCAACTTTTGAAAAGAACAATTTTTGAAAAAAAAAAGAGATCTTTCGAAAGAAAAAAGTGGAAAAAATTGTAGTGGTTTATAGAAATTCCTGAACTTTCGAGTGTAACTTTTCTTCGGAATTGTTGTCAAAAACGGAAAAAGATGTACATTGATCTAAATTATGGAGAAAAACTGAAGGCGTAGGGCCAAATTTTGCTATTGCAACCACTTTCAGATCAACCCCAATTCTTGTTATGGACTACCGTAAATCTTGTATTACAAGGGCACCCTGAATTTTAACTTTGAGCCGATTTTTAGCCGTTTCTGTCAAAGATATAAAAGATACAAAAGTTCGATAGGATCTGAAATGAGAGATTGAAAAAAAAAACAAAGACGTATCAGGAACCTCAATTTCAGTTTTTTTTAAATTTTAATAGGTAAAAATCCACAATGATTCAATAACCTCCAAGTTTTGGACTAGGACTTTATGATAGCAATTTTGTGCCTGACAGAACATAGAAGCCGCGAAACAACTAACTCCTAAAAGGACAACAAGTGTTCTGAATGAGCAATATTTCTCAAAACTTCGGACTCAGGAGGCGTGTTTCTGCTGCAATTTAAATGAGAAATGAGCCGTAGTATAGGAACGAAAGTATGATGAATAGGAACGGCCTCTCTCTCGCCTCTAGCTTCTCCTTTTTGTCTTTTCCTTATTTCACCAACTCAAATTAGTGGGGGTTTCCTCCAACCTCAATCACAACGGGTACCAGCTTTTCGAAACTAATTGGTCGTCTCCACTAACGGGATAATACGGACATGTTGGCAAAGGGATGAAGGAAGAAAATGAGGAAAACGTTCCAAAATGACTCGTAACTCAAGAAGAAAAAGAAGTACAGTTGTGATATAAGGAGGCGAGGAAAGAAATTAAAAGTGGGAAGTTGAAAAGGGGCAATGATTCATTCATGGGGAAAACACTTTGATTGCCACAGACAGAAAACTTCGGTGAGTAATTCAATAAGTGGTAAAGATAGTCTGAACAGTGCTTATCAGTAAAAATTGGGATTCTGTGTCTATCAAACCTGAAATGGGCCGTGCCGGGTTTTTGTCCAATTTTGGAAGGCCCGACTCGTAGCCCGATAGCATTTTCACAAAAAAAATTTTTATAGCGAACGAAATCCGTTTTTTTTCAGTTTGGACCAACTTTTTCAAAGCACAGGGAAATTATAACAGACATCCAAATAAACCAAAAAACAGTGCGAGAAAGTTGTTGTTGGCTTAAAAGTACATGATTTTGGATATCGGGCATACCGAGCCGGGCCTGTACACAAAAAAAATCAGTCTTGTCAAGTATTTCCCTAATTTTTCTAGATTCTTTAAAAATCTTTGCCGTGAACTGGATATAGTTTTCAACATATTTTTTATATCACTAATTTTCCTGTGTCCTCCGTGATGTCCTCACTGAATGAATGTCAGATCTAGGATGAAGAAAACATCGGAAAGAATCAGTACTCAGTTTCCAACGTTCAAGTTCCAGGATTTTGCAGGATTCTGGGTAACCGGCTCACAGAACTTCGAGGACTTCGCGGATAACTTCCAACATCAACTTCGAGGACAACTTTTGATATAATGGATCCAAAGGATCGTAATAGGGAGAGCAGAGTGAGAGGTGAGGAAATGAGGCTGGGTAAAATTTTAGAATAAGTAGAATATGGGGGATGCTCAATTTTTGAAAAAAGAATTGAAAATTATCCTGATCATTTCAGGTTTCGAATAGCACGTGGAGGATGCAAACAAGCCGCCAATTTCGATGATGACAATTTCCAGCATTGTGGATTTAAAGGATCGTAGTAGGAACATGGAATGGGAGGTGAGTGAATGGGGATATATACAATTTCAAAATGAGTAGAATTTTTCGGGTTTGAGAAGGTACCTTATTTTTCGGCTTTTCAAAAATCTTTTCAATCAAAAGTTTGGGTTCCCGATTTCCCAAAAAAAATTAGAAAGGTCTTCTTAAACAATTTTTCAAAAAAAAATTTTTTTTAATACGAAAATTTGTATTCGAAATACAGTTGGAGTTTTCTTTTGACAAGGTAAAAAATACAAAACGTTTTGAAAATTATTCTCAAAATTTCAGGTTTCGAATGGCACATGGAGGATGCAAACAAGACGCCAATTTCGAAGAAGACAACTTCCAGCATCGGGGATTCAAGGGAACATAATATAAGAAAGAAGTGAGAGGTGAGTAAAGAGATTGCTAAAATTTTTAAATCAATATAACTTTTTGGGTTTGAGAAGTCAGGTACCTTATTTTTAAGTTTTTTTGAAATCTTATTTTAAATCAAAAGTTTGGGCGCCTGATTTCCTGAAGAAAAGTTTTCGGAAACAAATTTTCTATAAATTCTTGAAAAGTTTTGAAAAAAAGGCCAGATTTGAAATACTGCCCAAATAGAGATTTAGAAGGAGCTTTTTGAAAATTTGCGATTCCTTTAATATTCATAACAAATTTAGAATCCTCTGTCCGTCAGAAGTTATCTCCGGTTTTCGTGCAAATTTTTAAATTCAGTTTCAATTTTTCGACAAGTTAAGAAAAAGCCAAAAAAGATTAAAATTATTCTCAAAATTTCAGATTTCGGATGACACGGGGAGAATACAAACAATCGCCGATCAGCGCCTGGAACATTCGTGAACTTGATTGATTTTTTGTATTCTTTTTCTTTTGCATTTTGTGCGCGATCGTTTTTCTTTGTTGTCGTTCTTATTTCGTCGTAGTGTCTTCAGATTCTGATGTCGTTGTCGTCCGTTTTTCATTTCTGATTCTGAAGTCGTCGTCGTAGTCTATTCTGATTCTGAAATCGTCGTCGTAGTCTCTTCTGATTCTGAAGTCATCGTTGTAGTGTTTTCTGATCCTGATGTCGTCGTCGTTCTTTTTTCGCCTTCTGATTCTGAAGTCGTCGTCGTAGTCACTTCTTATTCTGAAGTAATCGTAGTGTCTTCTGATTCTGATTTCATCGTCGTTCGATTTTCATTTCATTTTCATTTTTCGGTTTTTTAGTCTTCTGGTTCTGATCTCGTCGTCCCAGTCTTTTCCGGTTCTGAAGTCTTCGTCGCTCATTTTTCGTCTTCCGATTTTAATTCGGATGTTATCGTCGTTCGTTTTTCGTCTTCTGATTCTGATTATGTCGTCGTAGTGGATTCTGATTATGTCGTCGTTCTGACTTGGATGTCGTCGTCGTACTATTTTCTTTTTGGTACTCTTTCTAGCTTTTCTTCATCTTTCGCAATTAGTTTCTGGACCATTGGACTGTCAGTTGAAGGAAATAAAACCTGGAAAAAATTACAGATATCTGAAACTTTTACATAACCTGCACATAATTTTATAAAATCGTTGAATAAAATTTTACAAAAATCTTCATTAATCTGGATTAAGTGTCTTGGAAAAACATGTTGTCAATAAATGGTTTTAAAATTTAATTGTGTTGAAATCACCTCACATAGTTTTGGGTGCTTCGAAAAGACAGAGAAGTTCGGTTTGAAACTCTAATGCTTTACACATTCGACCAGTAGGGAGAAAATTGGAAAATGAAAAGATTACTGTAGGGAAACTTAACAAATATATTTGTAACGGCACTCCATTCTTTACAACTTTTCATCCGGCAGAAATATTGTTTATATTTTTCATTGGCTCCGAATTTTTTTGTTTGAAAAAACAGGAAACAATTACTGGAAATCCAGAATGAACGAATTTGTTGAAAAGTTCTAACTATAAGTTTAACAGCTGAATACCTGACAAGAGAGTGAGACAAAATTCTAGGCAAGTAACTTAAACTCTGATCGAAAAATGACGGTTATTTCAGCAAAAAACGGCTGACCGAGAATATTACTTTCTAGGTTTTTCTAATTTCATGTACATTTTATCTTTACTATGCATTAATTCCCTTAACTCATGAACTGTCCCATAACTCATGAACTGTGCCCTATGTTCCCAAAAATCATCCATTCGGATGTCGTCATATTTCTTTTCCCAATTTCATTTTCCCTCATTCCCTATGGACAGTTCTAGCAAAATCTTTGGAAATAAGACGGCTTTAATGATTTTACCCCAAACGATAAGGGAATGGGAAGTTGATGATAAGGTATGGTTGGGGAACTCATTGCATTCTTTTAATTCTCTATCAGAATTTTATTTGTTTCTGTTCCTGTTGATTTTTGTTTTGTGTTGCAGATGTCTGTCCAGGCTTGGACCATCTTCTTGGCATTCCTGCTATTTCCTGTTGCAGTTTGTGGATACGGTAAGGTATTCCAAAAAGTGGGTTATCCTAAATTGTGATTTTGAGAATGTTATGTGACTCCTTGCACTCGTGATGTCATTATTGTGGTTGATGGATCCAGTTCAATGCAAACGAGTACTTATATTTCCCAGGAAATAAATGTGATCACAAAATTGACATATTCCTGGACGCTAGATTATTCGAAAGTCAGATTGGCTCTTGTTGGAGCCTACTTTGGAAATGAGTTCAATGGTTTAGACTATTTTACAGACAGGTTAGACTGTCAAATCTTATGCTAATTTAATGTATTAGTTACAGTTCGCTAGTTGAGAAACGGCTACAGTCTTTCCGTTTGGCCGCCATGCAATACGGATTGTTCAATGGCGACTTCAATACGTAAGCAATTTTGTCATGAAATAGTTCAAAGTCTCTCCTTCAGTACCGTCCGTTTCCTAGATGAACGTTACGTTGGACAGAGGGCAAATTTTGGACCTCGAACCAATGTTCAGAAGAGAATTGTGATATTCACTTCTCATTCTGGAGAGAAAGATATTGCTTCAACCAAGAACACGTTGCAAAAATTCGGACAACTTGGATATTCAGTGACTCTTGTGGGAATCGGAGTCAGTGAAGACGTGTATAAGAACACATATTACCATAAGGTAAGCTGAAACGTTCGAATCACAATGATAAGCTGATTATAGTTTGTCACTATCCAATGGTTTGAGCTCGGAAGTGTCGCCCAATCAATCATTGACACCATCACAGAGGAAGGAATTTGTTTCTTGGATCGTAAGTTTTCATAACAAATAATTTTTTTGGTACAAATAATTGGATTTGTGAATGAGAAACGGCGGTGGAAGTAGCCGAAGATCTCATAACGGCAACTACCGTAACCTCATTTGTTTTTATTTTCAGTAATGATTTTCTTGATTTTCGTGCGTTTTCAGTCCATTTTTTCACTATCAGAAGTTGCAATGTTCCATTGTTTGAGGAAAAATGACAGAAAAATCATGAAAATCAGTAAAAAACGAGTCCTGAAAATTTAAAAATAAATCCTGAAAATAAATAAAAACTTAGGTTACTGTAGTTGTCGTTGTGGTACCTTCGACCACGGTCATCTTCCACAGCTCCGATGTATTTTGTGTCAGTTCATTATCCATTTCCAAGTTTAAACACATTTCAGAAGGATGGACGACACCTAAACAAGAAATTTGCACAACAACTCCCACAACTACTCGTGCTCCAACAACGACCACAAAGAAAAGTACTGGTACTGTAAAACCAGCAACTACTCCAAAACCAGTTCCTCCAACACATGCACCATTTCCAGTTGGAGATTATCAAGACTGCAGTTGTACCACTCAATCTCTCTATGTAATTTTGTTTATTCTTATCATGATTCTTTGATAACTTCTATTTCAGATTGACATCGTTTTCGTTGTTGACGTTTCTGAAGGAATGGGATTGGGAGGACTTATGATGGTGAAGGCTGAAATCAATACACTAGTAGGTCAAATGTCATTGGATCCGGAAATTCAGAAACATGTTCAAGTGGGATTGATCAAGTACAGTAATGAATCTGAGGTAGAAATTTCAATTTTCAGAATTTAGAATAGAGGATTTCAGATTGTGTTCAAACCATCCGAGTATACAAACGAAGATGAGTTCACTGAAGATTTATGGACAGATCCACGTTTAGAAGACGTTGATGAAAAGACGGACGAAGTGAATCTGCACTTGGCACTTCAACAAGCAGCAAAGATGATTGGGTCAATGAGAAAAGGAGTTAAGAAGGTTGTTGTCATTTATGCAGCTAGTTACAAGTAAGAAACAGAAACATCGGACTAATTAGATTTTGAAGTCTTCTAAATTTAGTGACGAAGGAGATGATGATGCTCGCCAAATAGCTGCCAACATCCGAGAATCTGGATACGAAATCATCACTGTTGCATTTGTCGAACCAGAATCTTCCAGTTTGGTGATGAAGATTGGAGAACTTGCGAGCCCTCGAATGAATTTTACTTCTTTCCGAGATGAATTATTGGTCGACGAACTAGAAGATGCTCTCTGTCAAGTGAATTGTTACTGTCCAAATGGTTGGAAACAGTTGGTACTGGAGGATAGAAAATACGGAGAGTGTTTCTTCCCAACGAAAATCGACGCTAGCTGGACTGCAACTAAATTCGAATGTCCAATTCTTTCTAAAGAACATACTGGAAATGGTCATTTGGTTTATGTGAATTCTGCCTTGAAAAACACATTCCTCAATAAGTTTTACATGGATCACTGGGATCCAGAAAACCAAGAAAAACCAAATTACGACATTGGTCTTTCTTACGATAAGGCCACTCAGAAGTATATTTGGGTTAACGGAGTTACAAATAATCCATATTCAAATTGGGCGGAAGGGCATCCAAATCTTTCAAAAGGAGAATGTGTTATGTCAAAACAAGAAGCTGGAACTACAACGGATTTCAAGTGGAATTCTATTAACTGCCAGACAGATAGCGGAAGGTCAGAATTAATTTACCGTATTTCCTCTAGTAGAAGCTTACCCAATCCGTCAACTTTGAGCTCAATTATCTCAGTTCCTATGAAAGATATCAAAAAGTGATTAACGAACAAAATATTTTTGATAATATGGTAAATATGTTGTCTGTTGACCACTTTTCGATATTTTCACAGAAACAAAAAATATGAGCTCAAAGTTGACGGTTTGGGGTGACGTCCTATTAGAGTGTTTACGGTAATGTTAATTCTCATAACTGGGTTTTTTCAGAGGACTTTGCCAGGAAGCGGCTTGTGATTCTGATTTCTACTGTCCACCAAATTAGTCTCGTCAATGACATCATTGTACTCCTGAAAATGTTCTAAAATAAATTCTTTCTCTCTTCTTCTTCGTTTTGTTCCTTTTTTTGCAGTGAGTAAGTGCGAAAACTAGTTTTTGCGGGGTGGGTTTATTGTCGATATTCACCAGTGAATATGAATGAAAAATATGAATCAGAGAGACCCAATTCTACTATTCGGCAGTTATTTGAAACTTTTTGAAAAAGAAGAAGATCCCATCGCATATTGATTTTAAAATGCTTTGGTTGTTTTTCAAATAAATAGTGCAATTTTATTAAAGAGAGAATGAGTCTTTTCACATGTTTTCAAACTATTGTTCATGTGATTTTCAGAATGTACCAGCGTCGAATTCTTGAAATGAATGGAAAAGAATTGAGAGCTTTGACCGCAATAGTACTTCCAGGAAGAAAAGGTGACGAGTTGAAAATTGGAGAAATGCAGGAAATGTGTATAAAATGGTATGTTTCGAAAATTAAGATGTTGGAATCCAAAAATTGCCTGAAAACCTGTAATAGATGGGCCCCGGACTGTTAACTGTTAAGTAATTTATCTTAGTTCCTATACAAAATGTGTCCTGATAAAATTTTGGTGATTTTACGATAAACAATTTATCAGTTGACAATTTTTTGAAATCTTTTACCGGAATCAAGATAAATTAGCTGAAAGTTGAAAATTAGAAGCCCTTCTATTACAATTTTTAAGGTAGCTACAGTTCATAAATTTAAGGTTATTCTCAAATGGATTGTCTATAAATCACGTATTTGAAATTCATGAAGACGTCGATGGTCGTGTATTCTGTGTGATGCGGAATTCAGAAGCTTGTTTGTGTTGTCCAAAAGGTTAGTTGTAGTTGCTTCTTCTTTTACCCTTCGTATTTTTTTCCCTCAGCATCTGAATCAGGAACCCTCAAAGTTTTTGATAATGGTCCAATAGGTGACAACTTCAAAAGAACGCCTTCTCCAGTACGAAAACCAAAGGAACAAGAAAAGAAAAAAGAAGAAAAAGAACCAAAAGTGAAATTCGAACTTCCATCTTCTCCTGATCCTCCAACGGTTTCATTCTCAAAACCCTCCGCTCCAACCAATAAAGTTGCTCCCATAACAGTGCAACCAACAATTGTAACGATATCGGACAAAAAGAAAAAAGAAGAAGAGGAAGAAGAGAAAAAGAATCAATCATCATGTGCCTACTGCAAAAGAGAATGTGGATTGTGTATTGTAACACTGTGCTCCCAGTTTTAAACTATGTTCTTTATTTTATTCTCTGAAATTCATTTCTCGGAAAACCATGTCTACTCCACGAGAAAATGACAACTATGCCAGCTCTTCGCCAATATTCAAACCACTTCTTCATGAATTTCTGAAAAGAAGTTCCAGTTGTAATCGGTGGGTCATTCTCTCCACCGTACTTCATTTTATTTTTTTTTTGCTTTCAGCATCTCGTTCAGCACCCAATACTTTGATTTTCTGCTCATCGTCACCATTTCAGTCTTCTCGTTTGGTGCTATTTTTCTGATTCTCTGGGCAGACTTTTTGTTAAATTCAGTTAGACCAGGTGGGTTATAAAATTATGAGTTAAAATGAAAATTTTGAAATTTCAGGATCCAGGAAGAGAACGTAATCGTTGTTAGGTCTATGGAAGTTCTTCTAATTTTTGTATATTCAATTTATATTATTTTCCTTTTCCGAATTATTAGTATGAGTGTTAATAAAGCATCACATTAGAAAAATGAGATCATAAATTTTGCAACTAAAAACACTAATGATGTTCTGAAAAAAGAAAAATGGAAAGATGATTTACAAGGTTCAACTTGAATAACAGAGGAATGATAGATTTGCCAAAGATTTCGATTCTGGATGCACAATGCTCCACCGCCACGTTTCAGTTGAGATTTCTGAAAACCGTTTTACAATTATAGGATCATTAAAAACTTGTTTACTTGTCGATTCATATCTCCGAAACACACAATTGGATTCGTTTGAGAATTCGACACCGCCCACTTTGAATGATCCTTGGAACTCGCAAAGTTGAGCCCGGTTACCCGCATTTCTGTGACGTCATGTGTCTATAAATGGAAAACAGTTCACTCTGTATCTCATATTTGTAAATTACCTGACTGGAATCTGTACATGTGGTATGCAGATCATCACCACTCCCATTCAACCAACTCTCAACTGCTAGGGTTACTTTGTTTTGTTTTGAAATTAAATCATTCCAAATATCTGAAATTGAAAGAAAATTGAATCTGAATAGCATCGTTTGCGTACCTCCATCAAACTTTTTATGCTTTGCGTATGCCATCAGAGTAACTCCTTGTACGGTTTTTATCGGTTTCGAAATCCAGAATTGAGTTGCTGACCGAGGTAAACTTTGTTTGGCTTGCACATTTCTCAGTGTTGGGAATCGAGTCGCAAACTTATCCGGAAGATTTATTAAGTATGGAGTTGCCTGGAATTTGTTCCTTGTGAATTTAGGAAATATTCAAATGATCTAGTAAACGAAATTCGCAATTGTTACCGTAAAACATTTGATAGAAGATCTCCAAGACTGTAAACTTTGTACCTGTATATCTCCTGTTTCCTGTAAGAGATATCGAAAAGTAGCCAACTGACAAATAACTTATGATGTTATGATAAACAACTTATCAGTTGGCAACTTTTTTCATGTCTTTCACAGGAACCGAGATAATTGAGCTCAAAGTTGATGAATTAAGAAACCTTCTATTACAGGTTTTATGGTATTTGCGACTATAGCGGGCTATCATAATAAATGTTCGCTTTTCTGATTCTTTTTGTAGTTTAAGAAAATCTTACTTGAATATATTTCCAATGCTCAGCAAGTTCTGTTAAATGTTGAACTTCCATGGACGCACAGAAAAAAGACTGTCCATATTTCTCAGCTGTTTTGGGATATGAATAACTAGTCAGTGGTGGAAAATTAGGAACACTGTGAATCAACCAGAATCCAGTAGTTGAATCGAAAAGTGAAACACCTTTTGCATGTCCACGATATGAATCAGCTTCTTTGATTGGGTCATCATCACTGTACATGAAGGCGAAATTGTTGGTTTTATCGGATGAGTAGGCCTGAGAAATGGTTGCTCCGACAGCTACATTTGCATCGTTGATATCGTTTTCACGGGTCCAAACAGATGACTCCGAATCAATATAAACGAATTCTTTTCCCGTTGTCCCACTTGACAGTTTAGGCAACTTGTATACGACAAACCTAAATATCAGAACTGTCCAAAATAAAGATTTCAGCTTGGAAATGAGTCCCTTCGTCGTCTTCTTTTACTCACCAGTCCACCGACTTCCCACGCATGTTTTTGCATTGAAACTTTCCATCTCCAATCGAAAATATCACAGTAAAAATAAAAACGACCAGTAACCGATTCATTCCGTCAGCTACTGATTTTTGTCTCGCCCCATCATCGACCCACTTTCTTTTTCTGTCTTGAAAAAAAAATATGAAAAATGTATTTTCTATCTCTCCCCTTTTTTCTTTGGTCTCTTCTTTAGACAGCAGTGACGCAGAAGCGGAGAATGGTCGCAAATTTTTTTTTGCATGGCCGCGGCCTTGCATTTTCTCTACCATGTATATCAAGAGTTCTCTCGGAATAAATTTCTCGCGGAAATTCTTATAAGAAATTTCTTGTGCAATTTTTTAGCTCAAAATCTTTTTTTTCATTTAGCATCGAAACCGTACAATTATTTCAAAGTCGCAGTATTCTTGTTTTTCTATTGGAGAGTTGCGCCTTCACATTGCTGTTTTTAGTTTATTTTAATGCTTTTAAATCTTCATTAGACTATAAATTTTTCTTTTTTTATTCGTGTCTAGATTTTGACCAATTTTCAACTTACAGAATGAGTAAATCAATCAAAAAGTCGAAATCAAAGTACTCATTAGACAACATTCATCAAGTTCCCGGTCTTATCGCCTACATGGTGTGCAAAGGAAACGCCATCGTACGTTTTTTTTTTCTTTTGTTCTTGAATCCTACTGAATTTCCTTCATTAAATCATTGATAATATTTCAGGTTCACAACACATTCCCCGAATCCGACAATCCTCGTCAAGTTGCCTACAATGCAATGAGAATGGCCACTCGAACTCAAGGAACTGAGCTGAGCGACTTGAAAATTCACACAATCCAAGTGCAATACGACGATTTTCAAGTGGAACTGTTTCAAATCGGCGGACATTTCTGTATCGTCAAAAAGCGATTGGAGACCGACTAGACTTAACTCACTTCTTCCCCGTGCATTCCTACTCTGAAAAGTAACTGAATTTTTCCCTATTTTGATGTAAATCAGTTGTATTTTCTCGGTTTTGTCTCATATATTTATATATTCTAAACATAACAAAGAAAACAAGAGTTCTATAAAGTATCCCTACGATGAAACAAAAAACAAGACAAAAAAAATTAACGACGTTTCCAGATCCATTTAGCACGAGCACCCGGTTGATTGACTTTGCTCCTTTCGTTTTTACGTGGATCTAATGTCAGCAATCCGGAAAGTCGTAGTGGTTCAGTTGACTCTGGATTCAACGCAGCGACACAGAGAGCAGTCCCATGCCGAACAGCTCTCGGCAAAGCACTCATTCCACCGCTTCTCTTCAATGGATCTCTATTAGGAGCTTCAGGAAGGCTGTTTGAGATGCAAGATGTTGTTGCTTCCACGTCGAATCTTCCAAGTGTCTGACTGATGATCATTGGGGCGAGAAGAATTTCTCTACAAGAACAAAAATAAGAAGCTGAAAATAAAAGAAATTATTTCTACCTGGCTTGCAAATGTCTGAAATCGTGCAGTTGTAGACCATCAATATCAAATTTCCCTTTACCCGCATCAATCACTCTGACAGTTGCTCTTGTATCTTTGCAATGTGTTCTGAAACCATTCGTTTTGATATATAACTCATTATAGTTCCATCACTTACGTCACTTCCGCGAATCTTCTATTCGTTTCTGCGCAAACTTGCACTTCTGGAATTGCTGGACCGAACAACTTCGAGCCGGTAGAAGCTGTCATTGGCTCTCTGAATTCAGACAAAAACTTTTGCTCGATGGCTGATCCAGGAAGCGATGCGAGATGTTGCAAAGCAATGATGACCTGGGCGTATAACTCGTTCGAGAATTTTTCAGAAAGCTTCTTCTTCATCTTATCAGCTGTGATCCATTGCGAACCGCTAAGATTCCTGGAAAAAGAAGAATCAACAATAATAACGATGGCGCCATATTTTCAACATACGCTGGCTCTAAATCATTCTTGTTCACTGAACGGCTGCCAACATGCTCGTCGTAAAACTTCATCACTGATTGTGTTTTCACTCCGATTTCCGACATGAGTCCATATATTTTTGGGTTTAGAGTGAAGAATCGGGTGCCTTCTGGTTTTCCTTCTTCGTCAAACGTGAATCTTTGAAACTTGGGAAGAACCTCATCCGGCGGTCGCATTACTGGACGTGCTTTTGGGTCAGTGAGTCCAGATGGGAATAGATATTGGATAGCTCTAAAATTGAAATATTTTCTTTGAATCCTGATAAAAGTATCAAATCGTACCTGTCAATCGCTTCTTGGTCAAGTTCATGAATATCCAAGCTCATCATTTTCGCGAGATGACGCCTTCCAGTCTCAAATTCTGCTCTGTGTTTTTCCATCATCGCCACATGTTGCTGACTGTTTTTCAAATATGTCTCAAGAGCCTTTCCAATCTTTCGAACTGATGCCTCGTTATCTGGTCTGAAATTCGTAAACTTCCTTCTGTGGACGAATTTCGTAAGAACTCACACTGAGGATGGCGAAGCGATGCTCATCGCCCTACTTGATCGAGTTAAAGCTATTCTGAGCATCTGAAAATTGTGAATACCGCGATAAACACACAAAATGCGTTTTTTTTTCGATAAATTAGAGAAAAAATGGAGAAAAATGAAAATTTTTGCTGAGGTTTCAATGGGGCGCGATTGCGCAGCCTGCAATATTCTGTGGGAGACCCCGCAATTTCCGGGGAAAAAAAATCGGGGAAAAAAAACCGGGGAAAGTGGGCGGAGTCGAAAAAAAACCGTGCGGCAAAACCGTGCCAGGGTTGCAATTTAGGCTCCGCCCCCTCATGACCGTGCCCAAATGTGCAGAAAAACC
>NC_013490.2:8045970-8054424 GCF_000004555.2 Caenorhabditis briggsae
TCTCCGCCCACGTTCTCCGGTTTTTTCCCCGGAATTTGCGGGGTCTCTATTCTGTTCGTTGCCGGCTCTTCGGAGCTTTAGGAACACTTTTGAGAAAAGTAAAGTAACCAAAAGAAAAAGAGCAAAATTAATTGTATTTTTTATCAACTAAACATAAGAAGCAAAGCAATTTCAATAACATTTGTACTCCAATCAGAGTACTGTAGAACTACAGTATTGAAAACCGAATGAGAGTGAATTGAGACATCATAATTAGATAGCATTAATTCTGAATTACTTTCAGAAACGAGAAATACTTCTTCAAGAAAAAATTAGATAAAAGTAACTATTCAATAAATTAACATCGATGTCATCCCATTATGAATCAGAAGATAAAGACAATGAAAGTTCAAACAGCTGTTTCCGAAGTGCTCGACGAGCTTCTTTGGGTTTCATCTCTTCCACTCCCTTCAGATGATGATTCCTCTTCACTATTGACGTTCTCATAGAAATCCGAACCAAATATGGCAAGAAGTGTAGGCATATACACAACGCCATGTAAGATACAAACGAATGCAATTCCAAACAATTGGATACAGAAATATGTAATCAGAACACGAGAATCAGCAAACAAGAGACAACCGGCAGTAAGCATAATAGCTGGGAAGATTCCAGAAAGAGTCTGAAAATAAACTTCCATCCATGTATACAATTCTAACAAACTCACAGTAGCTCCATTATTGACCAACGCCGCTACTGCTCTCTCCTCACTTTTCAATTTCTTCGAATTGTAAAATCCATGAAGTATTTGACCGAAGAACTCGACAGCTATTCCAAGAGACTGAAACAAATTTCATGAATCTTGTTGAAAATTGGACGGTTACCATAGTCATGTTGATCGCAGCAACGACATTCATACTGATTCCTTGTAAATACATATATCCCATTAAGTGAATATAAGAAGAAAATAGAACGAAAACTGAAATTCCAGATAATTTATGAGGCTATATCTGAAACAAAACTCACCACTGACAAGACTTCCAGCCAAATGGACTCTCAGAAATAGAGAAATTGTAACCAAATCAACGAAGAGGATTACGACGACAAGTGTAATGACTGTGGTCGTCAATGAATCGTACTGCTCATAGTATGGGAAGAAAGTACTGTAGACGAATACACGGACTCCTTGCAATTGCAGCTGTTTCTCAACTTTCTCAGCAACGTACTTTGCGAATCTCCACGCATCTGGAATAATTCTTAGAATACGTCACGAATAGACTTCACAAACCATAAAGCTCATTCGAGTCAGAAATGTTCAATTTTCTGAAGAAGGTGGAGAAGTAGCTGGATTGAATTTTGCCATTTTTTGTCATATTGATTGCTGGTTTAGCAAGAGCAAATCCACCATGAGCACAGTGAATTGTGGGTGGTGTGTTCAGGAAATTGCCGAGATACCGGTAGAATTCGGATTCTGCATGAAGCGGAGAGGTATTGGCGGAGCATGATGAGCAATGGGTGGCATTAGATGGATCACCTGAAAAATCAAGTCTCTCAAAAATCCTAATTTCTAAAGGCAGCCTTGTTTCTAGAATGTTTTAATAATTCAAAAAATTGTTTTGAACTCCTCAAGTTTAGTATCCTTATAACATAAAAACTGTTGTAGAAGAGCCCCCACATTGTCACGTTTGAGGTAGTTTTTCTTGGTGCTTGTGCAAGATATCAAAAATGTGTCAACTGAGAAAATGATTTTATGTTATGATGAACAATTTATTCGTTAAACCCTTTTTTATATCTTTGACAGAGAACGAGATAAATTGGCTCAAAGTTAAAAATTAGGTTGACCCTTCTATTACAAGTTTTACGGCATTTCTTTATTGAAAGTTATCCATTCACCAAAACACAATGCAATATTCCGATATGTTATCAATCATTCAGATCTCTTCTTCCCCAATCCGTTTTGTTTCCCAGTTACAACTAAAACGCATGTCTGAAAAATGTCAAAACCACCGTAACTTTCAATTTCAATCTCCCCTCACTTTTGTCCACCCCACAAACAGTTTAACGCGGAAATAATGCTTTCTGTTGTGACAAATAAGAAGAGGTGAAGAGGGGATAATAGACAAAAAAAAGAAGTAGTTATTCAGCAACAACCTTAGGTTTAGTTTACACCCTACCTACTCCTCCCCTTTCTTTTTTCTGATATTGAGACCGTTCTAGCCGACCACTATAAAAGACGCCTACTACGTGCCCACACCTGAAGGCCGTCCTTTTCTTTCTTCTCTTTAGTTCGTGTTATCATGCCGTCAGCGTCGACGATATCTGTTGTGAGTGCGATCAGTGGTGTTGCCGTTCTCGGCGCTCTTCTCACCGCCGTTGTCATCTTCAACGATATCAACAAGTTTTACTATGAAACGATGGAAACGTTTGATGGGTTCAAGGTTGGTTTGAACATTTAGCACGTAGGTCTGATAGTAAAACGGAATCAGATTCAAAGTCAAATGTGTTTTATCTTATCAATGGAATAGGAACAAAACTGTTTCTTTCAGATCAACGAGAAGAATGCCTGGGATAACATGGTGATGTCCACTCGCTCACCAAAGGAGATGCTTTTGGGCCGTGCTAAGCGTCAAGCTCTCCCAGACTGTCAGGCCCTTGCAAAGAACTGCCCACCAGGACCACCAGGACCACCAGGAGCTCCAGGAGCCGCTGGAGAGCCAGGAAGTGATGGAGATGCTGGAAAACCAGGAATCAACGGAGTCGCCATTCAATTCGCTGCTGCCGCCGGAGGAGCCTGCATCCAGTGCCCTGCTGGAGAACCCGGACCAGCAGGAGCTCCAGGAGCCCCAGGACTAGCAGGACCAGACGGAAAACCAGGAACCGACGGGCAAGGAGGAGCTCCAGGACCAGCAGGACCAGAAGGACCAGCCGGAGACGCTGGAGCACCAGGAGCACCAGGAGCCCCAGGAAGCGACGGACAGCCAGGAAAGGACGGACAAAGATCCACTGGAACCCCAGGAGCCGCCGGAGCTCCAGGACCACAAGGAACAGCTGGAACTGATGGACAGCCAGGAGCCGCTGGAGCCCCAGGAGCACCAGGACCAGCTGGAGCACCAGGACCAGACGGACAACCAGGATCCAACGGACAACCAGGACCAGACGGAGAACAAGGACACGATGGACAGCCAGGAGCTGATGCTGCCTACTGTCCATGCCCATCTAGATCTTCTGTTCGTCAGTAGATTATTATGTTCTCTCATTGTACATCGATTTCTTGGTTACTTTATTGACCTACGGACCTCATAACTTATCCCGTATCAAAACCATCAGAATAAACGCTAGATTTCAAACCCGCAAACTATTTTCTCTCATCACTTACAGAATTCTTGTCCATTCGTTTTGCAGCAAGTTCCACGAGGATGCATGAACTGGAGAAATGAATCAATCCAGATGTTTACATCTCCTCGTAAAAAGTTTCCACTGTAGTTTTCAGCATACGCCAGCGAGCGGATCGTGTTACCCATTGAATTTTCATCACATCCAGCAACCGTGCAAAACTTTTTCTGAAATTTTTTCGTTTCCTTAGGAAGTTTCTAAAAACCGAACCTGTATTTTTGGATCGAACCAGTTGATGTCTCCTTCTATTACAAACCAAACTGGTGGCCCCACATTCAAATTCTTATTCATATTTTGGAAGTGTTTTGTCAAATAACTTGTCTAAAAATATTTTTTTCTAACGAATCATACCGAAAACAAAGCTAGTGTACCTTTGAAAAAGCCATGGTTTGATCAAAACCAAACTCTAGTTTTCGAGACCAGTAAATTGACGAAACAAATGTGATGGAGAAGAATATGAGAATCACGATACGACATAATTTGTTCAGAATCAATGGCGCGATGGCAATTTTAAACCAATCGACAGGACTGCGGAGTGTTCCACCAACAGCGTCTTCTGAAAGACGAATTCTTGTGTCTGCTGATAGTTGATACCATGGCCAAATCTCGCATCTTCCGTTCTGAAATCTCGGATTTTTAAAAGAATATTCAATTAGTGTGAATCTTTACCATTTCTCGTCTGGCATCATATTGGAACAATGGAAGAACCACCAAAAGATAAAATGCTGTATCAATAAGAATAGCCAATCCAGCATGTCTTGAGAATACTTCAACAGCTGGCATGCTAACTGAAATGTAAGGAAGAACTCCTCCAGCAAGGAAGAAGCAAGTGGAGCAGATAAGAGAATTGGTCAGAACGATTGGGATACATCTCCTCATAGTGTCAGTAATCCTACTGTTCATTTCACGATCCGTTATATCTGGATGGCCGTAGCAGTGTCCATTAGATTGGAATGTTCGGATGGTGAGAAAGATTCTACTTATCCCAATTAGAGTTATCACAAAGAACAGAACTACGATTGCATTATCAGTAGCGTGCTGACCTCCAAATGAGTAGATTCCAATAGAGCTGTATATAAATTAAAAGTTTTTTGTCCTCAATATTTACTGTTAGCCTACCACCAAACACTTATCACACTGATAAAAACACTTGACGTTGAAATCAAAAGTTTCTGATGAATGAAAGCAGACAGCAGAGAAGATTCAGGCCAGTGATAGATTCCAATCATTGCGTTGATCCATAAAAGAACTGAAGCACAAGCTAAAACAGAGACCAACTTGTCAGTCTCTACAGCTGCTTGAAGCTCATGCTAAACACAATAGTTAGATATCCATAGATTTTTAACACTCACCGCCACAGAAGACTCTGTCATAAATGTGAAACTAGCATTCTTCATCTCGTATGCAGACATCATTTTAATGAATTCCGCTTCCCATGAAACTGCCTTTTCTTCATTCTTTCCAGACAGAAGTATCGTAATCATGAAGGTTCGAGACTTGGTGTACTGTAAAATTTTCAATTTTTTCAAATAAATGTTTTACCTTCTCTGTACCTTCTCCGTACCATGCCAATTTTTGTTCCATCCTGCAAAAACGAGAGCAGGGTCAATTGGACCTCCGAACTCCCCAAAACACGACAATCCAGTAGGTGTTTTAACAGTAAACGGATGGAATATACAATGCTTTAGATGTGTAAAAGGATTATGCTCATTATAATCGAAATCCTCTTCATTATCTTCAACATTAACAAATGTATTCCAATTGTTCTGAAATTCTTTTGATCTACCATAAAAATGTAATAGAAGGGCCCCGAACTTTTTACTTCGAATCAATTTAACTTGGCCACTGTCCAACATATTAAAAAGCTATCAACTGATAAAACGTTTATCATAATATCACAAACATTTTATCAGTTTACACATGCTCGATATATTTCACAGGAACCGATATAAATCAACTCAAACTAGACAGTGTGGGGCCCTTCTATTACAGGTTTTACGATATAAATTTTTGAAAAATGATTTACCTGAAAATAGTTCGTCGGACTCATGATAGCACATCCTTTTGTTTTTCCTAAAGGTCTGTAACAGATGTCATCCAGAGTAAATTTGGAGACTCCTTGGAAAACCGTCAAGTTTTGTATACGATTTATTAGCTGGAACATCTGAAATCAATATTTTTTTTGAAAATTCTTGTTTTAATTTGAAAAGTTACTTCATCGAAAAAGTTTGTGTCATCTTGATTCAGAAAGTTCTCAGGCATGGATGGTGAAAAGGTCATGAAGACTTGCTCAATGCGATGAGTCGGTCCAAAAGTTTCAATGAAAGTCTTCTGATGTCTTCTTGTTTCTCCATCTGCTGCAGAGACCTGATCGATCGAATGAGTCAAACTGTGGAACCAAACGTTTCCAAGGCAACATAGCGAAGCCACAAATAATCCTAAGAAAACGCATTTCAGGGGTTGATGGATGACTACCTGAATGAAACAAAATGAAGAATGGGACTAGAACTATTCAAACTCACTTGAGCATATTGAACACATAAATGTTCAAATTGAACTTCCAAGCTTCCCGGTCCAAAATCAACATAGCAATTTTCAGAAGCTGTAGGGCTACGATGACAGGAATACTTGAGAGCAAAAATGAGAATCATCGTGAGAGTAAAGCATCCACACAGCCGGAGGAACCACTCAAAATACTTTATTTGATGTTCGAATACTCGAACCCCTCGCTGAAAAACAAAACACTCTAAAAGTTTGATTTTATACTAAAACCCACAGTTTCCATTCCACTGAGGTCCAAGAGTTGATAAGATTCCAGTGGACAATCGATTATGCCACAAGCGGGTGTCTGAGGATTGGCTGGTTTGTGGCAAGGCGTTGTTGGGATGTTCATTGCTTTCTGAAATAAGAAACTCTTTTCTTCATTTTTTAAAAATTGTTTTTACCTTATCTCTGGTGAACTCGAAATTGGTATGCATCGGGATATTTACTGATGGGTCTTTTCTTCCCATGAATCCATAAAAGTTCTCATAAGAAACCTTTGAACCCAAAGACAAAAAACTCAAAGCGAGGTTCTGACTGGCCCATGTATTTTTACACGATGTGTATGTCCTTCAGCGAAATCTCGATTAACTTTGAATTCGATTTTCTCAACAACTCCTTTAGCGCCACCAGATGTTTCAAGAACTTTCATAAATCTAGATTGATCCGGGGAGCATGTGAATTGACACCAAAGTTTGGCAAAATTATCGAAACAACTAGGACAAGAACCAAGGATACCGGTAGCGTAGGAGAGTCGTTTCGTCATTCCTTCTAACTGTAGTTGAGTGCAACATACTTGTGCTTTGTTTTCTTCTTGTAATAAATGAGAGCAATACTTTTCAAGTCGAGCAATATAGTTCGGATTTTTTGAACGAGTGACGGTAATTGGTTGAAAACCTGAAAAAGTGTTAATAGTTAGTACAAAACGAACTTTTTTCAGCTGCTTATTAAGGGGCCTGTCAAAGATATGAAAAAGTGGTCAACTGATAAATTGTTTATCATTATATTAGAATTAGGGTTTCCATTTGGGGGGCGATTCACCCGCCCCAACGCCTCACAAAAATCATGTCAGCTGTATCGGTTCTTTTGGATGAACTCGATCCGGAAGGCCTTCGACAAGTCGTCGACGAAGCACAGAGGAGGCTGAAAAAGCAAAGATAACACATATTTCAAATATCTATTTTTTCATTTCTTTCTCTCTATAAACTTTTCCGTATTTCTTTTCTTTTCTTTATTTTTTATTTGATACAGATATTCGAAAAAACAGTAGAAAAGAGGGTGTTGCTCACCCGAATCGCGCATAGAAAGAAAGTGAGAAGACAACATCTGTCAAATGAAAAAAGAATATAAAATTTAATCGAATCAAAGTTCCCTATTTTTCATATGCATCGTTCTTATCCCCCATTCCTTATCCTGCCCAAAAAACAGTACTCTAGCCAAAAAGTGATTGTGTGACGTCGATATTTAAAGAATAAATAGGTCACGCGAACCACGTTCCCTTTCCACCTACTACCATAGCACGTGTCTCTTTGAATCTTCTGCTTACTTTTTCTCCTGCTCCTACTGTTTTGACCCATTTGAAAGTCCTCTGCTCGCTCCGGTCATTGTGCTTGTACTTTTTTCTCCCTAGTTTCTCTATTTTTATATTTCGAGGAGTTTTTATAATGCGAGGATGGATGAGACTTGTGACTGTGTTGTCGTGTTTGTTGCTCGTATACTTTGCACCATGCCATTCGAAATGTGTGATGACCGAATGTGATGGAGAAACAGACAGTAGTCACCCACCATGCAAAACGAATGCTTCGAGTGAGTTTTTGTTTTCACAAACTTCCAAACAAACAATAAAATATCTGATCCACAGTAGTTCCTCCAGTGGAAGCCCACCCAAACCTCAAACGTTGACCTCAATTATCTCGATTCTTGTGAAAGATATAAAAAATTAGACAACTAATTATGATAAAGAAATTAATAAGTTGAAAAATGTTTGATATCTTTCACAAAAATCGAGATAAGTGAGATCATACTTGACGGTTTTGGTGGGCTTTTGTTAGAGGAATACGGTATTTTCTCGTCCTTTTGTAACTTTAGGCGAGGCATACGGTATCATATATCTTTTTCAAAATTCTCAATCAGAAATTTTTTTCTGTAAATGTTTTATAAAAATTCATCCCTCTCAGCTATTCCATTTGTAACCAATGAAGTTCCAAAATAAAATTTCACTAAGTTGAGACTTGCTCCTTTCTCAGGCGGCATTTCTTTTTTTAAATGAAAGTTGTCAACAACAAAAATATGATTTCTGATTTGTTGCATATTTTCTGAAATTTTCAAATGAAACAGAAAAACGCTAAGTACTTTTGTAGATATTGAAAGTTACCGTAATGCCTGAAATAGAAAGAGCTCTGTCGTGTTTGAGCTAATTTATCTCGGTTCTTGTGAAAGGTATTAAAAATGTGTCAACTGACAAAACAATTCTGATTAGGGTTTCCATTTGGGCGGGTGAAGAAGCGGGCTACCAGCCACCCACCCGGGGAGCTCCCACCC
>NC_013490.2:8055424-8057938 GCF_000004555.2 Caenorhabditis briggsae
TATACAAAAAATTACCAGACAATATTATTATGCTCTAATGGTTAGTATCAGGGGTTTGATAAAAGTAGCAAAAGGTATAATTCCGATTCAAGTGACAAGTGGGCGTTTATAAAAGCTAACTATTTTGTTGCAAAGACTTCTACAACAACATCAGGCAGTTCTATTTCATTCATTCCATCGAATACTAATTCTCTAATCGACTCCTTGAGACTATCCATTGCTTCATTTCAGGCTGGTAACAATGGGGAATATAATAAGATCAATGCCATTCTAGATGAACTAGTGAAACAGAAAAAGATTAAAAAGAAAGACTTGGGAGTAATTTACTTGAATATTGGATTGTAGAATTCAGTAGTAGATTTGATTTAGTGTTTTACAATCTTACATATACCAACACAAGCTTACATATTTATACAGTTTGTTACATAATCTTACACTTATTTTTTCTATACCAACACAATCTTACATATTTTTATGGTTTTTTACATACTCTTTTACTTATTTTTTCACACTATTTAAATGTCTCAAAAGGTTGTACTGGCTAGAATGTATATAAGTGACCAAGACAAGTCTCCTCTCAGAATTAACAAGAGAAAATGGGTTTTGCAACATAACTTTACTAGAACAACTTTATACGATGGATTAAAAGAGTTAGCAAAAGAGATGGATGTTAGTAAATACTGTTCAAATAAGAACAACCCATCCCCTCAACCTCATGCAGAAGTTAAGCTAAAGATTGCCTCTGAACATAAACTTTCGAATATTGAAAGAAACTCCAATAAAATAAATCTTTTAGCACCATTATATTTACCTAGCTTTAAGTCGGAAATTAGTTCAACACCTGTCTGTTGACTTTAGCAAAAAAATTTATTATTTTTATTTTTATAGTATGGTTTGCTATATAAATGAGTAACACAAGAACGTTGAATGATATTCAAACAACAAGTGATCATATAAGAAAGAAAAAGAAACCATTTAGTGGTGTGGGAAAATCAGTTAGGGGTAGTGAAACTGGAACTATACCCTATAACGGAAGGAGGATTTTAGAGATGTAGGACTAAAGCAGGCCATCAGTATCCTAGGAGGTGTTGAAAAATGTTTAGACATTGTCGAAGGTGTTTGTAATTATACTCCAGAGCATTTGAATAATATGAGTCAGGCATGTGCTTATTATGCTAACGAATTAATAAATATCGCTAACGAAATTAAATCTATAGAAAGCTGTTCTCATAAAAATAATTTGAAGATCAAACTTTTTGCTACATATCAACAGCTTCTGCTGGAGTCTAATATAGATGAAAGACATAATAACCACGAATTGAAAAAACAAGTTCACCGTCTACAACAGTTAGTAATAAAAAACGAAAGTGTTGAAAACCGCGGAAAAGCTTTGCAAAAACTCATTGCAGAGGCAGAAAAACATGAAATCGAAGCGAAACAACGTCAAACTAGATCAAACCCTTCGGATTTTTTTCCCTGTTAAAAAGTTCACAGCTGGTCAGATGGAAAATATAATGACATGTGCAAGAGTACAAAAGGATATTCGAAAAAAACTGAAAGACAATATTAAACAAAAAATCTATGCTAAAACAATACGTGTAAAGCTACCAAGTAAGGAGGAACGCGTGGGGTTACGAATAGTAAAAAAATTAGATGGGCGTTCAACAGTTGATCTTGATACGTTCCAGTGTATCATTGAACATAAAGAGTTCCTAGGTTTCCGAATAAAGACGATAAATAAATACATTAAGAATTTAATACGCGTCTAAGTTGTTCTCTATCAAAACTATCAAAACCACCACCTAACTGAAAGTCGGGAATATCTCGATTTATTTTCGTTCGAGTCCTATCAGGAAAGTTTGAACTATTTGTTGGGAAGTCTCTAAGATTTTTACGATTTATTCTCATCTTTCTCCTATGTTCTTCCTCGCGTAATTTTTTATTATTAAGTTCATCTATTTTTCTAGTTTTATTAAATCTATTAGTTTTTCTAGTCATTTTGATTTCAATAACACTATTTGGATAAAGTTTGCAAAAAGGTTTATCATTGCAATAAATATATATAGGCTGAGAACCAGCATAGAATCTGGTTTTAAAATTCTTGTCTATGTCTTCGTATAACTCATCTTCACAGAAAAATGAATGTTTTTTAATAGTTTTCATCACTATAAATGTGTCAGATAGAAAACGGTCTGATGATAGGAAGTAGTAAACGTTTGGATCTTTCTTGAGCCAGTTTTTCCCTAAGTTTTTATAGGCAGCTAGGTGTTTGGCTCGACATTCATCATCACACGTATGTTGATGCAAATACATATGTTGTCTATGTGGTCTATATATAAACTTAGTCATTTATTATGTTATCAGCCCGGTGGCAGGTGCACCTTCAGCGTGACTTAATCAATCATCCGGATGTCCTATTCTATGCTCGCAATCTTTAAAAAATGGGTGTTTTTCCTGGCGAACATATAAAAATCCGTTTTCCGTTTTCCGTATTCCGTTTCGTTTTCCGTTTTA
>NC_013490.2:8057948-8063825 GCF_000004555.2 Caenorhabditis briggsae
AAACGGATTTTTATATGTTCGCCAGGAAAAACATGTCTAAAATGTGTTCAGAGGACAAAGAAGTACTTCAACATCTTTCTAAACTTTCCGTTGTCCGAGTCGCTAGTCTTATCAATAGTAAAAAAGTTATGTTTTTCTTTCCAAATTTCTGTAACCATCTCTAAAAATGTGGGTTTATCCACTTCACCACAGTGATCCCGATAGATATATTCTAAATTCATTTTATCCTGAGAAAAAACGATGAAAAAGTTGGCGTTCTACCTAATAGTATTTTTCGGTAGTTTTATATAATTGTGTGAAATGTAAAAGCAATCAATGTTGCTATGTCTACCTCGAGTGTAATACTGTTCTATTTTATTCTGTTTTTCGAGCATTAAATCGTCGAATATTATCAACGTTTTTCTATTTGGATCTATAGAGCTGGGATCTGGAATGTCATCACAGTTTTCAGAAATGTGTATAGATATTTCCTTATTTTCTTTTTTGTCAACCATAAAATTTTGCGTTCGAAAACATTCTCTGATTTCTTTTTTACTCAAACCATTCGCAAAACCGTTGATAAGTGCTTGATAGCATGGCTGGAAAAGAGTGGTAGAGAATATGTACAAGTTATCATAATCTAAATAATCTTCTCCACAGTTTCATCTAATAATAAGTTCATTAAAAGATTAGTTTTGCCACATCCAGACTTTCCTATTATACAAGCTCTTAAAGAACTAGGAAGAAGAGGATTGTTGTTCCTTTTAGAATAATAGTTTTGAATCGAATAATCAGTGAAATCAGATTTCATAATTTAGTACTTAATAAATGGTTCACTTATTCTTAAACCTAAAATCCAGCGAAAAAGCGTTTCAATTTGATTTTCCACATGACTTCAAGGTAAACTCTATTGCCATAGTAAAAGTTGAAGGAACATTAGATTGGAATAAGAACAGTTGGATTTATTTGTCTTGTAATCTTATCTGCGATTCGTTTTTGAATGAAGCTCAAAGCAATATAATCTGTAAATTCAATAATAACGACAAAAATGTGAATTATGAGCCAATCAATTTGATCTACCACAAAGCTGTCAATAATTGCAATACTCTTACATTTAGACTTGTAGATGAAAAGAATAACCTTATTGATTCAAAAACTTGTGATATTCATATGGAGCTACACATTATTTAGATTCTCTTAAAACCAGATCCACTTTTAAGGGCCTTCAGAAAATTATTGTTATCTTTAGATATCTTCGATTTGTTTGTGGTTTTTGGTTTTCTAGAGGGAAAAGACTCCTTAGAAATAGCCGTTTCCTCGTTTTTTGTGCTTGGAAATTCTTTTTGAGGGTTTGCATTTTCTATTAATTTTATCTGATTGTTTTCTTTTGGACTATTAATAACATAACTAGAAGTTGAACTTTGTTCTTGGGTGTTAAAGAATCTCATTTAATAAGGTAAAAATTAATCGACAGTGAGAGAATGAATAGATGGACGTTGTATCATTTGTCTTAATTCTACGGCTTCATATTCTCTCCTTCTTCTTCTATTATTTCTCCTATCAATGAAAGTTTTTGGTGAAAGTATCATCCAAATTGATCTTCCTACGAATAAGTACACTACAGCCACGCCAAGTGTTACACCAACTCTCCAAATTCTAAGCCACCATTTTTCAAAGAAACCTTCTACGTCATCTAATATTTCATGGGGTAAAGTAGAATCCTGGTTATCAGCATAAACTTTAAATAGAGGCATCAGTATTATCTCGCATTTCTACTAGGAGATCTTCCTCAAATGTGGGTCTACAAGTCTGACAAGATGTGTTCATGAAAAACTACTTTATCATCTAGGAATTTCAAATCAAACTCTTTGAAGTTTCTCATATTAGTAATGTTAGTTCTAAAATCAATCATGGGATGAAGCTGCGGTTTGCTTGATATGACACCTCCTGAATAATCATTCTTATAATACCAAACTTTATCTCCAAGGCTTTTAATCTTAATTGGGATTTGTCCGAGTGTGAGAGCAAGACTTAATTTATGCCCATCGAAATGAGTAACGTCTATAAAGTCTATCTCTTCTTCATCAATTTCTTTGCAGAAAGTAACTTGAACAACTGGTTCTTGAGAATCGATGAGTTTAACTTTGATAGCTGTATGGTTCAACTGTTTCTGGATATATCTTCTTGGATTTTCTCTGATAAGGCTTTCAAGAACTTCATTCTGTTCATTGAAGATATCACACATAACTTCAGTAGTATGTCGTATTAGATTGTTCGATTGGTTTTCTAGATATTGAAATTCTCCTGCAGCTTGGAAGTCAGAGTATAATTCTCTTTTTCTTCTTAATTTACCTGTTTCGAACATTTCATATTTTGCTATTCTTTTTATAAAGTCTGTATAACTGGGAAATGCATGACAGCTATCTCTGATTGTTTTATATTCCTCGTAAGTCGGGAGAATGTTGCAATCTTCTTTAATACTCAAATATTCTTCGTAGCCGGGGAATGGTAGAGGTCTCCAGGTTTGAGATAAATTAAAGTGTTGTTGATTTTTCTCATAGTTTGCAATGCTGTTGATGAAATTTGTATAACTTGTGAGCGAATCACATCCATCTCTGCTATTCTTGAAAGCTTCATAACTTGGGAGATTGTCACAGTCTTGTTTTATTTTTAAGTATTCATTGTAATCTGGTAGGGGTAGTGGTTGGAAGATTGCTCGATGGTCTGTGATCTCTCTTTTGGTTCTGTTTGATTTTGGTGGATGACGATTATCTTTTGGTTTCTCATCATGAACAGTCCAATCTTCTTCTTGCCGTTGTTGTATTAGTTTTCTTTCAGCTTCATCCTGAGCTTTTTTAATCTTTTCTTGCTTCTTTTTCTCCGTTTCTTCTTCTCTCTTCAATTTTTCTTGTTTCCTTTTTTCGAAATCTGCTTCATTCAGTTTTTGTCTTTCTTGATCGCGTCTTCTAGCATCTTCTTGGTCACGTCTCGATTGTTCTTCACGTTTTCTACTGTCTTCTTGTTCACGTCTTCTATTATCTTCTTGCTGCTTTCTTTGCTCCTCTTGTTCACGTTTTCTTCTGTCCTCCTCCAGTTGTTGTCTTTGAGAGTGTGATGGAATAGATACTGGAATTTGCCTCGGAGAATATTGTGCTGCAGCTCTATTGATTCTTCTTACAGCAAAGCCTTCATCGCTGATCATTAGACTCGAATTGCAATCTTGTATAGTTTTATCTGATTGGAAGTTGAGAGCAATTTGGTTTTTATTGTTAACCCAAAGTTTGTTGCTATACATTCCATCTAGTATTCCAATCGAGATGTATTGACATTTTTGCTCTCTGTTGACATCCCAAGTGACGATTTCATTTTTCTTAATCTCACAAAAACCGTCTTGATACTTACAATTTTTCATTTCAGCCATAATATTAGTTGGCTTGGTTTGATTATAATGTGAGTAAACTTTTGTTTCAATAACAATACAATTTTCTTTGTAATATCTTTTCGGAGTGAAGAAGCTAGTGAATCTATTCGGATAATCTACATCTATTTTGTTATTGGTGCTCCATGTGTTAGAACTACCTTTCGTTAAAGATCCAAACCCACATTTTTTACTGTTTATCATTTCTCTACATTCTGCAAGTGTTATGGGATAGTTGTTCAATTCTTTCTCTACTAAATGTTCGTAGCCAGAAAAGTCTGTGTACATGGATACTTCGCTAACTAACTTTTTACAGAGTTTTGCTTCAGAAATGTATTCCATAATGGTTGGGTTGAAAACCTCATACTGTACAATTTCTGATTGACTGCTGAGTATTCTGTGATAATTACACTTGTGTAGTTTTGGGATTCTGAAATATTGGACAGGAGAGTTATCAGTACAAATAATAGGCTTACTTAATGTTTCTTGAAACCATGTCAAGAAGAAAATCACCGTTATAGTACTGAAAAGTTTGCGCATTTATTAACATAAAAAATATTTCCTTTTCTTCCTTTATAAATTGAAATAATGATAGAGGCTATCGATAAAATACTCGTAGTTGATGCTCCTATTGTGACTGATACTTCCATTCAAAAAGAGAATCTCATAAGTGTTTTTCCTTCTTCAGGTTCTAGTTTAAATCAACATGGAGAAATTAATTTTGTTATTGAGACATGTGATCAGTATCTACACTTGCATAAGTCTTACATTTACCTCGAAGTAGAACTTTCCAAATTAGATGACGCTGCTTTAGCAGAAACTGATGAAGTCTCCTTAACTAATAATGCACCAATGTTTTTGTTTGATAGAGCAACATATAGTATGGATGGTGTTCAAGTAGAAAACATAATGGATCCTGGTAGAGCTAGTTTGATGAAAGGTCTTTTGACTTATAGTAGTACTATGAACAAGCAGAATACTTTTGGCTGGATTTTAGAAACTAAGGATATTATAACATACAAGATAAATAAATATACGAAAAATAGAAAAGGCACTATAACTTTTTGCATTCCGTTGACACATATCTTTGGATTTGATGAATGCTACAACAAAATAGTCTATGGTAGGAAGCATCAGTTATCACTCTACAGATCTCCTGAAAATAAAAATAGCATTGTATCGTCAGATGCTACAAAATTTACAGCGAAGATGAACATCAAAAGATTACAATGGATTATTCCAAAGATTGTCCCTAGTCTTGAAATGCAGAATAAATTATTGAATATTTTCGAAAGCAGTAAGTTAGTACAAATGCCTTTCATTTCTAGACAATTCGAAAGCTATAATATCCCTAATGGTAATAGGGAATTCACATGGAAGATGGGTACAAAATATGACAAAATAAAATATATTGTAGTAGCATTTCAATGTGCTAGGGATAACAATATCTGAATGCTAGTAAATTTGACAATTGTGGATTAGAAGAAATTTATGTTGAATTAAATTCAGAGAGATATCCTCATGACTGTTTGAAATTTGATTTTGATAAGTTTAATGCTGTACAACAATACAATTTTGCTAAAGAGTTTAGAAACAGTTACTATGAATCGACAAAGGATTATATTTTTATGGAGGAAGATGTATATTATTACTACTACCCTCTGTTAGTATTTGATGTATCCAAACAGAATGATAGAATTATTCAATCAAGACCTGATGTCACAATCAAAGCTTCCTTTTCAAAGAGTATTGTACAAAACACAAAATGTTATTGTTTGATTATGAGTGAAAATATTGTTGAAATTAAAGATAATAGAGTCAAAGTAGTAAGTGTTTAATTGAGATTAGTGTCAGGGATCCAAGAATTGAACTTATCGGGATAACCATACCATTTGACAAACAATTCCTTCACACCTTTTCTAGTTCTACGTTTAATAATATTTTCGATTTTATGTTCATCTTTTACATTGTTGTAGAGTGTGAGTTCTTCCTCATAAAATTTTCCTGTGATTTCTTCGTCTGCTAGATCTCTGATAGAATAAGTAGTAACGTCTCCGGGATGAACTTTTGAAATTTTAAACATTTCTGTGCTCCAGTTAGGTAGATAACCTTTAGCAAATACAGCTTTATACTTTGTTATTCTAACCGTATCATCTATTTTAAACTTGCTTCTTATAGGACTTTCATTTTTAAACATTTCTTTTCCGGTTGAGGGAAATAAAGTTTCATAAACTTGCTCAGCGTTGTCTTTCTTGGATGCTTCAATAGGAGACATGTTTATGCTGCGGTGATGGTGGTCATTGTATCCTGTAACAAGCTTATCCAGAATATTTACCCATTTATGATCACCTTGATGAGTGAACATTTTCCACATTTTTTCTTTTAGAGTTCTATTGAATCTTTCAATGATAGAAGCTTTCTTGTTCGAGTATGTTGAGAAGTGGTGAATGTTTTGACCTTTAAATAAAGCTTTCATTTCT
>NC_013490.2:8064120-8092905 GCF_000004555.2 Caenorhabditis briggsae
TTCAGATTGAAATTTTTACGAGCTGGTTTATGAAGAGTGTAGAGGTTTGTTCGTTCAGAAATCGCTTTACTTCTTCAATTGGCTTTTTAGTTTTTCTTTGTAGTTCATTGATTCCACAAAATCCAGTTTCAGGGTTGTAATATGCATCGTCTAGTTTGATTTCCGATTTTTTAGTTTCTTTGGTAGAGGGTTTGATGGATTTTAAAGTACCTCCACTTTTTGAATTGGGAATTATTTTGCATTTTTTCGTTTTGCATACTACACATTTTCCTCTCAACAACTGCTTGTTGTTAATGCTCAAAATCTGAGATATGTCGGTAGTATCTGTACTGATCCGACATTTGAAACAATACATTTATAAACAAAAAATTTGCTGAAGAATATGTGAGATTGAAATTGGTGTTAAGAATTGAATTCTCAAAGCGCCAGCGGAGCGCTAAAGGGGCGATGACCAGCGGAGGGTTGATGGAGGACCCCAGGCGGTTTCGGGAAAATGGGTGGAAAAAGAGAGTTATTTTAAAATGACAGTTTTGATTGATTAATGGTATTATCCTTAGAGATTGATATGAAATTTTGACAAAAGTGGTATTAATTAGAGGCGGTCTAAATTTTTCAAAATTTTTTTGTTTGTTTATTGAAAAAACAGTTGAGGATTCTAAACACATCGATGGCATTCGATGACAAACTGCTGAAAACATATGTTATTGGCACAATACGTGCATTTGACCATTGACAATCTTTTGCACCCAGATAATTGACACTTTCCATAAACTTTCCGGTCGAAGCAATATTGAATTGTTCTGTCACATTTCGGAGCGCAACTGTCCACATAACAGCTAGAATACCAGGCATACTGTCTCCATTCTCGGAAGATGGGAGAGCACATCTGCCAATATGCTTGGCTCAGCGTCTGCAATCAAAAAATGAGGGACGTTTTCAGAAACTTTGATGATATTAGGTTGGCGGGAAAGTCTTTGTCACTCTGTTTGTTTAATCACTGTTCTCGTATATGGAGGCGTGTATGATATCGACTCTAGTGAATAACAAGGTGATAAGAACCTTCCATATAAACAAGTCCCCATTTCCTTCCCTGCTCCTCATCTGTAATTGAAACGATATGTTTGTTCCCACTGCTATTCACATCAGACATGTTTTGATTTACCTCTTCCTATCTCACACCACGATGAAGGATTCGGAAACTTTCTTGAAGAATGTGTACAACACACATGCCCCTCACTACAATACTATTCGCAATTGGTTCCATCGTTTCGAAAAAGATGACTTCTCGCTCGATGAAAAGGATCGCTCTGGGAGACCCCGTGAGTTGGATTTGGACAAGCTGAAGCACGCATTGCAATCGGATCCATTTCAATCTAGCCGTGAACTAGCTGTCACATTCGGAGTTCACCATAGCACAGTCCTTGAAGGTTTGAAGTCTCTTGGAATGAGAAAACTTTTTGGTCGATTCATACCTCATCACCTGACTCAAGCCAACCTTGACCGCCGAGTCGACGATTCGATTACTCTTCTCACTCTCCACGCGGGCGATCGATGGCTGGACCGGCTAATAACCGGAGATGAGAAGTGGGTCTTCTACGATAATCACCACAGGAAATCCCAGTGGGTTGGAGAAGGAGAGAGCCCACAGGATGTCCCCAAACCCGGCCTTCATCCGAAAAAAGTTATGCTCTCTGTGTGGTGGGGAGTGGACGGCCCCATCTACTGGGAACTTCTGCCCGAGGGCAAAAAAATAACTGGAGACCTCTACACTACTCAACTACGAAACCTCAAGAAAGCAGTCGACCGTTCGGCCCTGAAAGACAAGAAAGTGTACTATCAACATGATAACGCTCGCCCACATGTTTCGAAACAAGTGAAGCAGGAGCTGATGGGATATGGATGGAATGTTCTCCCTCACCCCCCGTATTCTCCTGATCTTGCTCCTTCCGACTATTGGTTATTTGGCGATATGACACGTGCCTTCGAAGGAAGAAGCTTCAATTCCCGTGGAGCGGTCGAAGCGGCACTCAAACAATACTTTGCCTCACGCCCGGCTGGATTCTACCGCAATGGAATCCATAAATTGAGGGAACGTTGGAGACATGTTGTTGATAATGATGGACAATATAATTAATTATTCGGTTATTTTTTCTTTGAGAAATAAACTATTGAAAAAGTGACAAAGACTTTCCCGCCAACCTAATAGAATCTTGTTGATGTGGCTTAAAGACCTTCTCTTTTCTTTGCGCATATTCTGGAAAATGCCTAATCATAACGAGAAACTCGAGAAAAACATGTTTAACTAGCGTAAATTTTATTCCAGAGCCAGTTACGGCAGCTTAAAATAAAACAAAAAAAATTTTGAAAAATTTTTGGGAGGGGGAGAATCAAACCTACAACCTCCCTCCTCTGAACTTGCCATTTTACCACTTTACCACACAGCTGATTGAAATCTATTGTTTTAAAAGAAATACACTATTCCGTGAAAAAAATTTCACGAGAAATTGCTTAATCATAGGGAAACTTTTCTAGGTCATAACTCAGCTCACATGAGCATTTTGCTGATTTTTTTAACAGATTTGGAATCCTCATAAGCTCTTCTATCTGCTCCCAAAATTTCAAAAAAAAGTTAAACCCGCCCCCTCAAGTAACTCCCTTGTGATACGAATTATATGTAGATTCAAAATGTATTGCTCGCAAGAATAGAACGACAAGTATGACGAAATTTTTCATGGAAAACAACCCTACCCCACAGTTAGATTACCCCTTGGAATTACTTTCAAGCTTTTAAAGGGGGACTCCGGTCATTTTTTTGTTGCATCAAAATGTGTTAAAATTTATCTATTTTCAGAATATTATTGCGAAAAAATTCGAAAAAAAACCGAAATCCCTATAAACGCCGTTGAAAAGGAAAAAAATTCAAAAAAAGGTGCCGCCGAGGGACGAGGATTTTCAGTGAGACCCCTAGGCCACGCGAGCGGCGCGACTTTCTTACCGTACAAATTTTCCGGATTTTTCTTGCTTTTATCTCCGACAGGTAAAAAACATTAAAAAACACTGTCGGCCACTTGAAAATAATGCTGTCAGGTGCTGTGGCCTAGGTTTCTCACTGCGCGGGAATTCAAATCCTCGTCCCCCGGCGGCACCTTTTTGAAGTTTTTTTCATTTTCAACGGCGTTTTTCGGGGATTTCGGATTTCTTTTGAATTTTTTCGCAATAATATTAGGAAAATAGATATATTTTAACACATTTTAATGCAATAAAAATTTTTGGTCGGAGTCCCCCTTTAATTATTTCGTGCCATCCCAAGGATGTTCGGAAAGGAATTCGGAATTTTCCCGAAGCATTTTTTTCTCGGCACTATGGCATAGGAAACATGTCAAGAAAAATTTCTTTGCGGGGCTCGAACGGAATCAATTTTGAAATTTTTTGCGCTGGCGAAATCTTTGTGATGGTAAAATAGAATTTCCTCTTTAAAATTCAAATTTTGAAAAATTCTTTTTGAATTTTAAAATCCTGGAATCTCAACATTTCATAAATTCGGAATTTTGGAATTTATAATTGCAGAATGAAATGTTTGAATTTTCCAAAACACTGAATTTCAGAATTCATAAATTCTTTTTTTCTTTCTGAATTTTGGAATAATTTCTGAATTTTGGAATAAATTTTTTAAAAAGTAAAACCATTGAAAAATAGAAGCCCACCTTTAATAGAAGCCCAGCCTGAGAAAGAGGTTGAAAAATAGAAGCCCATGGGCTTCAATTAGGGGTAATACGGTATTGTACAGGAACCGAGAAAAAAGTCTCAAAGTTAAAAGTAAGGGGCCCTTTTATTACAGGTTTTACAGTATTAGCAGCTATGAAACAGTTCCCCATATTGAAACTTCGAGAAAGGGAAATATATAATAGAATTCCAAAATAATTTTCGGGAATTCTAAAAAGATCAGAAATTCAGGAATTTTTGAACCAGAAATTCAAATGAAGTCTATAAAACTGTAGAAATTCTACAACTTCAGAAAAAAATCCATCACCCTTTATCGAATTTTTGAAAAAGAAAAATAATTCTCGAATTTTCACGTAATAATAATGAGAAGTTATTTATAAATCAAAAACAACATAAACTTTTGTCGATAGAACAGCGCACTGGTTTACACTCCGGTGTGTCAAGCGAACTACCCGAGTTCGATCCTCGCTCGAGGCATCGGATTTTTGAAAAGTGCACTTAAGTGCGAGAAACGGAGGAAATCGCCCAAAAACCCCTTGCATCCTGGTGTAGAAATACGAGCGCGCCTTTCTGTTATTCAGGTGTAAGATAGATGTACTTATAATGACGAAACAGAAATTTCGCCTCCAATATCTTCATTGTTTCCTGACGTTGAAGTGTCATTCCTACCGTAAAACCTGTAATAGAAAGGCACCCAAACTTCTAACTTTGAGCCAATCTTTTTAGTTCCTATGAAAGATATCAAAAAGTTGTCAACAGACGAATTGTTTATCAAAATATTACAAACATTATATTCGTTGACACATTTTTGATATCTCTCAGAGGAACCGAGATAGAAATTTAAAGTGTAGGGACCCTTCTATTACAGGTTCCACGGTATCTTGGAAAATGGAGACACGAAAATTGTTAACTGCAAAAAGAAAGATATATTTTTGACTAGCATTTGCTAAAACTTTTATATCAGTCGGAATATGTTAAGTAACTTCTGGAGACCTTCAAAGTTCTAATCGAACATCTAAACGATTATAAATTTAGAAGCTTTTCCCGTAGTTCTTCCTAGAGAACACATCAAATTTCAAACTAACTGGACGTCTAGACTTTACTTTTGTGGGAGTTCGTGTTTTAAGATGTTCCTATAAAATTCGTTCATTCTCCCATACACCTAAACGTTTTATTTCTCGAACCCAATTCCTATTCACTCGTTTTCCTTCCATTCTGGTTGGTCTGAGGGCATAAACTGAAATTCGAAAAGGAAAAATGAGAACCTGTCCGAATTATGTGTTTACGAGTTGGCCTTGACGAAAACCGAAGAGACGAAACATCGCCAGAATTCGTCTCTGGATTATGTGCCGTGTTCTTCTGAAATGTACGTTCTCTCCCCAGAAAAAAACTGATGGAACCAAACCATCCGATGCTGTTTATATGTATTTATTTGTCAACATTGAATTTCTTCAAAAACACACACCTGTACTTTGACCACTACAGTAACCCATTCAAGGTAAGTACAAAAGAAGGATCGGGAGAATCAGAAAGACATTCAAACACTTTTCTAAATAAATCCGGTGATTTGACCATAGACCACGCCCACTTTCACTAGTTTGACCTTGTTAAAAAGCGATGACTGTCGAACACTTTCTGATAACAACAAACACTTTCTACACGGTTTTCTTTTTCCTATTTTTTGGTTTGGATCCGGTCTATCACTATCTTTTCTCGGAAGAATGAAGGTGCGTTTGTGATCTCGTATGTTGCAAGATTGGTTGGGAGGTTATTTTTGTCTGGACTTGGTTTTAGCTGTTTAGTTTCATATCTTCATTCCAGCTCATATCTGCTACCGTAGTCCTTTCTTCTTTTCTTCTAACTTCATGCACCTTGGAGCATGCTCTCGAAGATGACATATCAGATTCTTTTGCCCCTGTTATCAAAGGAAATGGAGATGTGATTATTCTGAATCTTTCGAATATTGATCATACTAATGGAGCTGAAATTCCTCGAAATTTGACCGAAGAGGATACCAAAATTATTCCAACCAACATTGATTTCGCTGCACTGAAGTAAATTCCAGATCTAGACAAGAAATCGAAGATAAATGTGTTTCAGAGAAGCGTATGCGAAGGAAAATAAAGCTGAACGATTTCTGCCATCCCGTCTGTTTTTTAAAGACGAAAAGAAGAAAAAGTGATTTCCCATGCAATTTTATTGGAGCAGCTCATCAGCAATCAGTCGATAAATAAAATAAATTAACACATTTAACAGATAACCATGAATAAACTTGTGATGATGAGATTTAAATTTTCTTTGCATTATCCCGAACTGTAGCAATAAGATCTGTCTTAGTTTGGCTTTTTGTGATAGCAATTCCATTGATACCATTGACGCAATCCATATGCACTTTATGGCTTGTCATCCCTTGGATGTACTTGCTGAAATAGGAGAATTTGCAAATGAAAAACTGATAAAACCCACATAGCCACTTTTTCATCAATTGTGGATGCGAAACTTATTGGAGCATGAAGATGATGAAGAATGTTTGAGATCGCAAAATTCCAGTACGGCAAGAAACCTTCCTGAAAAGAAATGTTCAAATTCAGAGAACTTTTTTATTAAAATCATTACATTAATGAGTTTTGTCGGGCAAAGATCAACTTTCTCCACCCACTCCAAAAATGCTTGTCTGACCAGATTATAAGCGACCATTCGGCTCCCCAAACGACATGCCACGTGCCCAACCTGAATGATATCCTTTAATGAAGAAACTAATCGAATCATGTTAATTTACTGATTCGTAGGGCGTAATTTCCTGGGGGAGAGTGGTGTTGAGGTCATCCTGAAGGCGACAGACTGCCGCCTGAGATGCACCACTTAGATTTTTGTATCCTGGAGTCATTCCAATGAAGTGAGGTGGATCGATACGATAGTGCGGGAAACGAATGGAAAGTTCTTCCAACCAGTTGGCAAACTCTTTTCTCTCCATTTCAAACTTGTGATCATCATGACGAAACTCGCCGGGCTTCATTCCGAATACCGCATTGTATTCGTGATTTGGAGTAGAGAAGATGAAAATTCGTGGCAAAAGAATCCCCAACACATTGTTCACAAATTTCTTGGCATCAGCGAGTGGAATGTGTTCGACTCTGAAATACGGAAGTTGGGAAACGTCTCTTTTAGCTGTTTTTGCCGCGTACACTTCCAAAGAAACGATAGCATCAAGGTCTGCAAAACGATGGTCTGGTTCAAGAATATCACCGAGATATGATCGCATTAGCACCGGAAGCCCAGTCTCACAGGAGAGAATGTCTCCGTGTTGAGTCAAATGCTTCCTGAAATAAAAACTTGATTTTCGATTTCAAAAGAAAAAAAAACTCACTGAAGCAGTTGTTGGCCAACTGAAAGAGAATCTTGATCAATATCAACAGAAAGCACATTAATCGTTCCAAAAACACCGAAAAACTCTGACAGACCTCTCTCCAACGACATTTCTCCGCAACCCATGATACCAAGTCTGTTGATATCCATTTGGGTTGATCTTTTGAAATCCATCAACGTGTTTTTGACAAAAGAGTTTCTTTGAACTTGAAGAGGTGGTTGAAAATAATTTTTTCTCAATTCATGATCATCAATATCCGACTCGTCTGTGGTACCGAATCCATAAATCGCATCTTTCCATTCCGCATCTCCGCTGTTGCCCTTTTTCTTTTGTCTTGGATTCTGTTGATTTTTGAACTTCGGCCGAAATTCTTCTAAGTTTGCCAATGGGAGAACACGATCCAGTGGTTCCAAAAGAGCGATTTCCAGTTGATCGTATGCATTCACATAGGTTTGCTGAAATTCGATTTATAGATTACTAAGCTATTTATGTTGCATGTACATCGTCATATGGAGATCCCCATCCATCGCCAACGTCTGTCATATCCACTCTGCAATTCTCTATTTCTTCTTTTTCAATCTGTTTCTGAAAAAAGTAGTTATTCTAGAATTCAACAGGAACACATTAATAAATGTTTCAAGAGCAATATATTCATTCTGCATTCAAAACTTGCCAAAAAAGGTTAACAATTCATCATGAGAGAGTGTTTGAAAAAGTATTCGTACGGTTATTCTTTTCAGACATTTTCGCGAACGGAGATTCGGTCCGCGGTCGCGGGGAGCCGTGGACTAGTTTCCCGAATGCATGTCGGGGAAAAAACATCGTGTATTTACATAGAAAGCAGACATGACTACAGAGAGTGCTTTTATTAAATCAGAAAAGTCGAATCGGTGAACCAGTAACTACAGTAGCGGTAGAGAAGTACAAAGAAAGAGAGAAATTTTTGGACAGTCGTTGGGAAACTAAGGTTAGTGTGGAAAAAAAACGAAATGAATAAAAATTTAATGATTAATCGTCTCAGTGCCTCAGCCCGGTGAGCGCACAGTGCTCTGTTCGGGAAGAATGTATGATGTTTCGAATTTCAGACTTCGTCAGCTGCTCCGTTAATTTGCACCAGTTTTCTGTAGATAGCGTAGAACAGGGCACATAGATGTAGTCATAAGATGACACAGCACCGGCATATCCCTGAAATTACTAGAATCTTTAAAAATATTTATTTAGTCATCTGAAACTAGGAAATCTCTTGTCAGTCTACATTCACACAGTATTGTTAGATAAGTGTGCCAACCAGTCACACCATGCCATCGATTTCGCTACATACCTTTTGAGACCGGGTGTGCCTGATTGATCAAAAATTGAAAGAAGAAGTGCGAGTTGAAATTGTTTGAGTGAAGAGATAAATAATACAGATAACATAGAACAAAATGTACGCGGGGATACATTCTACAATAACATACCGCCGCGGTTGACAACTGGATCGACTGGTGGAGTGACGGGTGCAAAATAGGCGTGGATCTCGATGTTCGCACGTTGATGCTGAAAAAACTATAATGTTTGTTAAATGGATTTAGTTGCTTGTTAATCCCTACCTGGAATCGGACAATCGCTTCTTTCGAAACATTTTGACAATCGTACAAGTCAATTCGTTTCAATGCACGACAGTGGCGGAGGTTGGACAGAGTGGCATCTGTCAGCTGAGGGCAATTGTCAAGTTCCAGAACATTCAGAGTATCTCGGTGTTTTGTGGCAAGATTCTGGATAGACTCGTCGGTGATAAGCTCACAGTGCGACAGACTAAGCTCGTGAAGAGCATCACATTTATTGGCAAGTGAATTGATAGTAATGTCCGAAACAAGGGAACAGTCTTCAATGTCGAGACGCTCCAAATGTTTGCAACCTTTGGCTAGTTGAATAAATCCATTGTCACCCAATAAAATACATCCGGAAAGTTCAAGGGCTTTGAGATGTTCAGAGTTTACTCCTAGAGCTATCAAAGATCTATCAGTGATTTGATTGCAGTTGGACAAGCACAAATATTCAATGAGTTTTGCTCCGTTTGCAATGTTTCGAACTGTAGTATCGGTTACTTGCTGAAAAGATGAAAACTGTTAATGAGCTTCTGAATCGTCATCTTACAAAGCACTGTAACATATTCAGCTTCTTCAGAGAACTCATTTGTGTCTCCACTGGTCCAAACACATTCTCAGTTAGTCCTTCACATCCACGAAGAATCAAAGTATCCAAGGACACACAGCTGGTGATAATAACTTGGACTCCACGATCTTGAACAGCATCACACCAAGAAATATTGAGATATGTCAAACTAGGACATCCATCTCTGAAAACATTAGTTTGTCTGTATCAATCGTGATTTTATTCATTTACCCAATGTATCTCAATGCTCTGTCTGTAATGGAGGAACAGTTCTCCAGGTTCAAGTACTTCAATTTATGACAGTATCTTCCCAGGTTCTCACAAGATGCATCAGTAACACGTTTACATCTATACAAGCTGAGATGCTCGAGATTCGGGCATCTCGAGGTGAATGTACGTAATGCTGAATCATGAACATTTTCACATCCTTTTAACGAGAGTTCCTTCAAAAATCCTCCACAACGACGAGCCAAGTTCTCGACTACAGAGGTTTTGACATCTCTTTGGAACGTGAACAAATCAACTCGTTGCCAATTCGACCCGTCTAGAGCCAACACGTTCCATGAACGACAAACCTGAGCAGATCGACAGAGTGCTTTAGTATCAAGGAAAGAGAAAACTCTGAAACGCGGGAAATGTGATTCATAAAAGGCTAGATGACGGCTTACTTGAGAAGAACTTCTTTAGGCAATACACGATTGATAAGAGAATTATCCACTTGTACTTGTGATCGCGATGTAATCAAGTACATCTGGAAATATCTAACATTTCCAGGAACTCACTAAGATTCTCTGTGTTACCTGGTTTTGTTTTGCTTGAATCACAGGATGTGTCTTGTGAGCTTGTTGAGCTAGTCGTTTGGCGCGCCTAGAATTCGCTGCTGCTGCAGCACTTCTTCGTTCAGCCGTCTCCATGGATTCGAACACAATACGAGGCTAAGGATGTTGAGAGAAGAAGAAGGGGATAGGCAATCAAAAACACATTGACCGCGTCGTTGTTGGGAGGTGTAGGTGGATTTCTGAATGACAACGAATTTAAAAAAAGAAGAGGTAGTAGGAGATGAGAGAGAAAAAAGTAAAGTCAAGAAGAAAGGAAAGTTGTGATGTCTTTTTAACCGTATTTTTGGATCTATACTGGGATCTGAATACAACTTCAAAATGGTGTTGTCAAAGTTCTAAGCATTCAGAGAATTTCCGTAAAGTTGGATATGAGGAATTTAAACGCAAAATAAGTGGACAAGTCTCTAGGAGCGAAACTTGAAGAATGAAGTGAAGGCGCCACCTGGCGACCACATCTTACCAAATGGCCTCTCAGTTTTCTTATTCTTCTTATCCCGCCTTTTCTTTGTCATCTACCCGCCATCTATCTTTTTCAGTATCCGTAGTCCTTGGCTTGTACTTCCATGAAGAAGTGATGCTGCTGATGTGAGAGGCACTAGGGAGACATCAGAGGAGCTGCGCACGCTCCTCCATGTGGACAAAAAAACGGAGTCGTTAGGAACACAACGATTTGCGAATTAATGCATACTTAACCAGGTGGTGGATGAATATCGGTGCCAAGGACGCATGAAGAAAAAGGACCTAGATTATAAAAGAGAGGAATTTTATGAGATCTAGATGTTCCGAATTTTAGAAAAGGGACGAATGAGAGGAAGTTTGTAACCACGCACTAGCTTTGGACATTCTGAGAAAATTAAGGCTAGCAAGCTCAGAATGTCGTTTTTGACGAAAGGCTAATAAATGTGCGCCTCGAGGGACACCCAGACATCCCATGCAGTACCAGTCGGCACGAGGGCCCAAAGTGCATGGCTATAAAAAAAACAACTCATTCCATCAGCCAACTTTCTTTTTCTTTTCTTCGCATTCGCTGATGGATTGCTAGCCGAGATGAGAGGGAAACATGGAACCATGGAGTAACATATTACTTTTCATGAAATAAAATATAGAAGTGGTGCTGATGCCATGAAGCAGAAGAAAACTAGAGTGGGTTGTTTATTTGTGCACACACTTTTTTCCCATTCTTTACATGTTGTTGTGGTCTTCCTAACTGTCTGTGCAAAAGAACAGAGAGGGAAAACAAAAATAAGCATAATCTGGTTTCCGTAGAAGACTCAGGGACAGTATTAGTACTAGTCCTTCACAACTAGAGCGGTAGTTCTATTTGAAATTCAGGTTCAGAACTCTTGATAAATTTCTGAAAAATGAGTTCTGAATTTCTATTCTGTTGTTTTTATAAATACTATATTGGGAACGATCAAACGTTATGATTTTTAGTCACTCGATTCTAGTTTGACCTTGTGCAAAGTTTATTGAGAACTTCGTAAAAACAGTATCTACAGTAATCTTCGTCTCATTCAAATAAACCCATTCGCATCTCATTCTACTGAGTAATCCCGATAAGCCAATGAATGGGATGAGGATCTCAGGCAGTGCCCCATTCTACAAAATGGGAATTGGAATGGGAAATGGAAACGCCTATCAAATGAATCTTGATGTGGTCTTCCTATTTTCCACACGGTGAGGTAACGATTCGGACGAAAATCAGCTGACATATAACACACCGACTGGACGCGGGGCACTCTTTTTTCACGAGATACGACGAACACGCTGAGACGCAGGCTCGATCGGTGGGGCTGACCCGAATCACGAGACGTTTCGTCCCTGCGTATCTCTTGTTTTGCATTTATTTCCAACACTATTTCGTAGCTCATGTTTTGCGCCCGATGGCCAGTGGACGCCTCGTCTTCTTGTCTGTCGGGCGCTCGCACGAGAAGCGAATGCGCCCAGAGCAGTGAGCGAAGTGAGTGAGTGAGTGAATGTCTCATCTGATGGCTGGAGGTTTTTCAAGGCATGAACTCTCAACACACGCAGTTTCTTCGCATTGAGCTAGAATGCCTGCTCACTGAATAACATTTTATGATCAAGTTCATAGTGAAGCGAACAAATCAAAGATCTGGGATTTAGCAGAGAAAAGTTTTAGAAATGAATTACAGGTTTTTTGATGCGGTAGGAATCCAGCACTCACCTACACAACAGCTTTCAATCCTCCATCGCTGATCTCAAAATCAACTCGGATTGTTTTTTCATTTCCCCCTCTCTGAAATTAAAATATTGATATTCTAAACCTTGAAAATAGTTTTCACCATTGTTGAAACACTCCGAACATTTGACTCCTCGGATCGTCTTTCCACAAAGAATCGGTTTTCAATTTGTGACGCCCAAAAGTTTCCGAGTGCTGGTGCTGGATAGCCACGCCAGTATGTCTGAAAATCTGATGAATAAATTTTTTTGCCTCTGTGTCTATCTCACGATGTGATTCGTAACCATAACAGTTATTCCAGACCTAGTCAGTTTTCGTAGCCGTTCAGATATGTCAATCTGTACATTTCTTCCCATTTCTCGGTCATATGCAGTATCATGGAGTATAGCATCAATATTTTCAACGATCACCAACTGCATATTGATTGTTTCACACAAGGCATTCAGTGAATCACGAAGTTCGGAAACCATCTCAACTCTCTTACAAACAATACGATCAAGAAGATGGCTTGTTTCATCAGCGTCCGTAGAAGAAATGTGTTGAGAAAGGTGATCAGTTCTTAGAGGAACTGCACTGATCCAACCAATCTTCGCAGTTTTCTTTGTGAGAAGAAGCTTGGCTGCCAGTGAATAGCAAAGCTGCAAAGAATGAGAAGAATGTTCGCTTTGTGAATTACAACAAAACCTGTGTTTTTCCAGACCCTATATCTCCATCCAACTCATAACACTTTCCGGGAACTAATTCCAGGACTTTATTAAGTGTTGGGAGGGATGTGTGCAAAAACAGTCCATCGGCTCCAAGTCGAACCAAGAGTTCATAAGCTGTTTCATATTCAAATGTAATTTTAGAGGAATCCATTGAAGAACGTACGAGCATGAATCCCTTTGTAAAACTGCATTTCGTATTTACTAAAGATTTTCAACAGAAAATGTATTTAAATATGTGGAAAAATACAATAATCACTTCAGTTTTAAAACAAGAAGGCAGCCAAAACACAATAATTCTCTCAACAATTTATTAGCGCATAGGCATTATTCCGTTATTCTGGTATGTACAAGTCAGACTTGAGATAGCTTCGGAAAGGGGATCGTAAGCAAATGAGAGGAGTATAACGAGTAAAAGTTGTCGATGGAAATATTACAGGGAAGGAAGATCACTCTCCTTCAACGGGAATCGACAGAACAAACAAAACTATTGTCGGAATAATGAAACTGTCACCTAGGTGTTGACAGACATAGGTAAGTACAGAAATCGTAATTTTTCCAGATTGCAAATACCAAGTGCCAGTTTTAGTCTTCCGATAATGTTTAGAAGAAGTGGCTATTAGACAGGTGTGATGGAAAACAGAGCGAAAAGAATGACGATAGGAATGAGGTGGAAGGTAAAGTAAATTCTACGGTAATTATCATGGATTAGAATTCTGTGCAAAAAAAGATGAGGAGATAATCAGATTATTGAGCGGTTTGCTGTTGCTGTTGGTTTGGCAAGATTGGAACAATCAAATGCTCTTGCTGCATAAGATTGTACTTCGACACGTAGGTTGTGAATCGCTTGCAAAGATGAGTCTCATTCTCGAATTCGTCGAACAGCTTCCGGTGGTGGAAGAACGCGTGAGAGAAAATGCGATAAACGCGACGAGCAACTGATCCCAGCTTTGAAATTGAAATTTCCTTGATGTTGACACGACTTGGGAAGTACTTATTAGAGTTGAGCAATGTGGCAGCTCCATCGAGTGTGTGTCTTGTGTAATCGATTGCTGGGCACTGAAAAGTTTTGTATTAGCGATATTGAGAAATGAAAATCCGTACCTCGTTCGGATTTTTGTGCGCAGCACAGAGAAAGATCCATTGTTCAGTTGCAGTCATTTGCTGGCAAGTTTCAGGAACGCATTCTCTCTGTAAATAAGTTATGAATGGAACAGTTAATTTGTAACCTGATACCTGCAACAAAAGAGCCAATCCGTTAAGTCGATACAAAATTGACGGAGATGTTCGTATTTCCAGACCCCTTCATCTTGATCTGAACAGAAATGCATGAGTGTCGCGAAATGTATTTCAAAGCATTTCGCGACATAACTGTAAATGCATTTCAATACATCGCGTGGCGAGATATTTTTTCTGGAAAAAGGGATGCGCCTTTCAACTTTGTGCAGGATGGGGAAAATCTTTATACATTTCGCGACACTCATGCATTGAATTTCGAGGGCGCGGAAATGCATTTCAATACACATTTTCGCTACATGAATAACCCCATTAAAAATTTTGGTCTGCGGGAAGTTTCGCGACTATAAAATTGATTAGAGTAGCAGGGGCATCTTACAAGTTTCAACACACAGTAAGATTCCGGTAGAAGAGGGGAAATACACAGGAAGTTAGAAAAATATGCTGAAAATTCAAAGAAAAACAAACCCAAAGGCGGAGTCAATATGGCTTCAACGTCAGATGGATTTGCTTTGATGGTTTGTTGGATGTATTGCTGAATGTTGAGAGCACTGTCCATTTCTTCAAACGCCAATGGAGGCCAGCAGTTCCAATCCTACAAGTAAAAAAATTCTGATTGTTTTGTAAGCTGGAAAAGATCTTACCGCTCTTTTAGTTCCTGGACCATTTCGCCGCACGACCCGGTTTTCGGCGACAGCCGTCATGATTGTGACTGTAAAAAGTATTTGATTTATTTAGCTGTTGTGACAGAAAACAAGAAGAACACGTTATTTTTTAGTTGGAAACCGAAAAAAATCTAGCTCAACGCAATGCTTTGTTCCGCGCGAAACTTGCGCCAACGTGCGATTATGGGTCAACACGCACATGACGCGCTTGCTTATTTCAACCAGAAACGCAGTTTAGTGACTCTAGTCTGGAGCTCCATGGAGTGTCATTTACCATAAAAATTATAGTGGCACTCGCGACTCCGGAAAGTGTCGGCTGCTTATCATTACCTACGAACAACGTACAATATAATTACCAAGGCAAATGACTGCGTTTCTCTGCTTTAAAATAGAGAATTATCGAGAATCTTGAAGAAAACATGAGAGTCGCTTTCGATTTCAGTGACACACAATGATCCTACTTGTTTCCTGCATGAATACAAAACCTGTTTCTGAAAAACAATCCTAGTACTGAACATATCTTCTTTTTAGAATATTTCGATTCAAATTACCCCTTCGCAGGTATTGTTATCATATCCTGAACTGTACACCCTACAAAATGATATACAACGATGTTCGATCTTATTGTCGAATTAAAAAAAGTGGGACCTGGAAAATTTCGCGGGCGGCTTCAAAGTCAATTTTCTAGGCCTTGCCTCAAAATCACTACGGTAGTAAACGAAACTTATTTCTGTGAATCCAGTGGGATTTTCTGGACAAAATTTAGATTTCTTGGTATGAAAATGATCGCTAGCATCTCCAGAATCTGTTTTTCATCGAAAAACCGAACTTAATTGCGAAAGTAGCTCGAACGAGGCGAAAATCTGAAATATTACGTTTTTGCCGCACTTTTTCGTTGATCAAAAAAGCTACGATTTTCAAATTTTCAGGTCCCACTTTTTTTCGACAATATTTTCTTTAGGTTCTCTAGTTAGTTGTGAATATTACATATAGTTTCCAACTCTGAGAACCTGATTCCAGCTAAGAACCATCAAACAAAAGCTATCAATATTTTCTTCAAGGGATACGGGAAACGGGAGATGGGATCTGGGATCCCGCACATTTCTAGCCCGTAGTTAAGCTGAAAATAATTAGTCTGATGATCCATTTCAAGTTGCTAAATATCAAAATTGTGTTCTCCTGTGTCTCATCATTTATCTTCGTCTCAACTACATCTTCAATGAATTTTTCAGTAGACAAGTGAAGATGTACTTTTTTTCCAACATTGGAAAGTGCAAGAATAACATTTCACTGAAACTACCATTTCAGATTAACAACAAGAATTCTAAATTCCCAATCCCATTCCCAAAATTTTCGTGTAAACCGGAAATATGTTTGTTTATGTACCATCCCCAGTTGTCTCATAATTGCCGTACCTTCATCCCTTTGTGCTCATTCTTCACCCCATCACCTGCTTGTTTTCGGTCGGATGCTCCACGCTTTCAGAAGGCACCCGTCAATAGGCTCCAAAGACCCGAAAATGCGCGAGCTACAAACACCTGTCATCTTCGATAAACCAATTTTCCCCCGACAACATAAATACCGTTTTCTGCATCGGAAGGTTTGGAAAAGAAAAGCAAAATAATTAAGAAGAAGAAGGGGAGAAGGAGATTATGAGTGAAAACGATTACTCGGGAGGATGATGTTAATTGCAAGCATATTATCCCTTCTAATAACATTGTAAGCTCAATAGAATCGGATGGTTTTGAGGAAAAAAAATTGAATGAAAAAGGTCTGACTTTGAGACAAAACATGTGGAATCACCATTTTCAAAAAATTACGATGTTCACACTTTCGGACTATCGTATTTCCTCTAATGGAAGCCCATCCCAATTGTCAACTTTAAGCTCAATTATCTCGATTCCTGTTAAAGATATCAAAAACTTGTCAACTGATAAAAATTTGGGAATAATATGATAAACAATTTTTCAGTTGACAAATTCTCATATCTTTCACAGGAATCAAGATAATTGATCTCAAAGTGGACGGTTTCGGTGAGCTTCTATTAGAGGTAATACGGTATCTAGTTTCGAGTGCCATTACAACTTTTTTTCATAGAATCACTTAGATGTGTTTTTGGAAGCTTTCTAATTTTCAAGACTTTTATAATGATCTTTATTCTAAACAGTTTTTATTTTGGAAGATTCTTGAATTTTGATCTGTAAGAATAAAAAATTATCTAAAAATCGCATTTCCTCGAAAACCCCCATATTTACCGTATCTCTCTCCGTTAGCCTCAATAAGTCTAGAGTATCAATTACTATCTTGATCTCTCTCCTTCAACAATAGGACCAATTATCTTTTCCCCTCCCGAATAGGGATCGGCACACACATGTAATGTTGCGTAAGCACAAAGACATCAAAAGACGGTTGTCATCATTCTCTTCATCTACAGCTCCCGACTCATGTCAATCGTCTGGCGTGTCGGCATTCCACTTTATCCGAATTGTTATCAAATTAGTTATTCAGGTCAAGTAACGACAGATGTTCGGAGAGAAGCATTATTACAAGTTGTTAATAGATCTTCCTTGTGTGTATCTTGTAAAGTCATGTACAGTATGTTACCATCTGTCAGGTGTTTGTTTGGATAGGAATTAGGTGGTGTGGGGAACTACAGTACCGAATAAAGAGATAAGGTATTTTTAATTTTTTTCAGGCAAACTCTGAAAACTCTGAAAATGAGACCCAAATCTAAAAATCAGTTCTGAAGATGTTCCGAAAGTTGTCAAATTACTGAAACGAGAGTTTAACTTTTTTTTGGGATTCGTACAAAATAGTTGGCAATTACAAAACTGGAGCTCTCTTTTTTTTGTTATACTGATATTTTTCAGACAAATCAAAGAATTGTGGATTCATTTTTCAGAACTTCAAAGTTGACCATTTTCCACTGGTCCCACAACGACAACTACAATAACCTAAAAACATTTTTATAGTCGGGATTTATTTTCTAGTTTTTTCTGTAATTTTCCCCAAGCAAGTCGGAAAATTAAACTTTTGTAGTGTGAAAAAAATTGACTGAAAACGTACGAAAATCGAGATAATAAATCCCAAAAATAAAAATATATTTAGGTTACGGTAGTTGTCGTTGTGGATCTTCTGCCACAGCCACTGACCTTTCTCTTCCACAGCTTCAAATTTTTATACTAGAATAATGCTGTAATTGGATTTTTCAGGTTGGATGAAACTTTCAGATTTTCGGAAACTTAAAGTTAGAGTTTGAGTCGAACCATTCTTTTCATGATTTGCGGGAGGTACAGTAACCCTGAATTTGAAAAAAAAACAAGTTGACAAAATTATGGAAGTGAAAAAAGGTTCTTAATCCCTCTAATCCTAAATTTCGATTAGGTTTATCCTAAAACCAATTACTCCCAGCTTCTCTTTTTGTACACCTTCCTCTTTATTGTCCTCTCTTTTTCGGGAGGTCTTTTTCCTTCTTGTTGTACCTCATTAACTGACAAATGACTACCAGAATTCGTGGTTTGTCACGAGAACACATGTTGCCTCCGCGCAAACGGTTTTAATGATGGCAACATGAAATATTATGACTCAATTGAGAATATCGCGGATATATATGTCGGAATGAAATGAGCCTAAAAGGGGAGCCGATACCGCATATGGTTGAATTCTGAGTACAATTGGTCATAAATGCGGACAAATGAACAATAGTTTATTTTCAGATAATAAAAAGTGAAATGAAACACCCCTGGTCCCAAACTTAGCTTCTCTTATTAGTGTTAACATGTTTGTTTGCAGAGATAATGTAGTAGTTACTACAGTAAGTAGTGAACATCATCTGCTCGTTATATCCGCGATAATCTTTTCCTCTACTAATCCTTGACCAAATAAAAACCAGCTGATGATACTTTCCATGGTCCCCCTCTGATACCAAATTAGCATGTAGGGCGAAGAAAAAGTTATGATTGGAGTCAGTCACGAAACGAGGAAAATGATGAGTGCAACATGTTTCTTCTCCCCATTTCTCATCTTCTAAATTAATTGTCTGCGTCCTCTCGATATTCCACACTCTTTCCATTTTGAGACCATCATCCAACTAATAACTCCAAAAGAAGAAGAAGAAGCTCGTGTCATGTCGTGTTGGATGTCAATTGGTTTGTCTCTCTGGAATACCTCAGCCGTAATGCACCCATATGGTGGTGTAGTCGTTCACTGCATTCACTCTGTTTTTCCTAAAGTATTGTAGTGCTCATCTGAAGCGTGAGAATATGTGTGTAGAAACTATGAATGCACGGATTTTCGCGGATAATAGTATAGAAGAGAGGATGCTATAGAGCAGGTGCAGCTTGAACAGTACTTGAGAAAGAACAATGAAAAAGTGAGTCGAGGAGGGTGATACTAATTGACTGGATAAAGAGTACCAAGAAGTGTGAACAAAAAGGTTAACTGGGATTCAGGCTTAAGTGGAGAATACGGGATGAATCAAATATGTTTTTTAAGCTTCAATGTTTTTAATTCGATTTTTCAGCATAGCCATCGAAAGTTGAGGTTCAAAATTCCTAAACAACTCTGAATTTGTTCTGAATAAACCCAAAATTTTGCAGGGATCTGGTGATGCGTGGTTTTTTCTTTGATTTCTTTGACTAATGTCGCGTCCGAAGTTCCCAAATCTGAGATTTCTCGGCACAGAAAGCGGTCCATACGCTCAGACTCCCAATATTTTCAATTCGCACAGTCAAAACGAGGGTGACCGTATACCCCTAGCGCGTCGGGACTCGCTAAAAATTTTGAGCGAATTTTTGAAATGACACATTTTCTAAAAAACTTCGTGAAAAAATGTGAATCCTTGTGGTTCTCGACACGCTAAAAAGGGTACGGTCGCGCTGATTTTAAAACTGGCGTAATGTTGGCACAGAAAACCCAGATTTGGTAGTTTTGAAAAAAAAAAACAGAGCACTTTCTCGGTTTAATCCTAAACGTTTTAATACAATTCTAGAGTATTTTGATCCCTAAACAATTCAAAATGCATTATTCAACACCCATATTTTTTGCAGGAATTTGAAGATGAAATATAAGATAATTTACCTTAATTTTCTCTGACATTAGACTAGAGTAAACGTTTTTGGCTAATCGAAAATCAGGAAAATCATGGAGAAGTTTATCGAAATCTTGTAATTCTTACTTTTCCTACCTCCCCAGAGCATCCAAATTTATTTCACAGAAGTCCCCTTACTTATTTCTCGTTCTTAAAATCTGACTGTGTAGGCTGGAGCCCGGATCGTAGAGTGTCTCTTCTGGTTCTTTCTTCCCACACCACCTTATTATTAATGTATGACTCTTCTGCGACGACGAAGCCCCGTGTCTTTTCTCATCCATCCTCTCTTCTTCTTCTTTTTTTTCGTTTAACCTCCTTTTCCTTCGTTTTTCTCGGTCCTTTTTCCCTTTCTTCCCTTATATGATACGGTAGAGAATAGAAGAAAAGAAAGGAAAAAAGGATTGAATAAAAGGAGAGAAGAACAAAAACTTTAAGAGAGAAGAACTGGAAAAGAAAGGAGGAGAAGAATGGAGATTGGTTACGGTAGGTGAGGGGAAAATACTGGGAAAGAGGTGAATTCTAGTTATAATCAGGAATGGAAAATTATTTTGATATTTTGATCTTGAATCATATTGTAGGAAGGGTTTATATACAAAATGAACGACTATGAAAAATTTGACCTTCCACTTAAATTTGAAAAAAAATAGTTTAGGGTAAGCACTCTAATATGACGCCACCCAAACAGTCAACTTTGAGCCTATGTATCTTATTTCCTGAAAAAGGTATCAAAAAGAGCAGAACTGAGAAAATGTTTTTCATAATATCAGTGAAAATTTGTTAGTGGACAACTTTTTGATATCTCTCACAGAAATCGAGATATTAACATTTGGAGTGGCGTTCCATTAAAGTGATTACGGTATGCAATTTTGACTGGAATGGTGGAGCAAGAATTGGGATGCATCGAAAAAATTACTTGATTTTTTTAAAACCGATAACATGAAATTTCTATTTTAAAAAAATTAGATCGATTGTTGGAAATCGTCATCTATTTCAGAATTAAACTCCAGAATATGCCTAACAATTTCATGGTTTTCAAATTCTCAGGCTGAAGTGGTCGTTTATTCAATAAGTTCCAACTATGGAAACATTGACAGAAAGTAAACATTTTTTGACAGAAAAAACAGATTAGAATAGGTCTAACGGAAGATAATTGCTATGTTCCAAAAAAGGGCTTTTCTGTCATCTGTTTCTTTTTGAGTCCATGTTTTATCTACTAGAAATAAAGTGTTGCTTGATTACTATCTGAGAGATTAATCAATATTGAGCTTTATCACTCTCCTCTGAGTTCAAAATTGATAAACAGTATTTCAGGATGTTAAATTTCCAAGCAAGAAACAAATTAAAGGCTTCATCCGGAATACGATTACAGAGTTTTCGATGTAAGATAATTCAAATTAAAAAGCCAAAAAAGTTGTTGAAAACGAGAAGAATTGTGTAAAGTGACGGCTACATATCGATTCCAGTAGCCTTTTTTCTTTTTATGCCTTCTAGAGGTCCCTTCTGTCGGCTTTAATATTTCATCACTCGGCTCCATTTTTAATTCAACTCTCTTTTTTTTTGCCTTCCCTCTCCATCCATATCCACAGAAGCCCCACCCTTCCGACTACTCGGTCGTCCTCATCGTCTCTAAATCAAGGTTTTGAAAATGGGCGTAGTCTGAATTTGGATTCGAGAGATATCTCTACCGTATACCCGAGGAGCACCCAATGAGCGCCACAGAATGGACCTTCTGGACATCGGCTGAAGGGGGTGGAGACCAAAGAGACAGGGAGGGAGACTCCATCCTTTTTTCCGTACACATCTGCCTCTTCCCCGCTTGAGAGCCCTTCTTTCTTCTGGACATGCAGAACACCGCACCCTTACCGACGACGACCACCGCTTCAAAAATGCAACCGGTAAGTGTGGCATTTCCAAAATCCAAAAGAGAAAAGAGACTGTAGAAGACAAAAGTAAGGGGGCTGGCGGCGCCAGTTGACTTTCTATACGGATTTATTCATTGAATTGTTGATTAGAGACTCGGCTCGTTTTTATCAAATATTCATTCTTTGTATGTGTGTCTACTCCCCGTTGCAGGGCCCCGCCAAGCCTTATTGAATATTAAGTTAAGTGAATTTTTAGGTAGGTCACTCTTTCTCACTCACTCACTGTGAGCTCCCCCTATCGCTTAGCTTCTCTTTTTTTCATTCTTCTCACATAAACATTACTGTACGCTCAATTCGTATCTAAGTGGTGGAAGCATGTGGAGGTAAGACCAGCTTAGATTAGTTCCCGGATGATTTGAGATTTTTCACATTACTGGATTTTGAGACAGTCAAATTATAATTTCTGTTAAGATTTCAATTTTACCAGTCAGACTAGGAATTCTGAAAAGGGCTGATGGAATAATCTAATTGAGGCCATGCTAAGAATTTCTAAAAATACTTCATGTGACCGGAATACATTGGAACCATAACTTCAAAGTTTTGATTACAAACATGTAAAAAACTGATGGCTATCCTTTACCCTAGACTAAACATACCGTAAATAATAGAATGCCATCTTTAACTTTCAAATATGAGCCAATTTATCTCGGTTCCTGTGAAAGATATGGAAAAGTTGTCAACTAACAAAATTTTACTGATATTATGAAGAACATTTTCTCAGTTGACAACTTTTTGATACCTTTCTCAGGAACCAAGACAAATAAGCTCAAAGTTGGCGGTTTGAGGAGCATTCTATTAGGGTGTTTAGGGTAGTATATTAACGATCGAATTGAAATTTAACATATCCGTCTTGGTTTGAAAAAAACTATCATTAAAAAATTTCTATACAGTTTTTTTTCTTATCACCGGAAATTACTGATAGTATTGCTCATTCCCAGATCTCTCGAATCAGATCTTAAAAATAGAAATCTTGCGACCAATTTTTGCAATTCACTAACTAATATAATCTCATTTGGAATGAGTGGGAATTAAAGGCAAATTTCAAATGAACCCTGTTTAATAATTAACTTCGAGCTCCATTAATTTTTCAACGTCTTCCTTTTTTTGACTGAAAGGCATCTAGAATATCCCATTCTTCAATGTGATATCGCTTGTTTCTTTCTTCCGTTCGAAACATAAAATATTCATTTTTAGTAGTTGTCGTCATGTGGGATTTCTAGATCAAGGCTTTAGATTAGAATGTTTCAATTTCCAAAAGGAGGAGAGTAGGAGGTAGAAGGAGACAGGTGAAATTTAAAAATAGAAAAAACGAATGGCATTGACGCACGAAGAGGTAACAAAATTTGCCTCCTCCCCCAATTTAAGTCAGTCTGAAATTTAAGTATTCATAACTCGTTTTCAAAACCATGAAGATTATCGAATTGCAGTTCAACAACAGTCTATTTGGATCATTCGATGACCCACTTCTCAATGCAAGAGCTGCTGCTCTCGCTGATATCGATGTCAAGAATGTTCCTCAGTTGACGAATCCATTGATGAGACCTCATGATATGTTCAGGTAATTATTATTCTCACAAATTTTACCGTCTTTTACAAACATCAAAGCTTTTTCAGCTATAGCAACTACTTCACAGGAATACCTGATACTTCTGCTGCCACCAATATCTATCAAGGTCTTCCAAGCTCTTCTGAACCTTTCGATGCTTCTGTTGTCGTTCCAACGTCTTCTGAAGATCAAATGACGCCTCTGCAACAAGTGATGGCTATGCAAACCTACGGAGCACCACCACAGTTTCAATACAATATGAGCCATATGACACAACATTTCACTACCTCCTCACTCTCTACCTCCAACAACATCACTCGATATCCGATTGCACCTCCAACTTCTGAATTGGAAACTGATCCGAGACAATTAGAAACATTTGCGGAGCATTTTAAACAGAGAAGAATAAAATTGGGAGTTACACAGGTAAGATTAACAATCAAAGTTTAAAAAAAGCAAGAAAATTTCAGGCTGACGTTGGAAAAGCGCTTGCTCATCTAAAAATGCCTGGAGTCGGATCTCTTTCCCAATCGACGATTTGCCGTTTCGAATCTCTAACTCTTTCACATAACAATATGGTTGCACTGAAACCAATCCTTCATTCCTGGTTGGAAAAAGCAGAAGAGGCAATGAAGCAAAAGGATACGATTGGAGATATCAATGGAATTCTTCCGAATACGGATAAGAAAAGAAAGAGAACAAGTATTGCAGCACCTGAGAAGCGAGAGTTGGAACAGTTTTTCAAGTAAGAGCAGCTCGGAGATTTTCAGAAATCATTTCAAATATTTCAGACAACAACCCCGTCCATCTGGAGAGAGAATCGCCTCTATTGCTGATCGTTTGGATTTGAAAAAGAATGTTGTGAGAGTATGGTTCTGCAATCAGAGACAAAAACAAAAACGGTAAGAATCAAAAATCCCAAATATATTCATTATTTGTGCTTTTTAGAGATTTCCGTTCTCAATTCCGTGCCAGAAGTGCAGCAGCCGTAATGGGTCCCCGAGTGATGCCTGTGGTAGCTGGAAATGGATCAAATAATAATCTGAAACAGGGTCAAGGACCATATAATGGTCTTCCAGGATTCTTTGATTAATTTGGCATCTTATTCGAATAATTATTTTAGTTTATGAAAAATAAGAAGACCTAATTTTGGCTTCTTTGATTATCGGGTATTTCAATGTTACTCTTTTTGATTCGAACGTTCTTTTTCTTTATCCCTCTTATTACCAGATCCTCATTTTTATATTTTATTCCTCTTGTCTCTATTTTCGTATGTTCTTTAAAATGATTCTTTTATACATCGAATGTAACGCATCAAGCAAATGAAATAAAACAAAATCCAACAGGAAATCTGTCTCCATTTTTCCCATCATCCTCTTCCTTCTCCTCCTCCGCCGACGTCTTCATTTTCAATTCTTGTCCTTCTTCTCTTCCCTTCCAATGCCAGTTAACGATGTTCAAATACAACTACCGTAATCGTTTCGTCGTTGTGGCTCACACACAAGAGAGAGTCTCTTCTTTTTTCCTTACACGCATCCATCCTCACACAGGTTGATGAATATTTCAGCACTTCGGCCTTCTGCCGTATCTCTTTTCCCTCTTCACTCTCTATACTGTTTCGTCTCGTGGGGAGGAAGGAAGACAGGATGGTGCTAAATACATCGGATATTTGAAAGCTCAGGGACATGGGGGACATAGGTTTTAGATATCTTTAGGTGATGATCGTTGATTTTTTTTTTGGAAGAAATGTAAGAAAACAAATCCAGGAGAAAATAGGGAATGACTTGAACAAGGAGAACCAGGAAAAAAGGGGGATAATATGAAATTTTCATATGTCAATTAATAATTGAAGAAGAATGAATAGAAAATATCGGAACTCCGACTTTGAGCTCTTTTTTAAAAGAGAGAAAAAGAGACGGAGAAGGCACGGGAGGTCTGTTCTAAAAAGTTTAGAATGAAGATGATAGAGAAATTACATTGTTACAATGAAGATGATAGTACTGAAACCAAATGAGAATAAACTTGGCTTGAAAGAGTTGGCCGAAAGCTCACAAACGACAGTCGAGGATCCTCAAATTATTTTTTTGTCGAATTTTAAAATGTTAATATACAATCCGCATGATAATCACGCAAAATAAAGCTACAGAGCCTACCCTAGAACTCCTTTGAAATTACTGATTGTCCGTAAAGAAACTGCTATCAAGTTCTACTTTACCTAGAAACATTTTTTAGAAAAGGTTGAATAGAGTTCTCTTCTTGCAAAATATGCGGAGGTTTTTGAGAAAATGAACACTTTTTGTAAAAATCTGTAGCGAGAAAATTCTGAACTTCAGTTTCCCGAAAAATTCAAAAATGAAACTTTGCTGAACATTAGGCGAAATAAAGCTGATCTGATGAAACTGATTTTTGTGAAATTCGCTGATAGTGAGTCCGCTAGAGTTTTGCCAAACTAGAGTCTCTACACAATACCTGGAACGTTACCTGAAAATTAATACAAAATGCGATCATGTACATTTTTCAGAATAAGAAGAAAAACAGAACATTTGAATAATTTGTTAATCTCAAAAGATTACATAACGATGAACAAAGGGAAGAGATTTTTGTGTGAAAAGAAACAACAAACAAATGAAGGAAAGTTGGACGGTTGAGCGAAAAAGAGGAGACAATGAATTCGGAAAAAAAGAGGCAATGTCGATTAATTGAGTCAATGTTTGCACATTTGTTTTACTTGTTTGATGATGATTTCAGGAAAAAAATGAGACAGGTATTTCTGGATATTTTGCCTATTTGGTAGAATCGAATAATTTAGTATTTAGTAACTGTCAAAAAAAAAGATTAACTTTGGAGATCAGATTGCATACATAAAGGCGAGGACTTCAGCTGTACATTAAGCGTTGTACACCGTGACGGTAGAATGCATACTCTAGCTACAAAAAAACTACGAAAAATCTCCTGTCCTTAAAAGTCCTTACCTTTAAAGTTCTCTGTTGTAACTTCTGGAGTTAATCAGGTTCCGGATGAAGCCTCTACTAAATCCGGCCAAGCTCCGACCAATTCCGATAAGAAAAGACAAGGTTCCAACATACTAGTATCTCAACTTTCCACTTCCGACCAAAATCTGAACATGGCTCGCCATACAACCGTTTGTGGGCAAGTTCTGACCAAAACCTGGCTAAGATGCTTTCAAAAGCCGAGTCCTGCTCCACTTCGTACAAGAAGTAACAGTCCAACAACCGAGTTAGAACACCTTGCTCCTTATGGCTTTTTTCAAGTTTGCATTCAAGAATAACTTTTTAGAATTGAAAATTCATAAAAAAATACACTATTTTGAAAGAGAAAAGGAAGCTGAAGTCAATCAACGTTCAGGTGCACTTCCTGTTTTTTGCTCATCTGACCCCACCCTCAGATTTTCTGGTTTTCTCTCGCTATTTTTCCCCCAATTCCAACGCCATGCATTATTGTATTGTTTCGTAGAAGAGCTTTTTGCCCCAGTGGCAACCTGCTTGTTAACCCGCCTAATCTGACGAAAAGCATCGACAGAAATACGGCTCCTCGCAAACACAAAAAGTGACCAAACAGGCGGCTCCTCCGAAAACAGTGAGCATTGTTTTGAATCCCCCTCTCTCTTGGACTCCTTTCTACTTCTCGTTTTTCTCCAATTTCGTCCCATCTTCTTGTTTTCCTTACCATCCGTCTCGTCCTGGACAAGGATGACCAAAGTGGTATTCTATCTGTTTCTGGTAGTATTCAAAGTGGAATCTTTGGATTTTCGTTCCAACAACTACCGCCAAATACTCAATAATGCTTTACCAACTATCGACCCACAAATGCTAAGTCAGGCTCAAGCAGCCATCAATCCATATACTGATATATTTGTGAATCCACCCAAAAACCTAGTAGACTTCCCTATGGCAAATCTTGCATCGAAATCTGGACTAGCGTCAACTGGAGCATTCTGGCAGCAACCACAAGTGCAATCTACAGTATCCCAAGTACCATGGAATCCAACATATCAACCGAATCCACCTAGTGCTCCGTCGAGTACAATCTCATTCCAAAGTTATCAAAACCCAAGTACATTTTCATCTACTATTTCAACCACTATGACCTCCACCACAACCACGATGCCACCAACCACTTCTCCGACTACCAGAATGACGACGAAGAAAAATACAGAAACACTTTGGACTACATCGAAATCACCCATGAAACTGTCGAAGAACCCGAAACCTTCAAAAGTGAATCGAAAGTGAGTCATTTTGTTTTTTTTTTAGTTTTAGTTGTGCCTATGAGTTGCCTTGATTGTACTCCTCGAAAATCTTCTTTATTATCAACTTCTCTCACAGATCATCACAGTCTTCTGCCACTTCATTTGACTCTGCCCAACTATCCGTTCTCTCCCATCGTCTTCTGAATGATGTTCTGATTATTCCATCGTCTCGTCGTCTATATATTCTTTCGATTCTCCCAATCCACCAGTCTACTGGACAACAGGTTATTGAATTTCAATCTAGCTTTCTCATCAAATTGAACTTTTAGAACTTTGAGTGTGGAGAGATTGATTTGAATGCTGTTGTCAGATTGGCTGCCTTTTTAGAAGCTCTCAAAACTGTAAGTGTTAGAAATTAATTTAAATTCAGATCCCTCTAATTTTCCAGATAAACGAGTCGAATCTTCTAAAAGAAATTGGAGCTGATATCGGAGCAATCATTGTGGATTCATGTTCGACTGATCTTCGTTCTGTTGCTGATCTCTATGAACTTTTATCAGGAACCAATATTCAAAGAAGTGACTTGATTGCAATTATTCGAGATGATTCTACTCATATGCCCAACACTGAACAGATCATGAGACAACTCAGTTTGCCAGTTATCAATACGTTTTTCACAACACATTCTTTGGTTAGTTTTCTGGAAAAAGGAGATTTTCAAGTTTAAGAAAGTAGAGGTTCTTTGAACCAAAGCTGTCGGATATGGTCCGCGGCCTTTTGGCAATGGTACATCTGGGATAGGTAGGATTCTGCGGTCTAGCCATCCTAGATGTTATTAGTTGGCTGACCTTACAGTACTGGCCAAAAAGAATGCGTCGACAGGACTGTAACTTTCTTCAAAATAGAGATAAAGTGTCAAACTTTGAAATCANATCCAAATTTCAACTTCGATTTTCAGATCAAGCGTGATATGATCTGGAAAAATCGAGCGATCCGCTACGCCATCATCACGATTTCCAGTGTTTCTGCATTTGCCGGTGTCGCCTATTCGTTTCTTTGAATACTTGATTTTTTCTAATGAAACTCTTTATTTGGCATGATGATTTGAGTGTGTGTACAATAAATATAAT
>NC_013490.2:8093543-8162086 GCF_000004555.2 Caenorhabditis briggsae
GATCTTGATTTGAAAAATTATTCATTTTCGTTTTCTATTTTTTTTCCAAATTTTTGAAAAAAAAACCTCCAAAAACCCGAAATTTTCCAAAAAGTGAATATTGTCGCCAAAAAAGTTGTTTTCCGTTTTCTGTGTGAAAATGTTTGAGAATATTTTTTCTAGGGTTATTTGCTACATTTTACAAAAAAGTTTGACACTTTAGCTCTTTTTGAAGAAAGTTACAGTCAAAAAACCTGTTGAGTCGACAGTGTCGACGCATTCTTTTTAACCAGTACTGTATATCCGAAAGAACGGACGGTTTGGTCCACGGCAACCTACCCACGGCCCGATCTGCAGCGGACCGTGGTTCTATTTTTGAAATGCTTTGAACCAACTTCCATTAGAATCGAAAACATTCATTTTCCCCTAAAACCTCTGATTTCCAGACCCAAACATCTGGAACACTTCCATCAATGTCCCTCCCAATTCAGTCTGTTGTATCTGCCCTTCGTCATTATCAGAGCACTTGTGTCAATATTATTTTCGATGAAAAATATGCAGAGTCAGTTTAAAAATTTCAGAAAAAAAACAAATGATTGGATAACAATTTTCAGAACAGTCTCCGAGTTCCAAAAAGTCGCCTTGTCCGAGGGAATGTGTGTTGAGGTGGCAATCCATGTCAAGAATTCGAGTAGTACTGTAGCTGAGATGGTTGTGAGAAGGTAGCTTACTATAAATTAGAATGGCTTTTTAAGATTCTCGAAAATCTGAAATTTCTAGAACCTGTTTCTGAAATCCCTTTTTCGAAGATTTTTTTTTGATGTCTTAATATAAAATTTCAGGCTGCTGCTCTCGGAAGCCCGGATTGTTGTGGCATTATTATCAGAAGACACGTGGATTCAGATGACGAAGGCGTTACGATCAGAAATGGTAGTTTTATTTGAGTTGGGATATTTTTGAAAAAGCACATCTTTAGGTAATCGCTGGCCGTTTCGTTTTCATTTCAATGCAAGATCAACGATGGACAACTTCGAGAAGATTTATTGAAAGTTGGCCAACATTTGAGCAACATTTGATATCGGTAATTTCATGAAATCTAGTCTGAAAACTACCTGCTCCAGATTGCTCCAAAAAATCCTATCAACCACGACGAAGAAATCAAGAAACTGACTGAGAACATACCAAACTTGTCTTTACCAAATCTCTGGCTCAAACAATTTTGGTCTTCTGCTTTCAAATGCCACGTGGATAACGAAGATATGGGTGGTTCAAATAGTTTTTCTAGGTTCGTACAATTTCTGAATTCGTGAAACATGATCACTTACAGAGAATGTGCCACTACCCAGAAGTTGAATATTTCTCAAGTGGCTCCAGATGTCGATGTGGCGTCTATTTCTCTGGCAGCCCATTCTATTGGACTCGCATTCCGTTCATTTGTAGATCGAGTCTGTCCAGGAGCTCTTGTGATTTCTTTATCTGACTGTGTTAATGATCCATTCAGTGGATTCCATCAATCAATTCTTGACTTAGATTTCGTTCATCATCTCAGTGACATCCGTATGTTTCTCCTAGATCTTTAAATCTCGAAACTTTAATTTTTCAGCTGTTTCCTTCAACTACAGCACGGGATTCCGTGATATTTCCCTTCGGATCAATCGAGTTCAATTTGTAGAAGATCGTCTTCAATTCTCAGAAATCGGAGTTTTCGATCCAATTCAAAATATCTACAAAGACAGTAGCGACACAGCAACACCTTCAGCACGTGGCAGTTTTCTTCTTATGTCTTCTACTTGTCCGAAATCCACCTGTTCCAAGGAATTGGCAAAGAGCACCATCAAGCAGCAATTACCCTCAATTTTCAAAGCGTTGACAGATGTAGAAATCATGATTTTCACCATATTTTCAGTGCTCTCTGCTCTGACTTGTCTCATGTGTATGTATCTGAGAGTGATATCTGTCAGTGAATACCGTAATCTAACGGCTATAACTTTCCTCGGATTGGCATTCCTTTCTCTCAGTGCACCCGCTTTTATTATTCCTCCAAATGGTATTTCGTGCTCTTTACGAAAACTTCTATTCCCTATTGCTATCAGTATTACGATTGCACCGGTATTTGTGAAAACTGTACTAATCTGGAAATCGATCGGATCATCGAGTAGTTCAGTTCTTATCGCTTGTTGTATTGTTATAATTCAAACAGGTAAGATGAATTACAGAATGTTCGACTCTGGTCGGTTTTTTTTGGTCTTTAGAACTTTTTTATACTTTAAACATTCTAGAAATATCAGAATTCAAAAAAAAAACGAAAATCCGGTAATTTCGGAAATTCAAAAATTGCATTGAATTCAATTCAGATTTTCCAAAGTGACAATATTAGAAATTCAGAAAAAAAAACAATTATTCTCTTTAGTTTTTTGGAGATTTCCAAATTTCTGAATATTCTAAAAATTGTTTCGAATAATCTGAATTTAATAAAGTTTTTGTATTCACGAAATTATTTGATTTTTGGATTTTTTTGTATTTAAGGACCAAAGTAACCGACTAGAGACTATAAGCCGAATTTTTTTTGGAACTTTTTATTTCAGTAATCTCCACGGAATGGTTAATCCTCTCATCTCAATCTGCAACAGAATTTGTTTCATCCCTTCACGGAACAATGTGGAGATGCTCTCCTGGTGATTCCTCTGAAGAGCTTCTGATGCTATCTTGTTGCCTCATTGCTCTCTTATCTCTCCTCTCCTTCATTTTCTCAGTTGCTTCATTGAAACACTCTCAGAGTCTTCAGCACCTCATGATCTCAGTAAGAATTTCTTAATTTATTCTTAACTAATCTGGAATTCAGGTCCTCGCGATCTTCTTCGAAACAGGACTTTATGTTTCTCTTCCCTTGATTCCTTACAAGACGAGAGATTTTGTAATGGCTACGAGTGAGTTTTCGTCCTACCTGAATATTCTAGAAGATCGTTGAATCTTCAGCTATTCTGATCTTCGCTTTCGTCTCTCTTCTTTTGTCACATACTGGAAAAACATCTGCAAAAGAAGAGTCAGAATGCGGTGGAACACTCCAGAAGACGAATGACAATTGGCTCCAGCACGTAGTTCAATCTCCGAAGGACCAGATGGCGTTGGTTCAGAACTATCATACAGCTTCCACGCATCCACAGTCAACAATGCATTATGAAAAGAGATCAGAAGGAACATTGAGAAGAAATACTTCTCTTTATGGAACTGAGGCATACGGTAGGTTGTATTTTACACTTTCACTAATTCCCCACAGCTGAATTTTCAGAGTTATGTCACTCATTAGAAAAATTTAAAAAAATCCTTTTCTAGAAAAACGATCATATTTCAGAGCTACCGACACCTTGAAGAGACGAATCTCTATTTCCAGTACAAAACGACGACACACTCAACTGAAAATCTTTCAATTAAAAAACAGACACATTCCATTATATTTATTGTACACACACTCAAATCATCATGCCAAATAAAGAGTTTCATTAGAAAAAATCAAGTATTCAAAGAAACGAATAGGCGACACCGGCAAATGCAGAAACACTGGAAATCGTGATGATGGCGTAGCGGATCGCTCGATTTTTCCAGCTCATTTCACGCTTGATCTGAAAATCGAAGTTGAAATTTGGATCTGATTTCCTATGCACACCTTGACGGCACACTTGACGTAGACATCAGATGCTTCTTCGAGTTTTTCTGAAATTTAGATTTTTTATAAACTTTCTTCATTCAAATAAAACGAACGGGCTCTTTCAACCAAGTCATCAAGTTTTCCCTGTCTCTCCATGATTTTTTGCACGTTTTCCTTCATGATTGATTTAACCTAGAATTTAAAAAATGTTAATTTTTCTAGAATCTTTTCAAAACCGAACCGTGTTCAATTCACTTCTTGTTCTCATAATCTTCTGCTCGTCCCACCCGATACGGCTCACTGGTGGTAGCGGATCCATTCACTTATTACAGTCTGTTTATTCAGAAAATAATATTTATTTAGTTTTGAATTGAACTTCTTGTTGCTGGATAGTAAATTACATTTTTTGATAAAGTTCACGTTTCAATAAAATGTGGAAAACAAAACAACTTCACTTGAAAAATCCGGAAACGACCTACATAAAACCAACCTGTATTAAGGTCCATCTAATAGAAGGGTCCTCCGAGAGAAGCTTGGAAAATGACAAGGGCCCTTCGAAATTCGTTTAATTGAAATGGTTCTCAGTGAAAAATATTCCGAAATTCCACAATTTCTGAATGAAAATTTACCAGTTTGTTGTCTTTATTTCAGAAAATTGCGTTTTTCCAAAACGGTCTCTTTCCTGTCAGTAATAATTCATTTTCATGGATTAGTTGCTGACTGATGACGTCTTCCGTTTCCCCTTGAATCCCTCTTCTCCTTTCCAAAACAAAACCTTTTCTTTATTTTTGCCTATAATCAATTTTCAACTGTTACTCTCGATTTGTTTGTTACGTCGGCACGGTGCTTGTGGTAACTGTGTGGCGGGAACTGTGCTCTTTACTGCATTTTTGAGTGGCTTTTCGAGTGAAAAAGAAGAAAGAAAAGGGATTGTTGAATCTTCATCTATCTATCTCTAACTCTGCCCGCCAACTCACAAAATACTAAATTTATACAAACTGCCATTGATTGTCTTTTTGATACTTCAAATATCATCTTTTATCTTTTGAATTTTTTTTGTCTAGGTTTTGTAACGGTTCTATGATGTGGCTTGGAAAAAGTTTTTTGGAATGATTTTTTGATTTATCCGTTATTATTGTCAGGCATGTCCGGAATGATCTTTTTTCAATAAACGGAATCCGGAATAAAATAATTTTCTTGGAATCTGGAAAAATAAAAATTTCACGGAATCCCGAATGGAGTTTTTTTTTCTTGAAAAGAGCAATTCGGCATCCGGACGAAAAAAGTACGGAATACGGTAAACCGAGTACGGTATCCGAAAGCCGGACATCTGCAGTGCGCAGAAAAATTCTAAAAACCACATGTAGCTTTTTACTTTTGCACCATGAATAGCGGAAGTTTTGAAAAAAATCGGACCAGAGATTTCTTGCATATTGCTGAAAATCAGGAATGGAAAAATCACTATAATTTTAATCTTCTGTGTGCCACAATCCAAATTTTTGATGAATTGGTTCATAGTTCAACACTTCCTCCAAAAAATAAGGGTCCAGAAATGTCGGAAAAATCCATGTATACAGTACAACTTATATTTTTTTTTTGGTGGACAAGAAGATTGTATAGAGTATTGAAGAATTGGCAGTTGTTGACCTATATTTCTTATATAAAGCATTTCCAGACTATGCTCTAAAGTAGGCTGGCCAAAACGGCGTTTTCTGGCGCCACACGCCGCTTTTAATTTTTGCAGTTCTCAAAGCGGCGTGAATCGCCAGCAAAATTTTTCACAGGCATTAAACGCCAGGTTTTTAAAATATGAATTTTTCAATAGAAAATACTTCATAGAGAAAAGATTGAAAAAGAAAAAAAAACGACAGATGATCCGAAACAGTGAAATGGAATGAAATTGATATTTTTAGTCCTTCGAAATATTTGATTACTTCTGGAATTCTGTTTGAAATTTTGAAAATCTGGTGTCCGAAGCTTTTGAAAAATGCTTTCCGAAATTTCAGAATTTCCGAATTTTAAAGTCTTTGTGTGATTTTGAAAGTTTATGGATTTCATGAAACTGTACACTTTCCTGAAAGTTTTCGAACTTCGAATTTTCAGGATTCAAGAATTTTTGAATTTCCTGGAAATTTCAGTGTTTTCATCGTTTTTCAAAAACTATTTTTGGAGCTTCTGTACTGTCATGCTTTACATTATTGAACGATCAAAAATGTTTTGATTCCTAAATTTTTGAAATTTAAAATGTCAAGATCACTAAACTTCGTAGTTTTTTGAAACCTTTCTGAAGTCCCGAAAATCAAAGTTTACAACTTTAAATTCTAAAAAGCTAAACAACTACTTTTGAACTAAACCTCGATCCAGACATAATGGTGAATCAAAAGGTATTGGTGAATCAAAAGGTAAATTCTATTCTCAAAAAGAAAGCGGCGTTTGACGCCGGTTTAAATTTTAAACAGGCATATATTGCCTGCTTAGAAATTTCGCTGGCTTTTAATGTAAATCACGTGAAATTGAAAGGCCCATAGCTTTGGCACTGGCGGCCAGCAACAACCCTACTTCAAAGTAATTTTCCACAGGGTTTTTTTCAGTGAGGTATAATGTTACGCTTTATTGAGAAAATGACGTGGCGATGTTTTAGGCCTTTGAAAATTCAAATTTCTCGAAATATTTAGTAGATTTCCCACCGCAAAATTAATTTTTCACGGGCCTAAAACTTTGCCACGTCACCTCTCATTAAAGTGCATTTGCATGCCTAGCTGGAAAAAACACTGTTATTTTCGCTCTGGCGCTAATATTAACAATTCAAGTAGTCTTCTCTTGCGAAGATGAGAGACAGATGCAACCATCTACAGAGTTTAAACATAGCTTCTCAACTGAAACTTTTTCTTGAAAGTGTAAAACTGTTTTATGACTTAATTGACTATGAGTTCTTTCAAAAACTGGAACCCCTGTCTCGTTAGTTTGACAGCAATCACCTTGGTTCCTATTCGGGCGTCGTCGGCAACTTCTAGTTAATCAGATTTCGAATGTGACTGAAGAGGACCAAACTTTGACAGACTTATGACAAGGTACCTAGTAGTATTTCAACTTTCTATTATACTTTCTACCAAAACCTGACAATAGCCCTCTGTACAGCCGTTTTTAGGCAAGTTCCTACCAGAACATGGCGAGTTTTCCTCTTAAAAGCCGAACCCCTCAAAAGAAAATTTCAATACCCGAGGATTAGTTTAGAACAAATGTTCCTCAAGATTATTCCCGTTTCCTTATTTTATACTGACTCAAACGAAAATCTAGGCTCAGAAAATTTGGAATTCGCAGTAACTCAATCTGCAGTCAATTCGATTTGACAGATTTTCTGCGTTTTCTGAAATGATACATCTCCAGAACGCAACCAAAAGCTAGACTTTATTATTTTTGGAAATTCGATACCGTAATTTAATCTGCCTCTAATCCTTTAATAATTGGAACCACTTGTCACTCAATTACTTCCATTTACCAGCACATTTTGCCTCTTGCTCCTCGAAGTACACCTGTTCGTTTCATCTCTCAGTCTCCACATCCAGATTCTATCCCTCTTTTTCTCCCTAATCCATCCCAGATATCCGTAATCTCTGCTTCTCCCCACGTTCAACACTATTCACCATTCTTCCCAGTGTACAAGCTCATTACTTCTTTGCTCCGGCGGCCCTCCACAGCTTCTCCCCTTCTTCTTCTATTTTTCTCCTTCTTCTCTTCGTCCCATCGATTTCGGCGCCAAGCTCCAGAGAAAAAGAGAGTGAGAAGTGAAAAGAGAGGATCCAGAGAAAGGCTTTTCTCTTCTTTTTCTCGTAACGAATCCCTCCGTTTTGCAGGACTCTTTCGTTTTCTCTCTCCCCAGACTCTTTTGTTTTAGAAGTCCATGACTACACCGTGTGTATATTCTGACGTTTCCCTTATTTTTTTCATTTCCCCTTTACCATCTGGTTTTGTTTTTTCTCTCCAACAGAAACCCTTTTCCTTATTTTTTCAAAAAACCATTTATCACATTGTTCATTCAACTCAGATGTTCTTAAACTATCAAAATTTCAAACTTTCAGACCTTCTTCTGAGCAAAAAAATCATTAGAATAGTGGAGAGTCTGGACCCAAAACAACGCTACGATGGATGTTTGAATCGGACGATAAGAGAGAAATAGGAAGAGAATGCGAGCAGTCCATCTACTCCTCGTGCTCGCAATTTATATCACAAGAACTAGAAGTTTTAATAAAGAAAGGTAAGTAAAGATTTAGAATAATCCAAAAAATCCAAACCCACCTTTTTTCAGTATAAAAGAATGTGCACAAGTGTTAAGTGAGCATATGAAAGAGACGTTCTCAAAAATATCACACGAGACGATACTCAAACAAAATTATGAAAAACTTGTGGAAGAAGAGCAGTTTGATCCGAGAGCTGAACTGAAACGGAGTAAACATCGGATTGAAGATTATCTGAAAGTGCGATCACAGTTTGCATATGTGAGTTTATAATTTTCTGAAGATAAAAATAATTTCAATATTTTCAGAAAGCTAAAATCTCTCTGGAAGCAAGATCAGTGAAAAATGATACGAGTGTTAATGATCCACAATCAAAATCATTCATTCGGTTTATGTCTGCTAAGCAAGGTAAGTTCTCCTTTTTTGAAGCTGGAAATATTAGGAAACGATGGAACAAATATTAGGAAACGATGGAACAACAATATACGAATCGAATCATTTGGGGAAGAAGCTGAAAGTGAACGAGACAAAAAGTTTCAATTTGACCCAGAATGCAAACTTCTACACGTTGCCGACATCTTCTGTGTCTTCTGCGGTGCATATTCCAACTCCGCTATACGACAGGAGTGAGAATTTTATTAACTTTGATTATTTTTTGTAATTATTGAAAATATTTTCAGACGAAGAGCTTCTTCGAAAAATCGACTGGTCCGACATTGACGCCGTTTACCGAACGAATCGAGAGGAAACGAAAGATCTTGCATTTCAATTGTTTTGTTCTGAAGCCGGATACATGAGATATTATCCAGCTGCATCGTGGTTTTGGGATAATCAAGATGAGCATTTGGATCTTTTTGATTGTCGAAACACGGAATGGTACATCAATTCAGCTACTAATTCGAAAAATGTTTTGATTATGTTGGATATGTCTGGTATGTTGTTTTTGAACAGCAATTGTAAAATTGAAGAATTCAGGATCGATGCTCGGTCAGAGATATGAAGTGGCAAAACAGACAACGGAAGCAATTTTGGAGACATTGTCCCATAACGATTATTTCAATATTATGACGGTGAGATTTTAAATCTTTTCAAAATTTTAAAAAACTTGTAAAACATGTAATAAAAATGTCCCTAACTTTTGACTTTAAGCCAATTTATCTCGGTTCCTATGAAAGATATCAAGAAGTTGTCAATTGACAAAATATTTATTTATCAAGTTAAACATTGTATTAGTTGACAAAATGGTGATATCTTTCACAGGAACCGAGAAATGTAGGCTCAAAGTTGACGGGATTGGAACAATGGTATCCAAGAAAGAAAAATCAAATCAGATTTTTCCTTACAAAAAGAGAAAAAATATATAACTTAAAATTTACTATTAACATTACAGATACTTTAAAACCTGTAATAGAAGGGCACCCACAGTGTCAAGTTGGAGCTAATTTATCTTCAGTCCTATGCAAAATATAGAAAAGTGGTTACTTAACAAAATACTTTTGAAGTTATGATAAAGATTTTGTTAGTTGACCACTTTGTGATATCTCTTACAAAAAATAAGATATATGGGCCAACGTTGGTTTCTATTACAGAAAACATGGTATTACAGATATGAGTTACTTCATTATGCTCGCACTTTCTTTGAATCATCATGTCCGAATCCTCAAAAATTTTTCCCGTCTGATTCCTCTCCCGTTGATAATTTTCCCTTTTAGTTTTCGAAAAACACATTCCTTCTCGATGGCTGTAATGGTACAAATGGTCTGCTCCAAGCAACAATGCGTAACAAAAAAGCTCTTCGCCGGAAAATGGATACGTATCAAAGTGAAGGAAAAGCCGAATACGAGAAGGCGCTTCCGTTGGCATTCAGTGTTCTTCTTGACGTGAGTCATACATGTCATTTTGCCATCAATTTAGATGACATTAGAAAAAAGAGAGAAAACAGGAAACATTCCAAAGACCTCCTCCAAATTGGCTTTTAATGTGCTTCATGTGCTGCCTTGAGCCGCTTTCTCGGGCGGTCCTTGCTTACTAATTTGATGCTTTAATTGTCTTACCAGTCCAGTTGGCTTTTGTTTTTATTTGTTGGAAGGGAAACGAAAAGGAAGAGGGAATTATTCTTCTTTGGAGGAGGATGGTATCGAAAGTATGTAGACGATACTCTTTAGAACTTCAGTTGTCCCAAAATATCAAAGTACTAGATTTGTTATGTTCAAGAGCTCAGAGATCATAAGAATACAAAAAAATCATCTAGATCTGTATCCTAAAATCATTTATGTGCTTACTGTAACCTGTGTTGCTTTAAAATTCAATATAACAAAACCTGTCCGCGTCTGGATAACTTTATTGGGTGAGTTCAAGCTTTCTGTGTCAGAACTAGGCATAAGTATTCAATGTCGATATCATTTGCTTTGCACGGCTTTTTGACTCCCGCTTTGTTCAGTTAAAAGGATCCTACGCCCTGTACACGAAAGAAGAGATGTCAATGATGTCAGGAAATGCGACGAACGATTATCAATTCCATCTGGAACTTCCCGAGCACGTTCTCGCCGCTACAAGACAGTATATTGATTCAGTAAGCTTAAGCATGAATCTTTTGTTGCGTCTACACATAGCTGCATGTCCCTCTTGATGTTTCGACTTGTCCTTTTCCTGTGAAGTTCTTGCTCTCCGCTTTCAGATCTTTTCAGCATGATTTCTATCCTCTACAGATTCAAACTGAACTGATTCCAAATCAGCAAATCTTTGATTTCAGATCAATAACGGTGGAGGTGATAACAATCGAGGAGCCTGTGAAAATGTAATCATGTTGATTACTGATGGTGCTCCAAACGCCTATAAGAAGATATTTGATATGTATAACGCCGATAAGAAGGTATTTGTGATCTATAAAAAATGCAAGATAAAACCAAGAGATGGAGTTTAGGTCAGAGTGTTCACTTTCTTAGTTGGAGACGAGGCGATCGATTTCAATGAAGTGAGAGAAATGGCATGTAACAACAGAGGATACATGGTTCATGTAGCGAATATGGCTGATGTTGATGAGAAGATTCATCATTATATCAGAAGGATGTCAAGGGTGGTTGGAAGGCATTATAAGGAATCAGGACAATTGTCATGGTGGACTGGAGTATACAGAGAACGATTGGTTTGTTGATTTCTTGTTCTGGGATCTTTTTTCGGCAGGAAATGTTCTACCGTAATTTATGTCATTTCATAAGAAGGGGTGGCTCAAAATCACCCGGACTGATAAAAGTATATCTTTAGACATAAGTATCTTGAAAGCACGAAAGTTGGAAGAAATATAATTTTACGTTTGGTTCAAAGCCACTGAAATTTTCAAATCGATTGTCCAAAGATGAACAATGCGTCTTGAACGCCGTTTCAGTTTTCATGAGATGAAGCAACTTTGACAAGCGATGACTCAACTCAAAACTAATCAAATAATTTGAAACTTGACCATTTTTCTGATGAATTATTGGAATTTTAGCAGTCCAAAGTTGAGCACAACAGAACTCTTCACTCAAGTTTTATGCTAGCACAAAATTTAGTCCGGTTAATTATGTTAAATTCTGTACATGACTTCATTTCAGTATCTGCCACGTCCCGAAGTTTTTGCTGAACCAGTTCCAATCACCAATCAATCGTTTGCCGTGATGAACAAGATGGCATCTCGTCGAAAAATTCGACTCCAAAAATCAGAAGCCAGAAGTCGAATGTTCGTTACAACAGTTTCTTATCCAGTTATTGTCAATGAAACGTTTATGGGAGTGGCTGCAGTCAACATTCCCCTGACAGAAATAGCCCAAAAATCCCATCCAGCTAATGTAAGATTTCCTTTAAACTTTTCTATGAAAAGTTGACCTAAATTCTTTAGATTGGAGCAAAGAGTTATTTCTTCATGTTGGATCAAAATGGATTTGTGATGACTCATCCGCAACTTCGACCTATTGATCCTGTCACAAAATACCACAAACAAAATTACAATAACATGGATTTATTGGAATTGGAAGTTGGCCAAAATCAGAATGTTCGATCCAGTCAAAAATCTCAAGCCGTGTCTGATTTGGTTTGCGAATCGGGTGCAAACTATGCCGAATGTGTTGACGATTTGAGAAAGGCCGTTAGAAAAATGATAATTGATTGTGATAACAGTGATGTTCAACAATTGGATGTTCTCTATGCAACTGAATTGTTGGATCGAGTGTATCCACAAACGAATACCTACTACGCCGAGTGCATCAATCATGCGAACTTCGTTTTGGGATTGGCTGTGGCTAAAGGAGACGATTATAGGATAATTAAAAAACAGAAGAAATATGATTTCGGAAGAGTCAAAATGGATTGGATGGGAGATAAAAGATGGAAATTGCATCCTCATTGGTGAGTACTGTAGAAAGAATTCATTTCGATGAATCTTCCTTATATATAAAACGCTACACGCGCCTGTCTGTCCTGGTGTCAGGCTGTCCGCTTTCAAAAAGTTATGAGAAATAAATATAGATTTACGTGACCTTTTAAGATAAATGAAAAGCGGAGCGACGCACCAGTAAAAAACTAGGTTGAATCGCGCCGCAGGCGCACCAGCTTTCTGGTTTACCATAAACCCTAATAGAATCCCCTCCTTCTAAAGCGTCAAGTTTAAGCTCAATTATCTCGGTTCTTATTATCTCGGTTGTGCTCAATTATCTCGGTTGTGAAAGATATCAAAAAGTTGTCAACTGACCAAATATTTATCAAAACACCAAACATTTTTTCATTTGACACAATGTTGATATCTTTCACAGGGACAGAGATAAATTTGCTCAAATTTGAAAGTTACGGGTTTATTCTATTACAGTGTTTACGTTCTGTGAATCAAAGCACCGTACTCTAAAATTTTTGATTTCAGGCGATACTGTTTCTTGAACGACACAGACACTCACATGACTAAAGAAGAAGCATTTGAGATTTACGCTCAACAAATGTCCGATTCCGGAAAAGCTCCTCTTCTATGCGAATACAGAAGAAATTTGGTTGAGAAACTACTACTTGATATGGAAGCAACAAGTAATTTGATCGACAGTTGGGACACACAGTATTCATATATGAAGAAGTGAGTTTGATACAAATTAGGTTTTTTTAATTCTGTTTTTTCAGCAATCTGATACATCTTGCGTTCTTCTCCACACCATCCGGAATGATTCGATATTATAACTTGACTCTTCAAGATTATGATTATATTGATCCGTATTGGAGTATCTTTGAACATATTGGACATTTACTATCGTTTGAACATGCACAAGAATCATATAACCATTTCATTACGGATCTGAATCGCAAGTCTACAGATGATCGTTATTACCGCCGTGCTGTTCGAATGAAGGACACAATTATGTTTGATGTTTCGAATAATTCCAAAATTTGGTACAAATCAGAAACCCAGTTAACTGGATACGGACTCAACGAGAATCTGACAATGTTGGGACAAGCATTCAAGGCGATTTATCTCGATAAGGCAGTTTTGGGAGTATCTGGATATGAATTTGCATTTGATCATGTGGTTGACACAATGGCAGAACATGGATGTCCAGCATCTGACGACAGGAAATGGTGTCTTCTGTTGGATGAACATGCCTATGTATTCTTCAGTAATCAAAATGACATTTCATATGAAGATTATTTGGTTGGAAAAGGAAAACACATCAGTCAATACTTCGGAGGATTGAATCGAATTGCACAGAGAGCAATGGCTCTTCTGGTTGAGAATAAATTCTACACCAAATTTACATACACGGACAATCAGGCAGTTTGTAAAGCCGCAAAACAAGTCACACTGTCGGCTGGAAGATTAAGAGTGAGATTTTGAAAAAAGAGTTATGTGATTTGAAAACTAAATAATTCAGCCTTTCTATCATGTATTCCAATTCCTCATGCAAACATTCAATTTCATGGTGCGGTTAGCAAGTCAAGTGTCCGGAGGATATCTAATTTGGCTTCCGAATATACAATTCACGGAAGGTATTGAAAATAACTACCGCAACACCTGTAATAGAGGGGCCACCACATTCTCAAGTTTGAGCTAATTTATCTTGGCTCCTATGCAAGATATCAAAACTGTGCTAACTGACAAAAGACTTCTGATATCATGATAAACAATTTATCAGTTAGCAACTTTTTGATACCGTTTATTTTCCAGCCTACACTGCATCATTCCACGAAGGAACAGATGTCTATCCGTGTCCCAAACAATCATCGTTTTACTTTTCGAACAAAGACGGCAAGAATCGACCTACAAGCACGCATCTTGTCACTGGAAATCGTTCTGAGAGACCGTGCAAGATGAATGCAAAATGTTCTGTGTAATTTCGATTTCCCTCGGTTATCAATCATAAAAATTTGTGATTTTTCAGCAAAATAGAAGCTGCTTTCGTCGACGGAACGAATTTAGTAATGGTGTGGATCACACAAGATAAAGCCAGTGAGAACTGTTACGACGAATCGGAATGTTCAATGGATATTCCGAGTGCGCAGGTTCCATTCGGATTCGAAGAAGTCAAAAACGATGAGTCGTGCGAGAATCTTGAAAAGCGAAAATCGAAAGCGAACGATGTTTGTTATTCGATAGACGATGATGATTCAGAGGTAAGTGTTACTGCTCATAATTCATATTTTTGAGGAATATCTGGTATAAAAAAGGATAAGTGGAAGAGAAACGTCGGGAGATCCCACAAAAGAAAACTATCGTAACCTAGAAATGAGTTTCCGGATTTGTTTTCTCGATTTTCGTGCATTTTAAGTCAATTTTTTTAATGTCAAAATTTTTTTTTTCGACTTGTATGGTAAAAATATCAGAAAGCTCGACGAAAAGCTGTGAGAAAGGGGAAAATAAATCTTAAAAAATGTACATATTTTAGTTTACAGTAGCTGTCGTTGTGAGACCTTCTTCTACAGTACCGATTTCCTGAACCAGAGTTATATAACTATTTCTTGAGATTATCCTCAACACAATGAAGTTTTTCCTTTCAATTTTCTTTTTTTTTCAGAACGAACGTCGTCCATGCTCACTGAGCCCATCATCCCTAGTGTCAATTGTCCCAATTCTAGTCGGTTTCCTCCATTTTTACATGTTCTAAGTGACCTTTCCCTCCAAAAGTGATTCCCAGAGTTTTAGTTTTTTTCTTGGATTTTTCTATGTCTTTGTTTTTATCTTGTCTTCAGTTTTTCTTATTCCAGTGTATCTCAGTTTTGCACAATTTTCAGTTAAAACGGGTTTTTTCTCCTCTGATGTATGTCAATAATAAGCTAATAAAGCTTTATCTATGCTCTTATTTCTTTATTTGGTTGGATATGAAACAGAACATTCTAGTTAACATTTTGAACAATTAGATGGAGATGATTCTGATATTTTGAAAGAGAAAAAAAATGTGGAAGAGAAAAAATGCACGAAAATGACATGAATCACAGTGGCAACAAGAAGAGAAGAAGTAGAAAACGCAATACTACATAAAGATTCGGGGCATTCCATCAAAGTTCATGAAACAGTCTGAGGGCTTCTCGAACGATCAAAACGACTTTGACGTTCTCCTGGATTTCTGTATGGAGTACGGCGTTGTCGTGGATTGTTGTATCGCCAAGTGTCGCTTCTCAGAGTCCCAGTTTGAAGATCTTTTTGATAGTTGGCTCTCTGAAATGTTTTGGGTCACGAAGGCCAACGATTATTATACCTCACCTTAATATCGTCATGCTCAAACCGACATCTATCTCCGTGCAAACATCCTTTTGGTTTCGTTATGTAGTGAATACACGGTCCACGACTCCGTCCATTATAGGAGAACTTCGGTGAAGGTCTATACGATGGCTGAAAACGAAAAATTGAGCAATTGGTGATACAAGTTACAATCTTTTGAATGATATGCTATTCGTTAACAGTGGGAGTTTGTAATAACGAAAAGACGGATTCCTCTTTGAAAAGCCATAGAAGATTTTGTTTATTCGTACATGGGATACTGAACGGAGTGGCAATGATCACGGTTCTGAATTTCAGAAGTTCCATACATCAAGACAGAACAGGTTCACTTTCAGGAGGAACCGTTTTCATATACTTGGAAATGAAATAGAACTGTAACCGCCTAAACAAATATGCTGACTCTGCTTCTCTTTCTTGTGTTTATACGTTTTCCTTGACTATTATAGCTTTTCACCCCAATGAATGCACAGTTTATTATCAATATAGAATAATTGTTCAGTACCATTGGATTGGTATTATCCAAAAATGGTTGTGGTTGTTGCTCCGCCGGGGCCAAGAAACCGCGTTGCTTCAGCTGATTCAACAGATCAAACACTGAACTCGATTGCGGTTTGGCAGGCTCGTTCACTTCTGCGACAAATTCTGGACCGGTCTCGAATACTTGTTCATAAGTATGTTGAGGTTCTGATACTTGAGGAATATCATCAAAATCATTTGTCAAAGGAATATTTGGGACCGGTTTTTGAGCGCGAAGGTTGGCATCAGCTATCAAATTTGGAGGTTCGAATATATCGGATGTTCTGAAAGATGAAATTGAAAGGAATTTCAATATTTTTAATCTCACCCAAACAATGGAGCTCTTGAAATATTATTATCATCCAGTCTTTTCTCCTCGATTTTTCTCATTTCTGATGGTCCTGTGTGCGGCTTTTTAGCGTTTTTAACTGGTAACAAACTCCATTTCACATGATTAACAACATTATCCGGATGGCATATCAGTTTTCCCGATGCGTGTGCATAAAGAGAATGATCGATTGTTGCTGAAAAATCAGTAAATAGGAAGTACTTAGCTGTTTTGAAACTCACCCTCACTGTCTCGGGACGGAAGATAACGATAATCAACAAGAGGTTTTCCTATGTCATCATAAAACCCAACTTTTCTGGGAGTATCTGGCTTTTTGCTTTCTCTTCGTAGAATCTGAAATTTTCAATAATTCATTGCAATTTATTTCGAGGCAACAAAAGAACCCCTGTACTGAACCACACATTGGGATTTTGTAAATTTGGGTTTTAGGAACATATTTTGAAAACAACGACATGTGTTATTCTTATTGTTTATTTTAAAGATACCAATATGAAACAACTTACACTTTTCGGTAACTCAGGAACTTTCCGTTTTCTAATTGTGTACATTTTCCTAAAAAAAAACGAGTGATTCGAATGAGAGGCGGCTACGAGCCAGCAGGGCGCAACGACGAAATAAAAATCAATACGATACGCGAGTCACACGCATTTCCACATTGACACAAAACGTAGGCAGCAACATATTGACACAAATTTTAAAAACATTTATTGACTGCATTCGAAGAAAATGTCTTGAATCTTAAAAACTAATAAATGAATGCATTACAAAAAAAACCTATTTATTTAATAAAACGAGTCAACAAAGTCCTTGTACTCAAGGTGCACATGCTCGGTGAACGTCTCCGTGTGCATCGCAATCTTTCTCATGAAAAACTCCGCCTCTTTTCGTGACATACTCTGTAAAATAAACTGGAGGATTTGGTTATTGTTCTACAATATGATTCATACATCCGAGATTTTTCTGGCATCCAGACTTTTCAGAGCATCTTCAATGGCAGAGTGATCGTCAAGAATGTTTGTAGTCTCGTTCTTCACCATCCAGCGCATATATTCAGTTTTAAGAATACGTCCACTACTGTAAACATGAATCATTGTTTAATTATAAAACTAGGAAAAAATTATCACTTTGTTGGATCCAAGAACTTCATGGTTTCGGAGGTAGCTGTTTCGATGGAGAAATCGTAGCCTTGAGACTTGATGCACAGCTCGAAATGCTCATAATCGAGCCATCCTTTTTTCTCCTGAAAATAACATATAAGTTCTGTAGTTTTGAAGAAGGTTACCCGATCGAAGTACTCAAAGGCTAGCTCAAATTCACGGATCTGCTTTTCCGTCACACCACTGCTGTTTCTTTCTGAAATTGATTGTTCCACCGAACGCAGCATGGAACTCATCAGCTCCAGACAATGACAGGCCTCGACCAAAACTCCGTGTGGTGTTGCAGAGGAAAACTTGTTGGAGAAAATATAACGAGATCCCATTAGGCTTCTCCATTTCTCAAGTTCTCGCACCATTCCACTCCCTTGGACTTTCTCAATCAAATCCATCAGTTTGTCCCGCTGATCGTCCAACTTCATGTTGTGAAGCTGATTAATCTCCTTCTTCACTTCCAAGATCACATTTCGACACATTTGTAGGCAACTCGCGGCATCTTCGCAAATTTTTTCGTTTTCCATGTGTCTGTTGATTTCTCCATCCACAACTCTGACGCGATCAGTAATGGTCTGATCAAGTCTTTCCATACGACTGGCAAGAGATTCATACGAATGCCAAGTGAAGGTACTGACATCCTCGTTCAACTCAGCTAGCTCGACCTCGAGTAGTTCGAGCTCACCGAGAAGCTCAGCTTTGTCGTTTCGGAGAAGTTCGAGAATTCGAATAAGAGTGTGACGACAATCTTCGGATGACTCCTTTGTTTGGAACCACACAACATCAGAAACTTCTTCCTCCGCCTGCTCCAGCCAGTTACCCAATTCACATGCTCTTTTTGAATAGTCATCCTATAAGTAATAGGAGGTTTCTTTTTAGGAAGAAATCAAAAAACCCACTTGAATGCTTTGAATTCGTCTTTTTCGTTGTCCGTCGTTGTCTATTTTCTCAGCTAGAAGTTCCAACTGCTTTTTCAACGAACTCAATCTATCTAACACAGTTGCCAGTTTTCGATCTGCTTCAACTGGATCTGGAAGCTGTCCTGAGATCTGTGTCAGTTTCTCAATGGTTTCATTTGTGTAAGTCTCGACGAAATTAGTGGTTGCATGATAAGCAGCAACTTCGAAATTGCTTGTTGGTTTCTGTTGACGAACGAGATTCGAAATCTTTTCTTCTTGATCACGAATGCAATGATTTGCTGTATCGCATTTCCAAGCAAACTTCGACGAGTCCATAGCTTCCTTGAGTTTACGATACTTCTCTTCCATCATATTCACCACTTCTAACCATTTGACTCGGAGTTTCTCAACAGCATTCTCAGCGGCTTTTGAACGAATAATTTCATCGTTTGTGAATGCTTCCGCGCTTTGCTTCAACGTGTCCATCTGATCACCAATAGTCTTCAATAAACCACATTTACGTTCAACTTCAGCCAGAACTGCGTCTTGTGATCCATTTTTCATAATACAAATTTGGTCAAGAACATGTTCTTTCTCTCGGATCTCATCAATTACCTGCAAACATTTTTGAACGCTTGTAATTACAGAAATCCGACTCACAATGAAATATTCAGCCCATTTTTCCAAGCGATTCGTGCGAATTTTGGCGATCTGGTTATTATTCTCTAACAATTCAGTCAATTGAGCTAATTTCTCGTCAATCTCATCAATTTTGGAATCCAGAGATGGACGACGAGGACCAGACATCAATTCAGTTGTACGGTCCACAATTTTTGACACCTTCTGCTTGCGTCGTTCAGATTCAAGAAGAAGACGCTGATGTTTGCGTCGGATAACTTCAAGAGAAGAAGAATCATGACCGACGTCCGTGGTAGAAACGATAACACTGATTTCTCTGAAAATCAGTAAGAATATTTTCAGAAGAATTGAAGTCTGACTCACTTATACCAGCATATCTCATCATCGATAGACTTCACAATGTCTTGCATGTTTTTCCACACTTCGAGATCTTCGTAATTTGCTTTGATTAGCAATTTGAGTTCGGAAATGCCGGCTTTCAACTTCTCTACAATCTCCTTAGTGTCTCCATCTTGACGTACGCGTCTCAGAAGATCATCTTTCTCTCCGGCTTGCTCGTTGAGTGATTTCAAACGTCGAGACGCTTTTTCTGCATCCACATTATTGTAAAGAGTGGTGAAATTCACAAATGAATGAACTTCTGTTTCAGAGTCCGTCAACCAGTTTCCTATATCATCCAGAAGATCGCGAAGTCGATTTTTCTGAACCTCTTGGGCCAGCGACTTCTGGTGAATCGTTGTCGTTTCTATCAGACTACTCCACATTTCTCGGATAATGTGAACTTTGTCATGTTCTATATGATCGTTGGTTAAGAAGTCTTCGTATACTGGGAGATATTCATTGATTTCCGACGCCAATTTTTCGTATTGTTTTTGACGTCTTTCTATATCACTTGGTTTGTTCTCTGTAGATTTTTCTCCTTCCAACAACTCAGTACGCTCTTCAATCCACTGCTGGATTTTTTCAAATTGCTCGTCGAGCAGCAACTGTGACATTGACTCATTCAGGTCTCTTTCCTTCCTTTTCAGTTCTTCTTCCAGATATCTCCACTCATCGTCCAACCGTTCGAATTTCTCCCCCAACTCGGTGCTTTTGAAGGTGCTAGGCTTATTGCTTTCTTTGAGTTTCTCGAGAAAATCGCGTAGCTCGTCCACCTCTCCGGCACGACTGATCATCATCTTTTCCACTTCGTTCATTTTTCGAATCACTGTTTTCGCATTACACGTTGCAGCATCCAGCTCCAATTTCTCCCTCTTATTAACTGCCCAGTTGAACAGTCGCTCGCAGTTTCGTTCCGCTACTAGAACATGAGAAAACTCGCTGAGCTCATCTTGTTTCGCATCAATCGTTTGTCGAGCCTTCACGAGATCGCTCTCGATATTCGACACTCTTTCCAACCATTCATTTCTTTGGTCTTGATTGGGAATAGTGTTCAAGACCGATGCCAAACCATTCTTGACGTCGTTCAACTGATCAACACGATGTGAAAGCTCCTCTCTGAAAAATAAGATCTGAAATGTTGCCACTTGATTCGAACTCACCTCCAAGTATCAATAGATTCCAATCCAACTTGCACACCCAACGCATCATGAATGTCTCCAATGACAACAATTACTTTCTCGTTGAAAGTGTCTACCCAATGTTCCATATCAAGCAATTCATTTTCCAAATCAGCAAAAAGCTTTCCTCTTTCCATTCGCTTCTTTCGGTTTTCAGCAGCTTTGCTAACATCAGTCCACTCTTTCTCTATACGTTCTTCAAGATCATACACTTGTGGAGCCAAATCAGCGTTTGCAGCTCGAACTTCTTTGGCTTTGTCAAGAGAAGCAACCACTCTGCGTCTCAAAGTCTCTAAATCCCCGTCGAGATTAGGCAGTTCTTGGAAAACTCCATTCTTCCTACTCAAACTTGGATACGAATCGATTCTCTCTTGCGTCTCTTGGATAGCATCGATCACATCTTCGGCCTCTGTTTTTAACTTTTTGAAAAGTGCAGAACGGCTGGCTTTTTGTTTGATTCTATCCACTTCAAACGAGAAAATGTCGAGCATGTCAAATGCATCGTCCACCTTTTGTGTCTGTAATTGTCCACCTCCCATAGCAGAACACTTGATATCAGTCAAATTGGATCTTCTTCTTTGAACATTCGCCATCACATCATCTATTTTCATTGGAAGCTCTTCAGAGTCTGCTGCTAAGCATCTGTTGAGCAAGTTTCCTTCTTCCTCAATCCATCTCTCCATATCACCGATTTCGCGGATGATATCTGCATCCTGAAGCAATGTTCGGAGATTTTCCAGCTTCTTATCCACCATTCTTTTCAAAGCGACATAATCCGACTCGATTTCGCCTTGCTTTCTAGTGAGAGCAGATTTCAGCTTGATGACTTGCTGAGATACCGAATCCTTCGTTTTGGGAGTGACAAGAGCGTCTTCTGAAAATACTGTATGATTATTGTTTCAGATACATGGTGTACAGACCAAGAAGTGCATGATTCTCAACGATTTTCGGTTTATAGCTTTCCACTTCATCGGCCAATGCTTCCAACTTCTTAACCATGACTTTATTGAACGTTTCGTCTTCTTTAGGCTCCATAGCATCAGCATACATCATCTTCTCACCCAACCACTCGGATGTAGTATTAGACTCTTCGTCGTATTCGTAAAGTTTGATCATTCTCTCTAAGATGCCTCCTCTTTCATCAAACATTGCTTTCATACGGCTCCAGTTGTTCTCAATTTCATCCAGAATTGGTTGATGTTCGACAGAAACACTGCCTGTTACTATCTGAAATCTGGAAAATACACAATAAATGAAAAATAAGTAGACCTCGTTTATGTGTTTTCGACGACTTTCGATCTCTTCAGAATCTTTCTCATAGCGGCGATTCATCTTTTGTGCTATGAGCAAGGAATCCCAAATTGGTTCAACGCTGAGCGATCTGATCTTTACTCGAATCCAGTCGTTTTGAGAATGAAGCTCTGACAATCTCTCGGAACTTTTGATACGGTTTTCAGTATCATCAATTTTCTGCAGTACTTGCTCGTTAAAGTTTTCAAGAGCATTCTGAATTCCATCAAGAAGGCACTTCTGTTCATAGTCATCAGTTTCAGTTAGTCCGGCTCGCTTTTTCTCGATAGAATCCTTGTATGCATTTGCGGTAGAAACAAGATGTTTGTTGTTAGCAAGATAACTATGAAGATTTTGATTGTGAGAAGAAAAATCGGTTTCATCGTCGTCTTTCTGGAAAAACAAGAACTATTTCATGGGCTTAATGCTTTTCTAACCCACCAAACTGTCTTCCATCCACTGATGAACTCTTTCTACAAACTTCTCCGTTTTTTTAGCTTCTCTTCTTGCATTACTCTGCTTAGTGAGTCTATCTTGCTCCACTTCAACTTGTTCTAATGTTTTCTTTGCACGAGTCAGTTCATCTTCCGCTTTTATTTTTTCATCGTCATTCAAGTTCAAAACTTGCATTTCGTTCATTAGTGAGTCAACTTGTTCTTTTAGTGGTTGAGTACTATCGCGCTTCTTTCTTCCTTCCTGCAAACTCTGCCAAATCGTCTCGATATGTTTCCTGATATCCCGACAATTCTCAATAATGTGAGCAGCATCGAGGAAATGTTTCAGTTGAGCCGTTCTCTCTTCGGGAGAACTTTCTAGAATACTCTTCATCGTAGACAGTTCTTCTAGCTGTTCGTTTGCGTTACTGCTTAAAAGTGGAAGCTGTTTTCTGTTTTGATCAATCTTGTATTCGATAGTTTCGATTTGTTCAATCACAGATGCACATCGAACGGCTACACCCGTAAGCATTCTGAGCTCTGTTTCTGCGTCTTCCACTTTTAGTACATTGATGTCTTCATTCTTTTGGAGGACAGAGACCAAATGAGAAGCTTTTTGGTGTGTTTGATAAATAAGAATCTCAAGACTGATAGTTTCCATGCGAATCTTCAAGAGTTCATTGCAAGCCTTCGACTCCTCTTTCGTTTGACTATACAGTGACTTGATTTTTTCAACTTCCTTCTCTATGTCTTCATCGGAACCATTTACGAGAAGTTTCTGAAACTCATTGTTAAGGAAACGAAAACATTCAATTAAACAACCTCTGCACTTGCTACGAACTGATCGACAACACTATCCCATGACTTGAAATCAAAGTTATTCGTCTCAATCCACATTGCTATTTCGTCGCAATCCACAGAATCTGACTGTTCCATTACTTGTAGATTTTCAACTTTTTCAGAACACCAGAAACGAATGTTTTCAGCTTCTTTGAGGAGAGTGTCCAACTCAGCAGCAAATTCCAAGTCGGATCTCCATTTCTGGATGTATTTTTGAAACGACTTGAACGTCTTTTCCACTTGCACAACTTGATTCAGAAGCTCGGGATGATTTTGGAAATTCTCATTACTGTTGGGATCAGTCGCTTGTTCTTTGAGATCTTTGATACGTTGCTCAGTACTTTTTATTTCGATATCGATAGTTTTGCGATATTTCATAGCTTCTTCAACGTTCAAATTGGAGTACTTGTCGTGAATTTCTCGTTCCTTGTCTCTCATCCAAATATTCAGATGCTCAGCATTGTCGACAAACTTTTGAAGGCGTTCGTTATCGTCAAGCTCGCGGTGGATGGCATCAACGTATTGTTGGAAATCGTACCAACTATCCCGTACACTTTCAAAGTTCTCAGTATCAATTGATGAAGGTTCCGGAAATTGCTGATAAGTGGCTGAAATCTCATTCCAGATGAATGCGTATTTTCGAATCTCATCAAATATCTGTTTGGAAGGATGTTCGATAGCTTTAGTCTTCGTCATCCAATCCAGAATCGATGAGCATTTTCGTCCGAAATCGATTGATTCCAGTTCTGTCTGAACTTGTAGCTGCTTCAATTTGAGAAGTTGCAATAGGTGCTCCCAGCGAGAGCGGACGTCCGAAATTGTTTTCTGTAATAGAGAACGGGGGAGATAAAAATTTTCGGTCACCGCAGATACATTTTGCAGTGTATTTACGATAGATATACTCACTTGAATATCTTCCGCAGCATAGTGACCATTCTCAAGAAGAGCGTCTGCTTCGCGTTCCAAGGATGGGACGGAATGCCGTTTCCCATCGACTTCGCCACGTAACCTCCCAAGAATCTTTTGGGCACGAGCCAGATGTTCGGGATCGTGCCGAAGATGGATGGATTCGGCGGTTTCAATCAACGAATCAACGATTTGTACGAAGTCACGAGAAGATCTGGAAATATGGATTGAAATTTTCTTCAACATTCGATAATCTACCGAAGAAAGAGCTGGAGCTTGCAGGATTGAAGTAGTAACTCTCGCTTATTAATAGCCTTATTCTCGAAATCGACGAACTTCTGAAGAACATGAACACGACGACCCTAAACTTGAAATTCAGATAGAATTTGAATTCTCTGTTCAAACGAACCGATATTTCACGAACGACTTCTTCGTTCGCAAATTCAGATCTCATATTTAGAGTTTATTAGATAGAAAAACGGTCTGTCTTCCCAGCTTTTGCTTAATTTGGGAGTGTCACACAAATTTTTTCAAAGACAGGCGCCATGTATGTCGTATGTTCTGATGCAAAGCCCGCAACGCTCTTCACGCAAAAACGCACAGATCGCAGCGAGACCTGGAAAATTCGGCATTTTGCAACAACATTGAAACAGAAGTATTTATGCAATAAAGTGGAAAACGAGTCTGCGCTGGGTTTTAGGATAGTATTGATTGCGAGAATTGATTTGAAAATCAACATAAACCTAAATACATTCTGCTTTCTGCGAGGGTTTCGGCTTTCCAAGTTGGTTTTGACCTGGAAGACTGATATTTTAGAAAATATCTGTAAATAAGTTTGTAAGTTTATTAATAATAATAATGAATTTGACGTGAGAATTTTTTTTTTCACCGAGAAAAACTGTTTCGGGATCTAAAAAACGCAGACTAAATATCCTGGGAAAATATAGAAAGCATGGAGGCAAATACAGGTAAAAGGGGTAAAAGAGAAGCAAAATCATATATTATCGAGGTTCTTTCGGGAAGCATTGAAACAGGAGGAAAAATGAAGCATTGAAACAGGAGAAAGAAAGAAGAAAAAGCATCGGAATAAAATTTTAAAATTATAGAAATAAAAAATCACAAAAACTTGAAAGAAAAAATAATAAAAATTTTGAAAGAAAAAATCACAAAAATTAGAATTAATCTTGAGGGAGATAGTTACTAGAGTTCCCTCTCGCGAGCAATGGAGTTCGGCAAGAACGAGAATTCTTGCAAGTCTTGCAAGAAATTTTCGGGACTCGTCTTGGCTTGTCTTGCATAAATGCTTGTCTTGCCTTGCGTTCGCAAATGCTCGCATTGTCTCGTCTTGCAATTTCTCGTTCTCGCAAAAGCTCGCAATTTCTTATTTCACGTGCAAGACTCGCACTTCTTATGCGAGTCTTGCAAGTCTCCCAATTTTTCTCGCATAATACACCTATTTAGGTCAACATTCATGAAAAAGTGTTAACATGAAAAATAAATTCAAAAAAATTCCAAATTTCCAAAAAAACCCTTTTCGCCGATCCACAAAATGACAATTCCACTCTGAAAATGAGAGATTTTGAATGCTTTGAAGCTCTGAATTCGATGAATTCTAAGGTTATGACCCTTATACGCAAAGCCTTTTTCACATAGAATCCAAATTCCGGATTCCGGATTTTCGGATTACCGGTTTACCGGATTTTCGAATTTCTGGTTTTCTGGATTTCTGAAAAACGGATTACCGGATGAATCAAGAAATTCGAATTCCGGAAACCCAGAAATTTGAAATTTGAAAATTCGAGAATCCGGAATTCCGGAAACCTGGAAATCAAGAATCCTGAAATTCTGAAATCCAGACGCCGATAAATCCGACAATCCAGGATTACAGAAATTCGAAAATTCAACATTTTGGAAATTTGGAAATCCGGAAATCCGGGAACCCGAAAATCAAAAATCCTGAAATTTCAGGATTCTTGATTTCCAGGTTTTCGGAATTCCGGATTCTTGAATTTTCGATTTTCGAATTTCTGGATTCATCCGGTAATCTGGTAATCCGGAAATTCAGAAATCCAGAAAACCAGAAATTCGAAAATCTGGTACACCGGTAATCCGGAAATCCGGAATCAGGAATTTGGATTTCATAAAATTAAAAGTCTTTGCGTATAAGGGCCAGAATCTAGAAATTCGTCGCATTCAGAGCTTCAAAACCTTCAAAATCTCTCATTTCCAGAGTGGAATTTTCATTTTGTGGATCGGCGAAAAGGGTTTTTTAGAAATTTGGAATTTTTTTGAATTTATTTTTAACGTTAACACTTTTTCACGAATGTTGACCTAAATAGGTGTATTATGCGAGACAAATTGGGAGACTTGCAAGACTCGCATAAGAAGTGCGAGTCTTGCACGTGAAATAAGAAATTGCGAGCTTTTGCGAGAACGAGAAATTGCAAGACGAGACAATGCGAGCATTTGCGAACGCAAGGCAAGACAAGCATTTATGCAAGACAAGACAAGACCCGTCAAGACGAGACAAAAGCAAGAAATTGCGAGTCATGCAAGAAATTTCTCGCGAGGCGACACTCTAATAGTTACTGTAACGATTGCAATGATTGGAATTTTTGTTTCCAGAGTAACTGAAAAAGTAAATAATTTAAAATCGAAAGGTCTTTGCGGTCAATATCAACTTTTCAAATAAGGTTATCGTAGTCTGAAGTGAGAAAAAAAGGTTGAGACGCAGAGAAAATGTGTCTGCGCCTCCGCCTTACAATTAGAAGTGTTTTTGAAATTTTTCCGCTTCGAGATATCTGTTAAGCTATTAACTGTTAACTGTTTATTTGTCTCCAATCTTACTTCATTCGGTGTTCGAAAGCCCGGATATAACGAGTCCATGGAGAGCTGAATCGGTTCTACTTCTCCATCTGGTCTTGCTCTGTTATCTCTTGATTCGGGTGGTGTCCTGATACTCATATCAACCGGTTCCTTTTCTTTAGGAGCAGTATGCAAGTTGAAAATGTCATTGATCCTGGAAGAGCTTCACTTATGAAAGGCCTCCGTACTTATTCTTCAACAATGAATAAACAAAATACTTTTGGTTGGATCCTCGAGACTAAGGATATCATGAATTATAAGACAAATAAATACACTAAAAATAGAAAAGGCTTACTAACCTTCTGTATTCCACTGACTCATATTTTTGGATTCTCGGAGTGTTACAACAAAGTAGTTTATGGAAGAAAGCATCAACTATCGCTCTACAGATCTCCAGAAAACAAGAATTCCATTACTTCTAGTGATCCTACTAAATTTACAGCTAAAATGACTATAAATAAGCTTCAATGGATAATTCCTAAAATTATGCCTTCCTTGGAGATGCAAAATAAACTTTTGAATGTCTTCGAAAGTAATAAATTAATTCAAATGCCTTTTATATCTCGTCAGTTTGAGAGTTATAATATCCCTAATGGTAATCGTGAATTTACTTGGAAACTTGGAACTAAATATGATAAAATAAAATACCTTGTCATAGCTTTTCAAACTGCTAGAGATAACAATTATCTGAATGCTGCAAAATTCGATAATTGTGGGCTTGAAGAAATTTATGTTGAATTGAATATTGAAAGATATCCATACGAATGTCTGAAGTTTGACTTTGATAAATTTAATGCAGTTCAATAATATAATTTTGCTAGAGAATTTAGAAATAGTTATTATGAATCAATGAAGGATTACATTTTCATGGAAGAAGATGTGTATTATTATTATTATCCACTTTTAGTATTTGATGTATCAAAACAGAATGATAGAATTATTGCATCTCGACCTGATGTTACAATAAAAGCCAGCTTCGCTAAAAACATTGCTCAAAGTACTAAATGTTACTGTCTGATTCTATCAGAAAATATTGTTGAAGTCAAGGATAATAGAGTTAAGGTTGTCAGTGTATGAATTCACAGACACTTGTAGGAAGCTTACTTTCGCTGAATCCGTAGGAGACTCTTGAAATACATCTAGATTATTTTAATAATTGAGTATTTAAAGCCTTTTTTGAGTTTATGATTAAGATCCTCCTCTCTTTAATCCAAGAACTAAACTTATCAGGATATCCATACCATTTAACAAATACTTCTTTTACTTGTTTCTTGTTCTACGTTTCATCACTTTTTCGATTTTATATACTTCACTAGGGTTATTATAAAGTGTAAGTTCTTCTTCATAAAACTTTCCTTTAATTTCCTCATCTGCTAAGTCTTTGATAGAATACATTGGTGGCCCCTTTAGGGAAAGATGAACTTCAGAAATTTTGAATTGTTCAGTACTCCAGTTTGGTAAATAACCTTTATCAAAAATAGCTTTATATTTAGTAATTCTAACGGTATCACCAATTTTGAATTTTGTAGAATTTTCTATTTTATTATTAGATTCACCTTCTAATTTCGAAGGAAATAAGTTATTATACACAATACTTTCATTTTCTATTTTTGAAGCCTGTATTGGAGTCATTTTTATTGAAGTGTGATAATGATTATTATATCCTTTAACAAGGTCATCAAGGATATGAGTCCATTTATGATTTCCTTGATGAGTAAACATTTTCCACATCTTCATAATGTTGAGTAAGTGTCTGTAATTGAATATATTGATAAGATTACTGGCATTACTCAATGATGACATTATAAACAGTTCATTCAAAGTTTGGTTTTTCGCGAGAGAGAGAGAGGGAGAAGTATAGAATAAAGAAGACACTTTTTTTTTCAAAACGTAGACTAAATAGAAACATCGCTAGAGATCGTAGTGAATGTGGTTAAGTGAGAATAGAGAGCAAGCGTACAGATGGAGAATTATACAGTCTGGCACATTGTGATGAATTCATGAATTGTCGCCTTTCCACGTCCTTGAGTATCCGCTTGCTGAATCAGAGCGAATGCTTCTTTGACAGTGATATTAGTAGAAACCGTCTCGCTCCAAGCTACAACAAGCTCCTCGGCAGTGATCTGAATAGCTCTCGTACTTGATCAAACTTTATATGGAACTTTATATAGGAACTCTCAACAAGCCACTTCACATAATTTTCAAGTATACACTTACCACTTTCTCTGGATTATTGTCAATTTTCGAGAGCATCAGTTCCACATCAGCTTTCACGGTGCTCAGCTAAAATTTTTGTAGTTAAGAAAAGCTCTACCTAAAAAAAAGGAAAGCTCTACCTTAATTTTAGAAGTAACCGCTGCAAGAAATTCCTCAAAGTCAATTTGACCGTCTCCACTGACATCGCTCTTCTCATCACAGCTTGAACGACTTTTGGGGAGACGTCGATGCCAAGCTCATTGAGCATTTTAGCTACTTCCGAGGATGAAATAGTTCCCGATCCATCATCATCCATAAGTTGGAAGATTTTGAAGACCTCAAATCAAAAAATGTTTATTTAGGTACTTGGCTTCCCAAGTTTCAAAGTTCTGTTTACGACTTTCGATTGTTTCAAATATAATTCAAGTCACACTTCTTCTGACATGAAGAAACTCTTGTTTACCTTCTCAACTTCTTGCTTCGAGACTTCGTACCGTTTTGCCAACTCATCAATATTCTCACACTTGGCTTTGCATTTGTGCTTTTTGATCAACTTCTTTGCCACTTTATTCTCCATCAAAGCATCCCAAAATTGATTGTCTTTTGCCACAGGCATATTAGAAAAACTCCAAACAGACTTTGGTGACTTCTAGAATTTATATAATTTCATTTTGAAATTTAAATCAAAAGAATTCAGAATTCAGAATTCGAAAGAAAAATAGAAAAATGAAGATGAGTGACCTTCGGGGTTTAGCAAGGATGAATGGAAGAAGCGAAGAAGAGGATAAAGGAGAGAAGAAAAAAAGAATGAAGTCAGGCGAGAAAAATTGAATTTGAATGAGCGCCTAAATCAAACAGGTGGGCGGAGTTTCGGAGCAAGACACATCCACAAATTGGATTCAAAAAACGAAAAAAGGAGGAGCAAAATGGGAGAATAGGAAAAGAAGAAGAAAAAAAGCGAAGAAGGAGAAGGAGACCGGAAACAGGTGTTTTTGTCGAAAATTGGAGATGGGGACTTATCTAGGGTCTGGTAGAAAAAAAATGGGAAAGAAAACAGGAAGTTTGAACCACTAAACTTCAACAACTCTATAGTGTTCGGCGGTTTTGAAGAAGAGTTGTCCACTTTTGAATGTCACTGAATTTCAAAGACAATTGTCTCGAAATTTCGTCCATATGAGCTTCTCGGGAGTTGACCTTGTGTGGCGAAAATTCAAGGTGAAGCGCCAAACCGACTGAGCGACGCTAGAGAAGGGCACGATAGATGTACTCAGAGCGAACACTGAGCATTGTATTGTACACCGTTAGCTCAGAATGCATACGGTAACTCCAAAGAAACTCCGAAAAATCTTCTGTCGCCCTTATTTTAAAGTATCTTTTCTTTATGAAGGAATGAATCATAAAGATACTACAAATGCTTGAGATTGAATTTGAAAAACACGAACAACTATGGATACAAAATGAACTAAAAAATCTTCTTCTTCTTCTCAATTTTGAATTTTGAAAAAGCAGCAACGAACTATGTCAAGAAAACCCAAAGCCTCTATGTAATCTGATATTCTTGAACATGAAAATTTTTACCTGAGTTTCCTGAGATTTCAAAAACTCATGACAAAGAAAACGTTCAGAAGTACAAAAAGTTATTTTTGGAAACTCCGACTACCATTTCAAGAAATTTGAATACCTATTTGCCATGCTCCGCAAGAAGAGCTTGACATCATATGATCGATGGGTCTACGGGAACGTCCGAAAAAAGCTTGATGACATTTTCGGCCGGGGGGATTACGGTAGTTTTCCGTAATTTTGGAAATGTAGGTGTGGCTTGATTTTGAAGCAGAAACAGCTCCCACAGGGTGGCGCCTAATTACCTGGACACAAGTTTGGAAAAGCTAAAACTTTGAGGAAAGCGTTGTACTGGGCTCAAATTTGGAGTGCGGAAATTCCAATAAGTCATTGGTAAACTGTTCAAGTCTCAAATTATTTTATCAAAGTTGCTTCATCTCATGAGAATCATAACGGTGTGCAAGAAACATTAGACCTTTCATCTTTGGACAACCATGACAATACCCAGACTTGAGGAATTGCTTTGAAAAGAATAGAAGCTTTGAATCAAACTTCAAATTATTTTTCTACCAATTTTTGTACTTCCAAGATACTCATGTCTACAGATGTACCCCCTTTTTAAAAGCCCGGGTAATTTTGCGCCACCCTGTAAATGCCAGACAGCTTTAAAAAATAGTCTTCAAAGTATGTTCACACTTGAAGGTCTCTTCTCTCCGACCCTCTCAAAAAACGCTCTTCTTTTCTCAACATCCAGCAAAAACCACTCGCTCCAAAAGTCGCCTAAAAGCTTTTTCATCTATCAATTTATATTCCGTTTCCTTCAAAAAAGGGGACCTCCTCTCTTTTCAAAAAAGTCACGGAATCGTCGAAAGTGTCTGACGGATTTGCATACCAGAAACCACGTTGGCAGGCCATCAAAGTTCGGGTAATTTTCTTTTTTTTCGGCTGGAGACACAACAAAGAAAAAAGACTAAATTGGTCATTTTCGTGAAAGGTAATTGGATTTGTGACAAAAGAAAAAGAAAACAACGAAAAAAATAAGGGGAATAGGGGATGGACAGGTGAATAAGAGTTCGCAGTGGAGGGCTTTTCAGATGTTGTTCCAGATTTTTCCGGTAATGAGAATCATTCCCCTTATTTATATAGTGGAGACGCACTCGTCACTTTCTTGTTAAAATATAAAGTGACGAGAAAAAATTGAAAATATGGAAAAATACCTAGCCGTATCTTGAGTCAGTGTGTCCACAAAGACTACAATAATCCTCATACAAAGTCCTTTTTTTCAAATAACAAGAAACTAAAAACTGAAGTGTAATTTTAAAGGTGGAGAAAACGTATACGGAAATCAGAGATTACTGTAGTTCACAGTAGCGGCCGAAAATTCAAGCGTGGGAGGGGCTTACGTCCGGCATTAAAATCCTTAAAGGCATTTAAAGAAGCATGTGTTTTCGTAATTAGATTCTGGCCTATGTCATCGATTTTTCAATAATTTTCTTTGTTTTAAGAGTTATTCTTGCGATTTTTCAGGATTCTGGGAGAAATATTTGTCAGAAAATACCTACGAAAATACATGCTCCTTTCAATGCTCCTTTAAGGAGTTCGCTACCGGAACTAAGCTCCACCCACCCTCGAATTCTTGCCCGTAATGACCACTTAAATTAGACCACAGGTATATTAGTCCTTTCCTGTCTCATTTGACAATTGAACGATTTATGTCATTCCTCCAAAAAGCAGAAATGCTAAAAATACTTTAGAAGTTCACCTAATTATTCTTAGTATCTCAATTTTCTCATGATTGTTTTTTTTTTTTTGAAGGTTTTGTGAAGTTCAGAAATAGGATACAAAGTCTCGGAGCACAAAGACCGTAGTCCAGATGACGTTAGATGAAAAATATGACTCAAAAGAAACATCTTGAAAACTTTTATAGTATGATTCCAGAAACGAATTACAGAACTACCCTAAATTCTAGAAAACACTTCAAAAAGGAGCTTCTGCCGCTCACCTAGAATCAAACTCTTCAGGGTTCTATAGAACTGACGTTTTGAGGGTACTCTCTTCACGCCCTCGTTCCAAACTCCACCCCCTTTCCCTGCCTCACCCTAGAACTCCGCCCATTTTCAACGAATCTATCCATTGTGAATAAATGCAAAATTTCAAATTATAGAAGAAGAAGATAAAAAGGAAGAAACTATCAATGTCAGGCACTTGAGAAGTGGTAGAATAGGGTGAAAATGTGAGTGGGAGTGGAGTCGACAAGAAGAAAAAGAAGAAGAATTCCGAAGAAAAAATGGAACCAAACAGGGCGGAAAAATGGAGACAGGGAAGAAAAATGTAATTTGGTTCCGGTTCCCTCTTTCGTTTTTTTGCTATAACATCCAACTCCTGGATTGTTTTCAGACATATTTTTTCAGCAGAATCTTCTTTTCTTCCTCTTCCTCCTGAAATCCCAACTACAAAAAGTTGTCTTCGCGCTCGGCACGTCTTCTTTTTCGTTTCCATTCCATTCCAGAATCACATTAATTTTATTTGCGCCACACGAAAATTTGAAAATGTCTTCGCTGAGATGCGTCATCCGTCAACGACGACTCTGTTTGAACCCAATTATGTCTCCCACGAGAGGATACTGTAGTTTTTAGAGACTTTCGTTCTTTTCCGTTTTTTGTTTTTTTTTGTTTTTAAAATATGTCGGGGGGTTGAGGAAAAGAAAAATCGAGTATTTCTCATGTTCGCATCCTTATGCATACATTCAAGTTTGAAATATAGACTTACGAGAAAAAGGGAAAAAGAAACAATGTCTCGAGAGATTTGGGTACATTCTACGGACATTTGCATTGAGTGTGGTTTCTAGAAAAGAGCTAATTTTAAGTTGAACCAAATAGTTTTATTTTTTGAATATGTGATGACAAAATGAAATAAAGATTGTTCGCCTAACTAGGTAGAGTAACAGGCAATAACTTAAAGCCACTAACAGAAGGGATATGATGAAGTATATCCCTTGACAACTTTTTTATATATTTGAGAGAAAAACTGGTTCAAAGTGAAAAAATAGAGGGCCGGAGAAAAATTAAATAGGATCACCTTATTAAGCCTATCCGAAGGACATTTCAATACTTGATATTGATCTAGTGTTATAAAAACTTGCTTCTTCTCATGAAAAACACAGTAAGAAACATTACACCGTTCATCTTTGGACAATCATAACAATACCTAGACTTGAGGAATCGCTTTGAAAACTTCAGTAGCTTTGAATCAAACATAAAATTATGTTTCCAAGAATTTTCATGCTTTCAAGATACTTATGTATGAAGATATACTCGTTTTTTTTTCAGTCGGGTAATTTTGTGTCATCCTGTGTTGCAGAGAAAAGTCTATTTCAAAAAGATCCACACTCTCGTTTCTACCATCAAGACGGAAATTGCATACCCGATTTTTCAGATCATATGTTTGTATTTTGAACTCGTCTTCCAAAAGAACCTATACTCTGGATTACTTCCTTATATGTTCTATGAAATAATAGTGCTAAAAGTGGGCATCTGAATACACCTATAATCATCTGCCCACCTGACTCATTCACCCCTACCTTTCACACCTTTTTCCAGACAAACTACGCGAGCTGATGACGTGAAAATGTCTTCTACATTTTAAGGAAATAGTGAAAAATTGGCTTTGAACTGTGGTACCAGGGATATGACCTGAATCTAAAGTAAACATCACACTTTGAAGTGATTAATGACCCTCTCAATCAATGGATCTCTCGACGTTCGAAATGGTGGTACCAGGGATGACAACTTCTGAAAATGAGAATACGAATTAATGAGAATTTTCTCTCACTTGTATAAGTACTAATTCCCCGACTTTTCATCCCTGGTACCAACATTTTGGTAAGGGATCTATTGGTTGAGAGGATCATTAATCACTTTAAATTGTGATGTTTACTTTAGATTCTGGTGGGATTTGATAAGATAAAAAGTGTTGACAACGACTCTGGAAGATCCAAACGACACAACTTGATTACTGACACCAGTCTTCAGGATTTGGTTTTATTGTATAACCTTTGTGAGATATATTTTCAAGAGAAAAGCTTTTCAATAACCATTTAAAAACATATTTCCCACTGCCTTCATACATTTTTTTCTTCCTATTTTTCTAATATCTTTCGAAAGAATCTTTTTTGTGGCCGTCGAGGAGGGCACCAAAATGACAAATGGGTTTGACATGTGGTCGTAATAGCAATCATTCTTTGGGGATATTTTGAAGAAAACGGAACCTTTATTCTCTTTTTAATCGTAAATCCTCCCAAAGAAAAAACTGATTAAACCTCAAAACATTGAAAAAATTGTTCGAAATTGAAGAATTTGAAGGGGGAGAGAAGGGAAATGAGAATACTGGAAGGCGAAAGTCGAAGGGAGATCAATTTCCGTTGCTTGAACATTTCATTCGAAAGATTTTTTGAATTGAAGTTCCTCAAAACTTTTGGATAACTCCTTGGGAAACTTGGAACATAAGGGGGGGGGGGGGGGGTTTTAAGAACTCAAAAACTGTCAAAACGAGTCAGAAGCAGAAGACGTGGAAAAAGAAAGGTGTTGGCGGAAGACATGATTGATTGGCAGAGATGATGAAAGGGTTAGACAGAAAAATGAGTTTTGTGGTATTCTTTGGACAAAAACAAAGTAAAAAGAATTTGGGAAGGAAAGGGGTTTTGGAAGTTTTGAAGTTTCTCGTTCCCAGGGGTACTGTAGCTTATGAGAGAGGGCTACTGAGATTTCTGGCGTTGGAATACTACCGTATTCTTCTCTCGAAAAAAAAATACGAACTTGATTCAGATGGGAAAGAAAGATTAATATTAATATGTATTGTAAAAAATAACGGATCTGTGGAAGAGAAACGCAGGCGGCCAAAAGCAATGAATTAGAGGAAAGTTAAAATTTTTGATAGTGAACAAGAAAAAAACTGAAAACACATGGAAGTCCAGAAAAAAACTTTTCGAGCTACTTTCGCAATTAAGTTCGGTTTTTCGATGCAAAACAGATTCTAGAGATGCTAGCGATCATTTTCATACCAAGAAGTTTGAATTTTGTTCAGAAAATCCCATTGAATTCACAGAAATAAGTTTCGTTTACTACCGTAGTGTTTTTGGGGCAAGGCCTTGAAACTTGACCGGGAAGCCGCCCGCGAAATTTTCCAGGTCTCACTTTTCTTAATTCGACAATATTTTAGGTTACGGTAGTTGTCGTTGTGGGATCTTCGGCCACGACCGCCGGCTTTTCTTTTCCACAGCTCCAATGTTTTTTGTTTCCACTTTTTAGTAGTTATTAGAAGATATCAACGTTCAACAAATTCAGAAACATTCTTATTCTCAAATTACTAACAGATCGAGAAGTGAGAAACTGAGAAACCGCCAAGTGCTAGAAATAACAGCTCTCCTCGTAACACTTGTGTATTTTCAAAGATGGAACAGAACGAACACCAACGCTTCGTGGCAGTTATAAATTTTGATTGATGACCCATCCTCTTCGAAGAGTCAACAATAAAGAACAACGGAATGGCGGCGTGCGGACGAAACAAAAAGGCATTTTTGCAATAGAGAAAAAAAGATGAGGCTATTCTCATAGAGATTCTCAGTTTCTCCGCTACAACGACAGCTGACATTTGCTCGTTTTCTTGTCGCTTTGTTTGCCCAAGATCATCATTTTTCCAATGTCGCGGTTCTTGATGATCTACGGACTCGGAGGTGGAGCTTCGTAGGAAGTTGTGGCGCCGATTCTAATCCTGTGGAAGAAACAGAAGTGAATGACAAATAGACTTTTGAGATGTTTCGTTTCAGGGGTTTATGTTCACTTTATGAAACAAAAGTGGGGAGAAAAACATTTTCAATTTACAATTTCGGTGGCGATGAAAAGCTACTAGTGATAAAAGTTCAGGAGAATTTTTTCGACAGATGAACATTGGGTTGTAAAGGTGACTGGGACAGAGTTGGAGGAAATACACACAACGTTTTGTGGAGGAGGAGATACGGAGGAAAAACGAGAAAAATATTAGTGATAAAATCAACTCAAAAAGGAAAATCAACAAAATGAGAATAAATTATTGAGGTCTGGGGAAACGAAATTTAAGATAAAAAAGAAAATGATTATGCGAAAGCATCTTCACGATCAGCGCTTCCTGTTCCAAGTGGATCATCGAATGCCTGAAAAAAAGAAATTTCAACTAAAAAACTAAATTTATGATTACCTTGAAATTGTGGAAGTGAACTGGGCGATGATCTTCATGGTAATATTCTTTAGGATTAGAAAGACAGACGTCGAACTTCATGGCAGGCGACCAGCGTTGTCCTTGGAAATTGTAATTCCAGACACCGTTGGATGGGACCATGAAGTATCCAAGGAAACGGTCTGATAGAAGCATCTGCACCTTTTCGTAATGGGTTGGCATGTATCCTTTTGGATTATTTCCCTTATCCGTATTGGCCTTGCCCCATTCGTATCCAGATGGAGTCAGCTTATACGCGGTGAGAGAAACAGAGCCAGGAGTGAAACTGCATGTAATCATCACAGTTTTTTCTCCGTCCCAAGTGATGTTATCGGTGAGAAGCTGAAAAATGAGATATGGATACAAATAAATGTGGCCGAATTCTTACCTTTGCATGAGTTGTTACGTCTTGTGGAGACAATTGTGGAAGTTCATTTGGCTGGGTATGCATCCATCCGAGTGGCTCGAAATCACGAAGCAGTTCGTGATCCGGAAGCTGCGTGGGTAGATTTACTTGCTGATGACTTCCTGTTTGTGGAACAAGAACAATGCAACGGATTTCCTTAACCTGCGGGTTGTCGGGCGGTGAAACTCCATACATGAAACCAGCGATTTGGGTACGAAGATCGGAGATAGTGATGAACTTCTTGAGTATATTCTTTGGTAGGATATAAGTGTAACCGGTATCTTTCACATCATCAGAGTTCACATAGATATGCTGAGTACGGAGATGAAGATTGGTCGAAGAGATGGCACGAACTCTCCACTCAGTTCGACTGGCGAATGAAGCTGTTTCGTAGTTAGATGTTGTAGCCGTAATAATCTCATCTCCGTGTTTGTTCACAGTTCGTGTTGTTGTGGCGGTCACTTGACTTTGTTCTTTCGTCTGTTTTTCGATGTCAGCAATCTGTTGACGTTGCTGACTTGGTGCCGAAATTTCCATACCGAGAATAATATCTCTCACTTCGGATTGAGTCAACGAAGCAACATTGACATTGTTCTTCTTTCCGTAATCAGCCAGAATCATATCCTTCAACGCCAGCTCCACTTTGATCCAGTCTTCGTCAGAAAGTGTTGGCCAAATGTGATGAGGTTCCGTGATTGTGGTCTTGTCAGGTTTCAGAATCACTTTAGTCTTGTCTGGATTGATATGCATTCCACGCATGATCAGTACAACACGAGAGAACGCAGTATATGACGAGATAGTCTTCAGCCAGTCATCGTACAAATTGAAGAGTACCATCTGGGGTTCGGTTGCCTTCAGAATCAAATCTCCAAACTTCTCAACTTTCATGATAGCTTGGAATGGAAGCATAAGCTCGGATCCCTTGATGACAATGTTCGGGAAATCGAGAAGATGCACCTCCAATGGATCGAGCATAGCTTTTCTGGTGACGATGATTTGACGTGGTTGTTCTTCAACTGGCAATGAGCGAATCAAAGCAGCAACCTCTTCAGCAGTTTTCCATTTGGCCAATTGAGACAAACGTTTCTGACCAGCCCATACGGAAGTATGAATGATTTTCAGGAAAAGCTGCCCAGTACGTGGGTTGAAGATGAAAATAGCTCCGTTGATTGGCTTTGTTGTCAAGTTACCCTCGAAAGTCTTGTGAATGGTGACACGGTACACATTGGTATCATCGACGAACCAGATGATTTGGTTACTGAACAATTCTCCATAGTTCTGACTTGTCAAATATGGCTCGGTAGGTTCAGACGAGTAGAGCTGCAATCCCTTGCGAATACGTTCACGAAGCACGTAGAAGGCTGGATTGGCTTTGATGATCTTAGCCATAGCTTGTCGAATCAGAGGTTTCATTCCAGGGAACCAGTTTCCATATGCCGAGTACAAATTGTACGCCAGGTCTATAGCGATGAGAACTCCGGTTGGTGATGGATAGATGGACATGTTGTCAGTGGTATAGTCAAGGAATTTGGCACGTGCATAACGTTCCACATCGTGAGAATCGTAATCTCCCCAACGGAGTTGAACATCAAGCCAGTACTTTTGCGTGGTGGTATTGTCCATAACATCCCTGAAAAAGAGATGAAGTACGACTTTAGATACGTTTTTTTAGTGGTGCAAGTAACAGTTTTCATTCTATTACACTCACTTGCTATCTGCCATCAACGACGGTCTCGAAACATTCCATTTATATTGAGCGAACAGAAGCACGTCGGCACAAGAACTGTTCATCTTATACGATTTTCTTGGATGGATAGTTTCTTTCTGCACAGTTTGAATCTCAAGTGCATCAAGTTCTTGATCGAACACTTGACACAGATCCATAACTACCGACTCGTGAATCTTCTGCCACAAGTGAGCACGGAAGATTTGAATGAGTGAAATCTTCAGTGTTGGAATCTTTCCGTGCATGAAAATTCCTGTGAGATCCAGTTGTACTTGGAAACCGACGTAGACATTTGCACGGTTGATAGTGGGAGACCACCAGAGAGTAAAACGACGGTTCGGAATTTGGTTGAGACCAGATCGTTGAGCGTTGGTGAGCTTTTTGAATTTCATAGATTCTTCGAATCCAGAAGCACGTTCCCAGAACAGTCCTTCCCATGTCGGGAAATAGGTTCCCTGAAAAAAGGTTAATGAATACAGAGTAAAAATAAACAATTGTTTGTCTACTTACTCTGAATAATGTATGTTCGAGAATTCCTTCTACTCCTCCAAGCGCCTGAATCATGTCGGTTCTGTAGTTGTTCAAGTTCCATAGCTTTCCGTCGTGTCTCTGATGAGTCCACCAGAATGGATTCTGCTTCAAAATTTGGTAGGCCTTGAATTCTGTTCTCACACGCCATCCCTTATCGTAGGCCAAAGTGTGTCGGTCTTTTTGGAACAGTGTATTGATTCTCGGAATTCCACGATCCCATGAATCGTCGAGGTCTTCCAGCGTAAGTCTTCTGTTCTGGGCATTCGCTTCTTGTCTCTTCAAGGCATATTCTGCCCAAACACGAACCGAGTCCACGAACTCAGCTTCCCACGGCTGAATGTATCTGTACAGATTTGGAATCAACTGGTCTTCGTCATGACTCATTCCCGAACGGAAGTGAGTGACACCTCCTGCTTCTGTTTGCTGCATCCATCTGAGATCTGACTGAGGAATCAGAACGTGTCCCATTGAGAGCATTCCAAGTCCTCCGATTTCTTTTGGTGTATAGAAAACAACAGGTGGGAAACGGGAAGGCATTTTCGAGTTCAGTCCAATCTTGATTCTAGTTTGAATCTTGTTTTCACATTTCACCAGCAGATCCAGAAGTTCTTGTGTGTTGACCACGGCTTCTCTGAAGTAGGTCATCAAACCGATAAGTGCAGTATTCCATTTGTTGACAATTTTCGTGAAGGTAGTTGATCCCGAAGACATCAAGATTTGTCGAATTCTGTTGTGGAACTTGGAAAGCGACTCTTCGTCCACTTTCAGGAAGCATTGAGCAGTTCTTTCCTTAGTAACCTCATTCTGAAGATTCCAAACACCATCTCGATGGACGAATTCTTCATTTGCGGTACGACATTTTGGAAGAATGCGACATTCGAATCCGGACATATCGAAGAGCATGTTCGGGTTGTCCTTACTGTAGACAGACACAAATGAATTCTCCCACTCGACGGTTGTGATGGAACGAGGCAAACGATTCTGAAAAATTAATTATTTGTAATGATAATGTACACCTTCTAAGTAGACCTAACCGTTCAATTGAATCGGTGGATCTGTTCACGAGGTGGAATATCGCTTTTTTCCTTTTGTTTTCGAGGATTTATCAACGATTAACCATCAATGATTACTCGCCTTCTTATACCTCATTTTTTGGAAATAAGAGGATAGTTCATGCAAAATGTCTTACCTTGATGTCCCAGAACACGGCTCTTCCCAAGTTGACATCATGTTTCATCAGCCGCATTCGTGCATCTCTTGGCCAACACTTCTTGTTATTGTATCCAACAATATTCTCGTTATTTGGATCTGGATGCTCTGTCAGATAACGTTGAATCAGATCACGAGCCTCATCAGCACTGAAGCGGAACATAATCCACACTCGGTCAATGTAACGGCAATAAAGACGAATTGGATGGCCGATTTCGGTGGCAACGTCTTGGAATTGTAGGAACTCGTTCGGACATTGTGGTGGTCCAGCAATTTCTGAAGCACGTCGAAGACCGAGGACAAGTAAATCGAGAACTAGTCCATAGAATTGGACAATGAATGAAGCAAATTGAAGACCGCGGATGATTCCAAAGGAGTTTGTATGATTCATATCCTTGTAGTTGATAAGAACGTTGTTCTTGGATGTCATGTAATCAGCAATATTGTGATCCACGATCAGTCTCAGAAGTCTATTTAGCAACGTCAAATCCATCTTCTCAGCTATTTTCTCCAACTTTGTCTCCATTATAACGTTACATTCTCCTTCACTTGTCTCCCACACGTCTTGAAGATTATTGAGTCCTTGGCACCACTTGTAGGTGAGCAATGGTGGCGGTTCTGTGTCACCCGGCTTGACCCACGATGGGAATAATCTTCTCTTATCAGCTTCATACCAGAGGTACTGATCGAGGTAGGCATCCGTAACCTTCTCCAATGGCTCAATATCGTAAACGGGAATCAGATGAGTGTAGAGATCCATGAACTCAATTCCAACTTCCTTGAATGCACGTTGCGTGAGCATGTGTCTCTTGATACGAGATAGAGCTTCGTGAGGATTGTCATAAGCCTGCTCAATCAAGGCCAACTCTTCTCTTTGTGACTGGTTCAAACGATTTTTGACGCTGTAGCTTTCCTTCAGTCTTTCCAAAGCTAGAATCAACAGCTTAGTATCGTGTTTGTAGGAAAGCGGTGGGAATGGGATAGGAGAGAATCGTCGTGACTCCAGCCAATGGACGGTTGTTGTATAAATCGCGACAGCTTCTTCGGCCGAGATGTATGGACCATCCTTGAGATAGTTGTGTTGTCTTTCTTGTTCGGATTTCAAATACAATCTCGTCAGTCGTCCCAAATTCTTCTTGCACACAGTCTTATCGACAGTAGCTCCTCGTCTAACACGTTCTCTGTTGTAATGGGCAGAGTTCGTCCACCAATCCGCCTTTGCCTTCACATATCGAAGAATCATATTTTCAACAGGTGTCGGTAGTCCAGGAACTTTCCAAGGAATGTTAGCTTTCCAGCAACGCCATGCTTCGGAGAGATGTTGCAGAATAACACGAGCCTTGTTTTGTTTGATTCCATCTGGCATCATATCCAAAATGTCGTGCATAACTGCGGCACTGAAAAGAAAAACTTCACAAACGATGTACATTAAACAAAATTCTTACCGAAGCTCAAGATCGAAGTGAGACTCGACTCTCTGCTTGGTGACTGTCTTGGCAACACCCTTTGAATGTCTACCTTCGAACTGTCGAGAAAGGAGATTACCAAGCCATCTTTCCAAAAGCGGCGTGATTCCTCGGAGGAAGAACAACCAAACTCTCCATCCAGGTGCCCAGAAACCACATCCGGGACCTTTGCCGACTGGTCCAGTGTTGAAACGATAGTAGATTAAATGCTTCAGATCTTTGCACATTCTCACTTGTCTCATTAGTTTGTACTTGTAACGATACATTCCTGTCAGCTGACCGACGTGTGCAAAAATGTATTGGAGTCCATCAGCTAACTGATAGGCGTCCACATTGTTTAACCGATACTGGACATGAGCATCTACAACTAGCTTCGTGAGACGCAAGATTTCTCTGCACAAATGGAAAGCGTTTCCGAACCGAGATTTCTTTCTTTCCTTCGTTGTCAACGTTTTGACTGGCTCAGATTGAAATTGTAGTCAAGATGAAGATAGTTGAGATTCTTTCGATGAATGAGAAGATTGAGCATGTTGTAACCTTGACGGAGAACTTGCAATCCTGCTTCCACCCAATCGAGAGTCGTAGTTTGGAAGAACTTCGTAGCTTTGAATGAACGGAACAAATAGCGACGTTTTTGAGGCTTTGGTGGACGGTGCTTGAGTGCATTGAGAACAAAGACTTTGAGAAGCTTCTGATAAGATACGCGCACCTTTACGGGCATTCCTAAAAAATAAGAAATTAGGTTCAAACAAAGTTTTGTGAGACGAACCGGCGGGGCAATGTTCTCGGTACCATGACTTCACTAATGGAACATCCACAGCTCTTCTTGTTCTTCCGGATCGCAAGTTGAATGGACGTGGAGCCCAAAGAAGTGCTAAACCATTCGCCGTGTTATCAGAATAAAGAGGAACGTCTTCAAAAATTGGTCTGACGTCTTCTGGGAGTGCCCAATCATCATCTTCTTCTCCTTCTGGCAAATTTTCCTCTGTCTGAAAATAGTTTCACTTTTTTTGTTTCCCAGGTAAAAATCTAGAAAAAATTAACTATTAAAATCTTCTCGCCTTTCAAGGAAATTATATGGCGAATTTCGGCTACTGAAGACTTGAAAGTTCACAGAATTCAGCTTATAAACTCGCTCTTCTTTTTCGTTTGAAGAAGAAACTTACAGCTTTCAGATTACTTAATACAATCGGATTGATCAATGGATCATAGTAGAATGCTGGTAAATCAGGATCTTCAGTTTTGATGAACACAACGGACGGCGTGTGGTACCAAGAAACCTGAACCGGCAACGAGCTGATCAAATTGTTGTACATGAATGGGAAAGCAATTCTGTATTCCGTGCGGATAGGAGCTCGAATAATTACTTTATTTATGTCATTGAATTCATTCCAATCTTCATCCCTGAAAATTCATTTTCGCTCAGCAATACTTCCAATAGTTAACTCACGTGTGCAAATCCTTCACCAATGGCTCGAATTTCGGACCTCCGGGGATGGCCACATTGAGTGCTTTGGCAGTGAAGAAACTCTTCATGTCGAATAAATAAAAATAATTATCATCTACTAAATCGGTCAGTAACTGATTAGCAAGACGATAGAGAGTTGACATTTGAGGAATACTGAATGCCCATTTCCTGTATGTCGGTCCATTCACAAAACGAGTGGTAGCTAACGGTTTATGATCATAGAACCATTCAGCAACGGCGCCATCTTCTTCCGGATCAAGCTCCATCTGGATTGGCTCCAATGGCTCCACATCAAGAATATTGTCAGCATAATCAAGTGGTGGTTCTTCATCATCGAATGGAGGGAACCTCATCCGTTTGAAATGCCGACGATCACGCTTTTCTCTTCTCATCATGATCCACATTGTTCCCCATTGAGCCATGTAAACCGGTTCGATAACTCGAGGAATGTCGTTTACGAACGTAATAGCTCCAGTGATGTGATATAAAACTTTCACATCTCGGATTTGCTCCCAAGGCATCGGCATGTTTTCTAGGAGTTTCAGTACTGCATGTGGCATATACTTGAGAGCTCCAAGATAAACTCTTTTATCATGACGATATTTGCGAGAAGTCATATCTCCATGATCTCTGATAACTTTTCTAACATGCTCAGGTGGCATTTCTTCCTTTTGTGTGTCAGCCATTCCAAACTTCTTCTTCTCTGAATACCGTTTTCCTTGCAGTTGCTTCCATTTTCGCGATTTTTCCTCCAGAATCGAATCTGGAATCGCATGAGGCTCGGTCTGAGGCGGACCACCGTGATCGGCCATCCCTGAAAATCGAAAACATATTTATCTAAATATCTAATTTAACTAAAGACAGACCATATTAGGCTGTTCACATCATAATGTAGGAATACGGTAAAGATTCGAAGAAAATCATACAGAAAAAAAAACGAAAGGCATGTTGTGTCTCTTATTACGGTTACTTCTACAAAATTGAGGTGATGTGATCAACAAAAACCAGAAAAGTAATAAATAAATAAAAATAAAAGTGTTTTTGAAGCGAAAAGCACTGTTTCGAAAAGAAAAACATTCAAATTTTCAACCCACTAAACAACGCGCACTACCGGAGTGTCGTACTAAGATCAGCAGGTCAGTGGGGATTACTGTGCCCGGCAGTTCAAACAATGTATTTAGACACTGCGCCGGCGCAGCGTTCCAATCGATTGCCCCGCCTCTTTCCCAGCAGCCGTTTGTGTTCGCCGCCAGCTTTGGTGTTTAGGTTGCCAAAAGGAAATTATCGATTTTTTCATCGGGTCCGCCGTCGTTCGTTATACCTCTGATGTTTTCCGAATACATTCGTAGCTATTTTCTTGTGTGCGGTTATCGAAGCTGGGAATATGATCATGTGACATTTCTGAGGGTTACATTTTTCATTATCTAGGCTTTAATCCACAGTGAAACTTCAATTAAGCCGTTTGAAAACTTCAACTTGTTGATGAAAACACTGTTTTCTCAATATTTTTTCGTATTTCTTATTGCGAAACCACTTTTTTGACATATATTTCGTTTTCTTTTCGAAAATCGCTATACTATTTAACACCTCGTTTTCGTTTTCAGGAGATTCTCTACTGTGACTGCAACTCATTAAATTGTTATTAGTTTCTGCTATAAATGTCTTCTCGAACTTCATGGCCTGTATTGGATCTTAACCGTTCCAATTGTTCTCGAGGTGAGGAAAAGTTAGAAAATCAAAAAAGTTTATCAGACTGGTATTTTGAAAAAAAAACAATCAAATCTTAATATCATTTAGATAAATAAAAATATTCAGTAAATGTTGACTAATAATTATTGTCTTGCTTATTTTCAGCTGATGAGCTACCTCCACAACCGCGTCGATTAGAAGTTGTTTCCAAACAAGCGACACGAGTCACTGCACTATCTACAAAACTTGAATGGAAAATTGAACAGTTCGAAAAGCTTATGAAATTGGTGAAAAATGGATCAAACTTGATTTCAAGAATGTTTAGTGTACCTGACGCACCAACAGTGTGTTGGGAACTTCATGTCTATCCGAATGGAAAACGAGACGAGGATATGAATCATGTATCGTTCTTTTTGAGACAAGTTGGATTAGCTGTAAGTTTAATTTCTAAATAGTTATTTTTACTATAAATCCAGAAATCTTGAATGTGCATTTTCGAAATGATATTCCGGCTGGAATAATTCCGAAAAAAACTCGGACCGGATTTTTGAAGTTGTTTTTTTCGGAATTAGAGATTTTGGACTACGATTTGTCAAAGGTACGGAAAAAATTTAAAAATCTAAATGTTCCAATTGGAAATTTTGAAACGCGGAATTTTTGACATTCCGAAAAGGCAGTCGGCTCGAACATGTCTGTAGCTGAATAGATAAAATTTATGCTACGACAATTATTTTGGGGTTTTTAAATACGCTGTTTCTGATCGAACACAACTTAAACTTCAAAAAATTCGAACAAATATAATTTTCAATTTTTCGAATTTCAGGTTGTATTCAATCAGTAAGATCACAATTGAAACCCTAAAATAAAAAAATGTTCAATACAGTTTGAAAACTTCTGATATCGGTCCTTTCATCAATTCGAAATGTTTTTCCGGCCAAGCCTTCCTAGTTTTGTGAACGAAAAGGTCGATCAAAATCACAATTTTTTACTGAATTCTTTGTGCAAAAAGTCAATTTCTAGCGTGGAGAGGAGCCAATAATGACCGAATTTCAAATATATGCTCTCGATGCTAATAATCAACGAGTGAGTGTATGCAGGGATACAAAGGACTTCACTAATCAACAAGGACGTGGAAAATTTCAAGTTACTCGAGACAAGATGACAGGCGCGCTACGCTCGGACGGAACTCTTTTTCTGATTTGTGAAGTTGAATATTTTCCACCTGGATCGAAAATCTCCGTTGAACCGGTAATGGAAGAAGATGTATCAACTGAAGAGCCAGAGGATCTGCCTGAAGTAGTTGTTCGTGCCAATAACCGAAACATGTGGGAAGAAGAACTTTTTACCGATTGTGTTATCCACGTTGGAAACAAGCACATCAAAGCACATCGGTGCATACTTGGTCAAAACTCGCCAGTTTTTAAAAGCATGTTTTCGTCACCTACTATGCTGGAAGCGCAGAACGGGGAAATTCATATGCAAGATGCGAAATACGATTCTGTACGAGCAATGGTAGAATTCATGTATACTGGTGCCACAGAATCACTGGACCAAGGGAACATTGACGAAATTTTGGCTATAGGTAGGTATTTTTGTTTACTGCAATGACAATGTCATACGAATTTTGTGTTTGCGATGTTTTTTTAATCACTTTATTTTTCAGCTGATAAATACGAAGTTCTGATGCTCAAAGATCAATGTGAACGTCTTATCGCTCAAACGATCAATCTGAAAAATGTCACTCAAGTAGCCATGTTCTCCGACACCTACACAGCGGATTATTTGAAGTCTGCAGTAATTCGATTCCTGATGACCCATCATCGAGTAGTCATCAAAACTCAAGATTGGATAAATCTGAAGAAAAGCAGGCACGAATTGGCTAATGAGTTACTGGAAGCAGTGCTAACGACGGATCAAGACGATGATGACACATCCATGTCTGCTAGCCAAGTCTCGTCGCCACCATCACGGAAACGTGTTCGTCGCAGTGCGAAGTAGTTACGATTTTTTAATGAAGTACGCATCCCAGTTGTATACCATCCCATGTTGTAATTTCCTTCGCGTCATGTATAGTTTTAGGAATTTCCTCCATCTCTGTCATTCTTTCGGGTATTTACAAATTTTTTAGCTATCGACCCTTTTTAGTCACATCAATACTCGTGAGTTATGCCCTTCATAATATTTAATCATGTCATCATTGCCTGTTTTTTCTGTCTGCCAACTCGATAATACCTACCTTCCGATGTTTCATTTTTTTCCTCTGAATATGTTTTTTTGATTTAGGTAGGATCGTTGTTGCATTACAGAATTTTTCTGTGTTTTAAATAGTCTCTCATTTGTCTATGTCCATCAAATTCGGTGTCTTTTTTCACATAATAAAAATGTGGGCTCCTTTATGAGTTTCAGCATGTTCACAATCTATTGGAAATGACACCATGTTTATGTTTCTAACCATGTCCCAAACTGATAATTGAACTAACCATCTGTCCTCTTCTCTAGAAATCATGGATTGGAAAATTACAATTTTCACCTATAACTTGGCCATGAGACCGTCGTATCCAGAAGCTGTTCATAACTTCCTGAATGGAAATGTCGATGAGCATACTCATTTGGTGGCAATCGGACTGCAAGAAGTGGCTCATGCAGAGACAATAGGAGGAGCTATGATCACATGGGCTCAAAGCATTGCAGCATGGATGAACAAGAATACAAGGATGGTGTTGTTAGCGAAAACTTTTCAAGCAACGAATCAAGTTTTGATTTTTGGGAGAAAGCAACTTATCGGACAGGTGAAGAAGATCTAATAAAAAAACTTTATTAACAAATGGGAATCTAATTCAAGATTAAACGAATTGACTACCGTTTCCAACGGAATACAATGCGCGGTCTAACAGGACATAAAGGATCAATTGGTATTCGTCTCCAACTGACAAGCCCTTACTCGATTGTATTTGTGGATAGTCACTTTGTTCATGGGCCTGAAAACAATAGCAAAAGGATCGAGCAGTATCATACTAATAGGATTTGCTCTTTTCCAGAAGATAAGAGTGTCAGGTATGTGGTTTTCGTAGAACCAACAATTCAATTCAACACCAGCCATATCCGGATTTCGACGAAATCATTTCGTATTCTGAATTCCGTTTTTGTTCCGGATTCAGTCGGATTTTATTTTTCCAGATTCCGAATTCCAAATCCCGAGAAATTTCATTTGTTCCGGATTCCGGATTCCGTTTCTCAATAATGTTATTCCGGACATCTGAGTTCATATATTTATTGAACAAAAAAATATTTCAACCCAGAAAATCGTTAGAAAAATTAAGAAAAATTCTTTATTCAATTATTCAAGTAGGTTAGTTTTGCTTCTTGGCACGACCAACTTGGCGAGAAGTGGTTAGCTGTTTGCGAGCAGAAGATTGGGAACGAGAACGGGAACGAGAACGGGAACGAGAGTGGGAATTGCTCTTATCTCTTTTTCTGACATGAAACATTTTTCGAAAGTCAGAATTTAGCTACACAGACCTCGATGCTCCAGGTTTCTTAGTCTCCTTGTTCATTCCCAATTCCTCGCGAAGCTTAAATTGAGAACGAGTGACTGCGCCTTTGGTACGAAGAATAAGAGTTGTTGAGGGACCTCTCATCGAGTCTCTTCTTTTTGGCACGGTAGTTTTCTTCATGCGTCCTTCAGCTGCAGTAGGTTTAGCTGACGTTGTTGGAACATCTTTCTGAGATCTGCTAGTGGATCGGCTACGGAGACTGGTGCTCTTGCTGCTGCTTCTTCTTTTCGGAGCTTTGACGTAGGCCTTCATTTTTCTTCTGCGAGTAGATTGTACTGTCAAGTTTTTCGTACTGATTGAAACTGTTCAAAACTTTTTATAATCTAGCACAGGATTGCAATGGCAATTGTCATTGAGCCAAGGAAGTCACGTTTCAATCTTCGTAGAATACCGTATTTTCTCCAATGGAAGCCCATGTGCACTTTGAGCTCAATTATCTCGGTTCCTATAAGAGGTATTAAAAGGGGGTCAACTGACAAAATTCGTGTCATATTATCAAAAAAAAGTTTGTTTTATAACTACTTTTTGATATATTTCGAAGGAAACGAGATAATTAAGCTCAAAAATAGGATGAGGCTTCTATTAGAAAACATATGGTAGTAGCAATTACTGATAGTGACACTGGCTGATAAGCTAACTATTCTCGGGCGCAAAAGACGATCAAGCTAGAGTCCAAACATTTTTCAGAGCCGCGTTCTGGTTTGGAGATTTCAATTTCCGAGTGGAGGAAGATTTGGAAACTGTTATAGGGAAGATTAAAAACGGAACTCATCTCGAGCTTCTTGGTATTTATTCAAATCAATTTCTCTTAAACAAATCAGTTTTCAGACAGTAGAGATCAATTGAAAAGAGCTATCATCGAACGTGACGCATTCATTGGATTCCACGAGCAGCCCATAACATTCGAACCAACGTATCGGATGACAGTGGGGACAACAGAACCAGATGGAAAGAGAGTACCTTCTTGGACGGATAGAGTTCTTTACAAAGGAGATGGAATCACTGAGATTTCATACTGTAATAACAAAAGAGCAGTCGCCAGTGACCATTTGCCTGTCATCGCTTCTTTCAAAGTTGCTGTATGTGTAACTTAGCTTTGGTAGTTATCAATGTATTCTGTTTCCAGGCCACTGTAGCTCCCAAACCTCAATGGGAAGTCGTATTCGAGCATCTTCCCACGTGGTACAGATCAATCCCGTTGGTAGGAAGGTTCCAAGTCAACTCTCAATTCTACAAAGAAAATGGCAGTTACCGAGACTGGATTGGTGTATTTCCAGTGAGTGCCATTGAACGTTCTTGATTCTATGATTCTATTCAGGCCACCATCGACGACTGTACCACTGCTATTCATTGGATCTACGCTGCAACATGCTTTGAGCAAATCATCGAAGGCGAAAAGTTTCTGGCGTGTGAATTCGCGGATATCCCAGTTGGAAACTATCGTCTTGGATATTTCGCTTCTCACCTGAACTGTCTTGTCGGACTATCGAAGGTTTTCCAAATAGTGGATCAACCATAAATTTCTCTTGTAATACTTTTCTTGTTTTTTGTTTTATCAGGCTTTATTTACTTGCCAAATACTTCTGAAAATTCCATTGTGATATTATTAGTTTTCCAAAATAGTATCCGGTTTTTTTGTGCCACATTATTCAGAAAATAAAGATTTTATTTTTCAAATGCTTTATTTGTTTTCGCACTATTACAAATCAGAAGACTTAAAACTTCAATTGTGGTTTCAAAGGAATCTTCAGGTTTACAACACAAAAAGAAGAGATTCGTTTTGTATTTTAACATTTTTGTACAATTTTCTTCAAACTTAATATTTTAAGAATTCCGAATTTGTACAATCTCGAATAAGGCTGAGTTGCCGAAAGGCGTACAAACGGCGGCTGAAGATTAAGCATTGTCTAAAGCTTGGGTCTTTAAGTACATGGGGAAATGTTTGTGATAAAAAGTTTGAAAGGAAAACATTGTAATCAGACTATTATAAAATCTTTTTTTTATTTTTTGTTTTGTGAAGAACATTTGGAGTTATACCAATTCTTAAATCTTCAACCGCCGTTTGTACGCTTTTCAGCAACACCGCTTTAACTGTGATATTTGTAACTTTTTTGATTTCAAGACGCATATCTCATCTGGACGAAATTGTGAAAAATAGTTGTTCACTATAAAAATAGTTGTTCACTATGAAAAATAGTTGTTCACTATTTCACTATACATCTTTTTGGTATACCTGTTATTAGTGTTTTCAGGCTTCCAAACTTGGCTACCTTATTTGGCCTAATAGAAATTCGCCCACTTTGAGCTCAATTATCTTAGGTTTCTCAAATAATATCAAAAAATTTCAATTGATAAATTGTTTATCAGGATATCATCAATATTTTATCAGTTGAAAGATTTTTGATATCTCTCATAGGAATCAAGATAATTGAGTTCTAAAATATTGTAATTCCAGCTGATAACAATTAAAAGTCAAAATTGGTGGAGCAGTACTGTAGTTACTGTAGTATTGTGAGCTGTTATAAATTTATTCTCTAAGAAGCGAACCACTATTAAACTCTCTATTCTCCATTCCCCAATAACAACATGTTTTGTTCACATGCTCTCCAGTCTCTCTTCCTCTGCAAAACCTAGTCTCCGGGCTCTCGGCCATCACGTGTATAGTGCATTTGTCCCTTCCCCTCTGCGTTATTGATTCAATGGTGTACCAGCGTCTCTAAGTGCACCACTAATTATAATTGAAGAAGAAGAATCTATAAGAATCAATAGAGCCTATAGTCTATAGATTTTTTGAATTATTATGGACATTCTCCAGAAGTGCTTTATAAGATTCAGATCCACATTTAAAACACAAAAAAAATCATCTGTAAATTCTTATTATCTTCTTTGCTAATCTTAATCAAAATACCTTTAAAGTCCCCGACTATGTCTATTCTGTCCCTTTTCTGTCTGCGCGTCTTCTTTCTCTTCTTCTCGTGCTGCTATTCTCATGTGACTATTACCATCTGGTTTTTCTTTTCAGATCAATAATAATCGTCAAAAATGGAAGCTGATTATTTGAGTTACAAAAAGTTTCTGAAATTCTTCTCGACTCGTATGGTACAAACGTTAATTCAGGTTAGTAAAAGGTCCCTTCTCCAAGATTTTTTTCCTCAAAAATCCATTTTAGGCAAGACTCGGAGATGAAATTGAATCAAAATGTTCTCCATACTCGAAGAATACATTGGATTGGTTCAATGTGCGAGTCGATGAAGTCGGAGAAATCAGTGCGTATATCAAATCGAACATCAAAAACTATCCACCGGTCAGTAAATTGACTCTGGAATTCTTTTTGTATACTCCAAGTGGACAATGTCTTCCTGTGGAAGCATGGACTTTAACAGTGACAGAAGGATCTGAGGATAGTGGAAGAACGGAACTTTATCATGAAATGAGCACTCTTCTTCGGTCCGTAATAGTCTCTGCCAGAATGACACCAATGCATCGATTGTATGTTAAAAAACAGAATCAGGAAAGCTTTGTTATCATGTTCAGAGTGAGTTTTTGGATTTTTGATTTCTAATGGTGTCGTTATAATTTTCAGGTTTTTGAAAACGATGTTTCATCAGACATGGGAAAAGGAAAAAAGACGAGAAAAATTGGAGAGTTGACTTCGAAGTTTGGAACAATCAGTTTGGATCTTCATTATCGAACTTCTATGCATTTTGAGGAACCTGAAATTGCTCCAATTATGTAAAACAATATTTTTCCAACCCTATAATCCCCGAGTTTCTTACAGACCACCAGAAAATGAGGAAGAAATGGAAGATGGAGAAAAAACGGTTGTGGATGAAACAACTCTACAAACGAGACCTGTTTCTGAAGCTGTTCCAATTCAAGATATGAAAAAAAGAAAAGCCAGTGGAAGTGTGGAATCCAGCGGAGGGAGCTCAACTTCTCGAGAAACTGCTCCTCGTTTCATTCTTGGACAGTCGACGTCGAGTGAAGATTCTCGTCACTCTGACATTGGGAATTCGATGGAAGAAGATCATAAACCATCACTTGCAGATCTTCGCAATCATTCATTCCCATTTGTAAATCTTCTGCAATCTGCCTACAATCCAGCAAATGGAACTAAAAAGAATTCGTCTTCAACTAGTCTCAGTAAGGATTTCGATCCTAATCTTTTGGAAGCTGGTTTCTATCTTTTCAGACTCTCCAAAACCTGAAGATGTCCCACCCCCAAGTGTGGAGAAAGTTGCTGAAAGTTTCCGTGCCGCTAAAATCGACGAAGTGGTTTTGGAGGAGGACGAAGAAGAAGAGTTGCCGATTGATTCCATGGAGCTCAGCGAAGATTCTTTCGTACATGTAAGATAAAAGTTAAAATTGTAAATATAGAATGAATTAATTTCAGTTCAATCAAATATCGGAATTCGGCGGTGCTCCAAGTCTTGGAAACGAACTGGGAGACTATTTGAAACAATTGAAACTTGCTCCTGATATGTCAACTCCAGGCGATATTGACATTTGCAATATGGATTTGAAATCGGAGGTTCGTTTTTTGAAATTAGAAAAAAGATGTCTAGAAAATAATCTTATTTCAGCTCGAGAAAGTGATTGCCTCATCCGCCAACTTTGACCATTTTCTGAAGCATGTCAATTCATTTTCCGACGAGTAGCTATGTAATTTTGTTGTAATTAGCTTGTAATTCATGTACACTTTTCACGTTTTAACTTTTTTTCTGAACATATGACTGTACAGTTTTGCCTATTACACTATCCCTTTTGTTTTTTTTTTGCAAAATTTCGAGTGAACATATGCATTTAAACTTTATACAGTTAATACATTTTTTGATTTATTCATCGAGTACATCTTCCATTTCTGCATTGTTCCGAAGTCTTGCAACATGCATTTCCACATTGGTCCCTTGTCACTGGGCAGTTCTAGAAAAAAATTCGATTTTCATAGGTTAAACTTTCAATGGGGGGATTCGATCAAAAGGTTTTTTATAACTTCACGAAAGTTCAGAAAAAAAACCCAAAATTCTTGAAAACTTCGTCGAAAAGTGTCGGGGAAGAAGTACTGTAGTTACTGTATCTCTTCGACAGGAAGTCACAATTCGACAGCTTTTTAAGGGATTTCGAATTTTTTCGAATTTTTTCGAATTTTTTCGAAGTATTATTATGAAAATGCATAAATTTGCGAACATTTTGATGCAAGAAAAACTCTAAAAAACCTCCCGCCCCCATTTAAAAAACGTACGGAAAGTCTTGGGAAACATCTATTACGAAGGCATGTTTGATCGGAATTACAGCACTCGTAGGCTGAACATTGTGATGTTTGTAAACTGCATCTTGACGAAGAATCTGAAGAAAAAAAAAGAAATTCCAAAGATCCATCTTTTGAACAAAACCTTTGGAATAAGTTGGGGCCGGAGTGCTTGCTGGCTTCTTTTTTCCAAAAGAGAAAATTGAGGAAAAAATGTTGCTTGAGGCGACAGAATCAACGGAAGTAATCAAAATGAAAAGGAGAAAAATTGCGATAATTATTTTCATCCTGTAATGAAGTTTTTGAAAATAGATAAGGATATAAAAGAGAAAAAGATATGAAAAGAGAAAAAAAAGAGAAGAAGAGCAGGAACTTATTTTACGAGTTTCTTTTTTTTTAAACTTATTTATTTTTCAACGAAGGGGAGAAAACCACTAACACATGAAATGTCTATGAAACTAGGAGATATAACAGGGACATACATTTGTATTAAATGGGAGATGGAGGAAAAACCGAGTTAGTAATTAGTTGAATTCAAGACAAGAAAATGTTTTAGATCACAAGATAATAGTCGATTTTTGAAAGCCGCTGACGAGGGCTTCACCGGAAACACTTTGGCGGGTAAAGAGTTCCAACATCTGATTACTCTATTAGAGAGAAATTGAGAAGATATTTTTGTTGAGTTTTGATAAGTGATTTGAGATAGTATTTGTGACGTCGCAATGATCCAGCATGATTAAATAAAAAAATCAGTTTCGGATATATTTTTGCAAAATAAATTTGGATGAAGAAAAATGGCGCTTACCGTATCGAAACCGGTGAAAGATATCAAAAAGTTTGTCAAATAATGTTGATGATATTATGATAAATAATTTATTAGTGAATAAATTTTTGATATCATTTACATGAATCGAGATAATTGAGCTCGAAGTTGACGGTTGTGGTAAGCTTATGTTAGACGAAATACGATGATTGATTTGGAACTCAAAATTGGATATAAAAATACTATTTTAATGAAAAAAAACTTCCTCTATCTTTCTACATTAATCTAACAGCTTTTTGAAAGTCTTTTTTTTAATCCTCTGGAATTTGGAATTTTCTGGAATTTGAATGTATAAAATTTTTCTAAAAGAACTTTAGAAACGAAATAAAATCAAATTAAATCTAGAACTGAAAGTTATTTAACAACTATGACCTATCTTATTTGTAAAACGAATGCAATTATTACAGGAAATGACGAATTTGATAGTTTGATAAGAAGAATTTTTCAGGTCTAGCTTTTTGTTCAAATGACAGATGATTCATAATGTGGGTTTTTGACACGAAGAAAATGTTTAAAAACCTTGAGTACTTGAGCAAACAGAGTTTACTTTTTTTGTGTGATGCTTTTATTTTGGTTCATACTTTGAATATAAGAATAGAGGCATATAAGGAGGAGATAAAAGAAAAAGAAATATTTGAAAATAGAATAAATCGGAAAACTTGTGAGTGTTTTCTATTCATGATGATGATGGTGATGATGATGATTCTGACCGTCGTTCGTCGCTTCAAGTGCCATGTTTATGGAAGCTGGTGCACGTGTATTCGCATTCTTTTTGAAGATCTCTCTCGCTTCTTTGTTGCCATCCGCTTCAAGAATGTTGACACAGAGACGGTCACGTTTGATTAGGTCACTGGTGATTCGTGCGATCTGCAATAAATGGGCAATGGTGTTTGTTTGGGAACTTTTACAGTTCTAATATTTGCTTAATGATGTGTTTGAGAAAACTAGATTTGAAACTTTCGATTCTATCTAGGCCAACTTACGTGAAGTGGAAGACTCTGTCCCGGCTCAACGGTTGCATAAACCGGAGTGACTCGATACATGTTGTTATCACTGCAAGTGATTTTCACAGCTATCCGATCTGAAATTTTCAGAGTTTATTTTAAATTCCTTCCCCAAGATTACAAAACTTACTGTCGGAATGGTTCATGAGAGTATGAGTCGAGAGTCCTCCTTCAACCGAGAAACGAGCGACACGGGGAATTACAGTAACCCCTGCGGCGATATGACAGCAACATGTGCATCCTGGTTGACGTTCGGATCTGAAATTCGTTTGGTTAGAAGAGTTTCTTAACCCTATAGCTGCAATTGTTTTACCTAAAACTGTCTAAAGCGGATCGAGGCCGATCGACACCGAAACTTGGGAGGAGATAAGTTGGTTTTGAATTATAGATATTCATTGGAAAAGGAACAAGAGATTTGTGGGAGAAGAAATGAAGGATAGGAGACAAAATAAGAGGTCTCTCAATTTAGTTTGTCGCCGACAATTTAACACAAAATTGCTCGCCGAGCTCTGGTCTTTTCCTCTTGGCATCCGGAGTATGTGGAGAGGAAAGCTCCGAAGATGTTTATGAAAGTAACAAGAGGAAAAATAGGTTTAATTGACGATGTCGTATTACATCATAAAAACTGGTCTACTATTGTGCCAGGTGTTCAACTATTCGAGATGAAAGAGGCTCTTAAAAACTATGTAACACTATTCATGTCAGTATTTTTGTTCTACGAGAAAATGAGTTAAGAAATTAAGAGATTATAGAATTCGTTGATGGCTAAAAGTAAGAAAGTACCAAATAGACTCGCTCAAAACAAGATACTTATATGTCCAGTACCGTTCAAATATATACAAAAACGTACATTTCCGTTGACTTTCGGTCATTTTTGCCATTTTCCGGAATCTCGAGCTCGAATGACAAGTTTCCGATCACTTTGAAAATTTTGAAGGCTTTAAAACAGACCTAGATTGGAAACTTTGAGTTCAAAGAATTCTAAGAAAATTCCTAGTTTTTCAGCTGTTTGCCGATTTTTGAAAGACATCCCTTTCCCGCTCGTTCTTGTACTGAGAACATGCAAAAAAAGGTGTCCTCCGGATATAGGCAAATAGCTGAAACATTGGGTAATTTTCAAAAATTCTGTGATTGGCAAGTTTTTAATATAGGTTTGATTTACACCCTCCAAAAATTTCCAAATCGGAAACTTGACAGCCGAGCTTCAGACTCCTAAAAATGGTTAAAATGACCGAAAATAAACTGGAAAATACGTTTTTGTATATCTTATGGAACGGTACTGTATGAGTCCAGATCGTTGTGTTAAATTGTCAACTTACCTTCCAGAACTCCTGCTCGACCTGGCCGATCTCATCAGGTACTCCATATCCGATAGGGCAATTGCTGAAAAACCAATTTACACTCTGATTCTTCTCTCCTAACTTACCAATCATTGGTTCGGGAGTACTAATTTGCTGTGGTTGTGTCTGTTGTTGTCGTCCAGTCTGCCTTCCAGGAGTTAATCTTGCTGTTCCGAATGGACGCATTGCAGCTGAACTGGATGAAGCCATAGACGAAGAACGAATGTCTTTGAAGTTCTGAAACACAAACTTGGGAATTGAGGAGAACAAAAGTGGATGAGAAGGAGAAGAGAGAGGGTGGATGGAGATTCTGGAGATGACACTTCTATGGAAACGTCACGTTTCATAAAGAAGAGCTTCGCGGAAAGAGGTCAATGGTGTTTCTATTGGAAACTCTTCTTTCTGGGATGAATGGCATTTTGATGTGCTTTTGTGACACTTTGTAATGTATACAACTACTTTTTCCCTGACTTTTTGCCAAAGCCAGGAGCTGAATGGAAAATATAAAAAATCAGAAATTCCTTTGGAAGATTTATCAAATGAGGCTTATGATCTGATTTAATTCTAGATTCTGAAAGCACACTTCCATAATATGAAGATTCTAGAAGGTGCAGAGAAAGAAAACTATGTGGCTCAGACTCTTCTAAAACGGAAAGGTTGACTTCACTTGGAAAGATCATTAAAACGCAGAGAAACTCGAAAAGAAGTGCTTCGAATGTTCGATCCGGAAATTGCTGGCGTTTGAAAAAGACAGCACAAGGGCGTTTTGTGGGCCGAAAAATGGCGAATAGGTGGGGGAGGAAACGAAAAAAATTGGAGGCTCAATTAAAGTACGACGTAGAAAAAAAAAAAGAGAAAGAAGAAGAAGAAGAAGAAGAAGTTGATTTGCTTCTTTGGAAGATGTTTGGAATTTCAGTGTGTAATAACTCTAAAATTTTAGTATTCGGAAGTAATTAAAAGTTTGAATTTTGAGTTTTTTAGGCAATGAAAAGGAAATTCCTTTGAACATTTCAACATTTTGACAGCCAGACAACAATTTTACCTTGAAATCTGGATAGCTGAGAAAATTGAACAGGTACTTGATATTTTACAGTGTCACTGGAAGCCCTCTAGGAAGCTCTAGAGGATGGCGTCCAATGATCCGGACTGATAAAAAACGGGGAGACATAGGCATCTTGGAAGCCCGAAAATTGGTAGAAATAAAATTTAATAGCTCAAAGTTAATAAAATGGTTTGAAACTTGTTCAATTTACAGATGATTTCTTTGAATTTGTGCATTCCAAAATACAGTCCAGTGCGAAGCTTTTCTCAAATGTTATGACACTACAAACTTGCGTCTGTTTAATCCGGCTCATTGGGGGGTTTAGGCGCTATAAGAGTTGTAGTGAACAAGAATACAAGAAACCTAATTTTGCATAATTTTCTGAAAGTAAATACAGGTTAAAATCAGAAATTGTTTGAAAAGTTAAAAAGTCAGTTACCACGAGAGTGCTCAAAAAAGAAAGTTTTGTGCTCATCGAATATCATCATTTATAGTTGAGAGGACAGCGCGCGAGGGCAAAAAATGAAGAGAGAACTACGAGAAGTAAAGGAAAAGATGAAGAGGAGCAGTACTTCATAATAGACATAATATAATTGCTCAGCGGCTCGAAAAATGACGGGGCAACGATGAAAATACATGGAAGGAAAAAGAAGAAGTGAATGAATTGTTGTGAGTACTACTTCTTCTCTATTATGAGTCAAACACTGTTAGTGGAGGCGGTGGTTACTTTGGAATTTCAAAAAAAAAACCTTTGGAAATTATGTACAAGGGTTTTGTGAATAAGATATGAGCGAAGGCGGAAGGAAAATCTAATCAAAAGAAAAAGAAGATAAAAGAATTCTTAGATATCGCTCGTTTTATTTCATTTTTATGTTCTCTATAAGAAATTCAGATGAAATAAAAATGCACTTTCGTGTCAGAAAGAGAGAAAGAGAGAGAGAAAGTTTACTATCCTAGACCTGAATATAAAGTAAATCCTAGACCTGAATATATAAATCCTAGACCTGAATATAAAGTGTCAAACTAGAGTCGAAGATAAATTCTATCCGAGATTTAAAAGCTAGAACTTTTTTGATTAGTACCGGTTGGGCAAAACTACTTTTTCTGAATATGTGACGCTCTAAATTCGAAGCATGAATAGAAAAAGTATGTGCTCTGTCACGTGAAACAAGAATTCCCAGGAGAAATTGAAAAAAGAGCAAGAGTTGTTTTCTCTCTCGTTTGTGGCCAACTTTATCAATTGAGATAACCCAATGAGCCGGACGCACAGAACTCTTTTTCTTCTCTTCTTTTCATTTTCTATCAGGTCTCTTCTACTGGACAGGGAGAAAGAGAACAGATGTTAAATCAATTTTACTTGAAAAAAAATAGTTGAAACCCATTAAAATTTAATGAAAGGTAGGAGAAGAGATAAAAGAATTTGAAAAGAAAAACAATTACACACTGGATGGATTTTCTTTCATCAAAACAACAAACTACAAAACTAGTAGTCTGCTTTCTAATCCACTTTTTTGAAAGAAATCAGAAACCAAAGAAATTGAAGTTTTCCTTTCTGAAAGAAGTTTCGGAAGTATAATTGAGGTTGTTAATCGAATTGAGCCGTCGACTCCATTAATTTTTTTTCCTTCCGGGAACCAGAAAACATTATTTCTTGAAAATAAGGAGAACTATGGAAATATGGGATCTGGAGGTTTTTCATGGAACATAAGAGTCTAACTTACCGTATTTGCTCTAGTAGCAGCCCCATGTACTGCAATTTTGAGCTCACTTATCTCAGATCCTATCAGAGATATAAAAAATCTGCCAATTGATAAAATGTTAGTGATATTATGATAAACAATTTACCAGTTGACTATTTTTCCATATCTTTTGGAATAACCAAGATAAAGGTGATCAAAGTTAAAAGTTAGGGGCCTTTCTATGACAGGTTTTACGGTAGTTAGAATCACTGCCTGAACAATAGCCCAAAGATTCAGATGAGATATTCAAAGAAGTCTGAAACACTAAACTCACTTTTGCCAACATTCTCAACCGATGCTCTGTACGAGACGGACGAGTAGTAGTCGTCGAGAAGACGTTGTTGTCCTCGTCAATGTTATGAATTGGGCAGTTTGTAATATCTTCCAATGCTGCGTGATCAGCCATTCTTGCTGAAGAAATCATTGGAATACTCATAGAAGAAGGAACACGGTAGATTCGGAACATTTCAAAAAAACACACACACACAAACTGAGGAATACATGCAATGTAGATGTTTTTAGAGGAAGTGAACCAGTTTTCGCATGAATTCACATTTTTAGTTTTGAGATGAACGGGAAAAAATTGAGATGTTTGTGTTGTTTCAGGAAAAATAACAAGTTCATCATACTGGATAAGAGAAATAAGGTTTCTGATCATCTGGTACAAAAAATAGAAGCTGTGGAAGGGAAACGATGGCGGCCGTGGCCGAAAATCCCACAACAACAACTACCGTAACCTATTTTTTCGGATTTATTATCTCGATTTCCGTGCATTTTTAGCCAATTTTTTCACTGAACAATAATAGAAAACTCGACCAAACGCAGCAAAAATGGAGTGAATAAATCCGGAAAAAAATTAGGTTACAGTAGTTGTCAATGTGGGACCTTTGGCCATAGCTCCAACTTTCTGTACCAGAATAATTTAAGGGTTTTATATGAAAAGTAAATAAATGGTCAATTGAGATTCTTATAGTTAGGTTTGCTCTGTTTTCTCACTTCCTTACAACCAAAATATCCGGAAAAACACATTTCAATGCGTAGTATGAACTTGTTTCAGACACAAAGAATAGGATTAAAATTATAAATAAAAATACTCGTATCCTGTTTTTAGTTATTCATGAATTCAAGAATTCAGAAGGCGAAAGAAGGAAGACGTGACAAATAAAAGAGGGAAAAAAGTCGTCGTGCTGTTTGTGAAGATTCAGTCAAGGGAAAAGAGCAAATTTCGAATTGTGAATTTGAGAGTGGAAAGAGAGAAGGAGGACTCCTTGCGGTACTAAAATAGGGGGCAAAGGGATATCAGATTTTGGAAAAAAAAACTCAAGTGCTTGGTCAAGCAAGAAAAGGGAAACGAGGGGTCAAATGATTGAGGTGAATGAGAAAACGAACATTTATCTGGCTCAATCATTAGTTTTCTTGTTCTTTGATTCTCTCTTTTGAAAACGAATCCAAGAATTTTGGCACTAGGAAAACTTGGTAATTCAGTTATAGAAGGAAGAATTTGTACAAATAATAGTTGGGGCGAGCAAGAAAGCCAGGGATTGTCCGCTTGGAATCTTTTGGAGCCACAGGAAAATTTGTGCATGGAGTTTTGCAAAAACAGGACCTTAAAATAAAACTGGAATATCTTTTCTAAATTTTGAAAAATTCGAAATCTCATTGGGTCTTTGGTTTAAAGACTACTCCAGCTATTTTGACTTGTTTTTGTATTCTCGAATTTCTGAATTGTTTGGAATTAAAAAAAAAATATTTAGGAACTTCAAAATCTCAGAATCTCAGAATCTCAGAATTTCAGAATTTCAGAATCTCAAGATCTCAGGATTTCGGAATTTCTGGATTCCAGTATTTTAGAATTTCAGAATTTCAATATTTCAGGATTTAAGAATTTCAGAATTTCAGAATTTCAGGATTTCAGTGAGAGACCTAGGACTTTCCGGAGTTTTTCAGCTTTTATCTCCGGCACCTAAAAAAAACCTTTAAAAACCACTGTCAGCAACTTGAAAAAAAGCGTCCCGTCGCCCTGGCATAGGTTTCTCACTGCACCGGAATTCAAATCCTCGTCCCTATTCAGCACCTTCTTAAGCAAAATTTTCATTTTCAACGGAGTTTTTAGATCTCGAATTTTTACTGGAATTTGTTCGCAATAATATTAGAAAATTAGATAGAATGGAAGACATTTTGATTCAATGAAATATTTTGGTCGGAATCTCTCTTTCAACTATTTCCGGCGAAAGGTCGAATCATGAAGCATTTTGGTCTACTGTATCCAAAAAATGATAACCCAAATTCAGAATCAAATGTCCTAACTAAGTCGGTTTGATCTTTTCTGATACTCAGAATTACTCTCACAAGAGTAGAGACCAAACATCCACTGCGAATAAAAAAAAAGGTGCTCAAACGAAAGCGAAAAGAATCCAAATGGGGGAAAAAAGGGGTATTCGTCAGATCGAATCCCCTGATATCTCGTCCATCCATTTGCGCCTCTGTTTGTGCTCAACGAGCACCCATGAATATTACAATGGGGAAGAAGCTGTTTCGGGTGTTGGCCTCCAAAACTTTCGACACATCATTCGTCTTTTCACCAAAACGATGCGTGGGGGAATGCAGCTGGGAGCTTCATGTGAGGGAAAAAAGGAGGAGGAGAAAGAAAAATCTCGATGCATTACTTAAAACAAAAAGACAAAAAACTGCTGGTACTTACGATGCTCTGGGGGGTAATTCTGAATAGATTCGTTTGTTCACACAAAAGTTTCTGAGAGTGGGAAAGAAAAGTTTGTTCATTCTGAAAACCGAAACAAGAACAAAAAGAGAAACAATGGATATAAAAAACTCAAAAACTACAGCTACTATTCAGAAAGTGTGAGAACAATTATAATTCGTCGAGCTTGTCTTGACGCGTTGGTTTCAGAGGATACCTCTTCCAAGTGAACGATTTGTCGGTTTCATAGGAATGTTCAAAATGAGATGGTTCGTTGAGGGTGAGACCTTCCTCCTGGAGAGCTTTGAAGAAATAGGTTTGCTGAAAACATGTATATATTTATACAAAATTACTATTGAATTTTCGAAAAACAACACAAAAATCGTTATTTATTTTTGAAACTTACATGTTGACTCTTCTCAATGGCTTCTTTCGTGGCACCAGGCATTGCGAAGTGGATTCCCGATTGAAGACAACGAAGAGCTAAAACTCTACCAATGTTCAAGGCAGCTGAGGTGTCCGTTTTACTGTACAGTTGATTAGCAATGGATGGTTCTTTTGTAGAAGCCCTGACAACAACTCCATCCTGATAGTGAACTAGACGACCCTCTCGATGCGATTTCCCTTCCACTAATTCTACCCTGAGTCAAAACTATATGCATTGAACGGCTGCAACCAGTACTTACTTGTAAATATAACTCCGAGAAGCTCTGTCCTTCTCAAATTGATATCCTGTGTTTGCTGCTTGTCTACCCATAAGCTCATTGTTTCGCGGATTTCGATTGACGAAGTTTTTGACGAATCGAGACGCCATTCTGAAACTTGTGCAAATAAAACGTTCTGTCTACGAAACTTGAAATAAGCAGAAGAGTTTTGAGAAGTATTAGAATAAGACAATCACATAGACAAAACCTTTTCAGAATGAATTAGAAGGAAACTCACAAACCGTTTTGGAACAGGAAACTCGAAAAAAGAGCAAACAAAAGAAAACATTTGGGTGGCCGAACAAAAAAGTGAATGGTAAACTAGTCCTCCGCTCGTGTACTCCTCGCGGACAATGTTTGCACTCACGCGGATTTTTTTTTGATTAGCTTTCTAACCATTTTTCTAGATTTATGACCCAATTCGAATAATATTTCGGCTTATAAATAGTCTTTTGCAGGACAAAATAAATAAAAATGCGATCCCGGAGCGGCTCCGGGGTTCGCCTCGATCGCATTCTGTTCATGGTGGAACAGACAATTTGTAGCCACCAGAACCCAATCACCGCGCTGTTCGCAAATCAGAAAGATTTTCCAGGTACCCAAAATTATAATCTAGCATATTCTATCGAAAAAGTATACTTTCAGGTCATGCGTGGGTCCGTGACAATGTCTATATCGCTCAAGCTCTGTGGGCTCTTTATCGAGCATACATGAAGTGTGCAGACTTTGATGAAGATCTAACGAAGGCAAAAGAATTAGGATTCACATGGTGAGTTATATTTAACCGATATATTTTTTGATAAAACTCTCCTTCAGCGTAAAAATGATGCAGTCCATCTTGGAATGCTTGATGCGACAAGCAGACAAATTGGAGCAATTCAAGAAGTACCAACGCCCTCTCGATGCCTTACACTCTAAATACGCTGTCGCTACAAAAGGGACTGTTTGTGGAGATGCTGACTGGGGACATCTTCAAATGGATGCGATTTCACTATACCTTCTCACACTTGCTCAAATCACAGCATCTGGTCTCCAAGTTGTCAGAAACTTCGATGAAGTGGCATTCATTCAAAATTTGGTTTACTACATCGAAACTGGATACAGAACACCTGTGAGTTATTTTAAGTGAATCCTTTGAGTATTCTCTTTTTTAAAGGATTACGGAGTCTGGGAACGTGGAGACAAAACCAATCAAGGAATTCGTGAACTGAATGCTTCATCCATCGGAATGGTTAAAGCAGCTCTGCAAGCTCTCAATGATGTCGGAGATCTCTTTGTAGATGGATCACGAGGATCAGTGGTTCATGTTCTTCCCGATGAAATTGAACAATGCTCTGCGGTTCTTTCCAGTATGCTTCCGAGAGAGTCATTCAGTAAAGTAAGCTCTGAAAATAAAGTTATCGTTAAAATGGTAGTTTCTTTATAGGAAACGGATGCTGCACTTCTTGGAATTATCAGCTATCCAGCATTCTGTGTTGAAGACCCAGAATTGGTAGCTCAAACGAGGGAAACTATCACTCATAGGTTGTTAGGAAAGTACGGATGCCGCCGATTCATGCGTGATGGTTACAAGACTGTTCTAGAAGTGAGTTAATCTCTGTAAACGTCCCTGTTAATTCTCATTTCAGGATGGTTCTCGTCTTTACTACAACAAATCAGAACTCCAACAATTTGAAGATATTGAATGCGAATGGCCCATTTTTCTGTGCTATCTAATTTTAGATGCTATGTATTCGAAAGACGATGAGGCCGTGGAAGCTTATTGGCAGCAACTAGAAAGTGTTTTAGTTTTGAGTGACAAGGGATTCCGCCTTGTCCCAGAGCTCTATGTAGTTCTCAGGGAACATGTATCCGCCGAGAAAGCACATCCTAGCACACAGCCTCGTGTTCCTGGTGGAGCAACGTAAGTTTACTACGAATTCTCAATCCAGTCCACTTATTCTAAATTTCAGACCATTCCTTTGGGCCCAATCATTGTATGTGATTATCTGTTTGCTTTATGAAGGATTTCTTCTTCCCGCTGAACTTGATCCTCTCAGTAGACGTCTATCTGTTTACGAGAAGAGACCTCCATGTGAGGTTCAAGTGACAGTTTTAGCTGAATCGGCCGATGTTCAACGAGAACTTCGCGCCCACGATATTCATGTGCAACGTGTAGATGAGATCGATCCAGTTTTTACGATTCTCCCAGCATCCGCTCTTGGACACTTATTGGAAAAGTGAGTGAATTCAAACAAGTTATTGAAGAATCTAGTTGCTTTTCCAGAATTGGCGAATCCAAGAAGCTGAATCTTTCCGGAAGACCGCTAGATCGCCCAATCGGCTTGTTGAGTACCAGTCGTCTGTACCAAATAGGAAACAAATTCGTCATTTTTACTCCCCAATTCATGGACTCCCGACGTTCTCATCTGATGTACGATATTCGAATTCTAACAGACGAATGGAGCAGTGAGCTACAGTATATTTATGCATCATGGAATAGTGTCAGCATCAGTGGAAGGCCACTTGTTGTTCTGGTTATCACTCAAGGAATGCTTTCGACTGTAAGTGAAATGGTCCCGCTCAGAAAAACATAAATCTGAAATTTCAGGAAGGACTTTCGCACTTTTCAAATATTCATCTGAATCGTCATATGAAGTCTACTGTAATCGGAGCTATCAAGAAAATCAACACTGGATATTTGAGTGGAGCTCGGTAAGAATGGTTATCTTGTATCAAACGTTTATTTGGGTTGCAAGTGATTGCAGAGTGGTTATGAAGGATTTGTCAGACTTCTTCCGTACGACGGCAGTCAGTAAAATGGAATTCCGGGATAAGAAGGCCGAGGAGATGTTGAGAAGTGTGGCAGCTGAAAAAGTGCAATTCACATTACTAACAGAAGATGCAACAGAAGCGAAAAGTAAGTTCGCGCTTTTTTCTAACTTTTGACAACCCTTTCGAGGATCTTTAGGTGAAAAAATGGCTTCACCACGAGGCCCAAGAACACTGAAACGTGGAGAATCCGTGAAGGATAGAAGCGCCTACTCACTGATTCATAAAGCGTCTATGAGACATCGCTCGATTGCGCTCGACAGCAATGATGCGGATCTCATCCAACTCCGTTTGGCTTACAAGTCTCGACCAAGAGATCTTCATGAAATGGATTCACCTCGACAGTCGCCACCTCTCGGACAGAAGCCACTTGGTCTGGTCAAAGAACACAGTTCTGGAGAATTACGACAGCAATTGCTGAAGACTACAAGACGTGGAGCAGAAAATGAAACAGCTCACAGAGATCTGAAAACGGAGCAGATCATGGAAATGAAAGCAGACGATTTGTTGGATCTTTTGAATGAAACAACAGTTCTTGAAGAACAAATTTCGATCGTTCACTGCTTGTGGATGAAATTGTAGGTTTTCTTCTTCATTCACAAAAAACAAATAATAATTTCAGTGGACCAGACTATGACACAGAACTAGGTTGCCAGCATATCACAGTTCGAATGTTGATGGAAGAAGTGCACACCAAGGCATGCGAAGCTCGTGAATGGGCGCTTGTCAGATTGACAGCTGGTCTTCTCAAAAAACAGCTTGAAGAACTGAGCAAAGCTGTAACACATCTTCTTGTCCGGCAGAAACAAATAACGGTAAGGAATTAATTTCATTTATAAATTAAGAGTTTTCTTAAAATACAGGTTGGAATGGCTTCGAAAAAAGAGGAAGTGATCACTTGCCCTAAAACGAATGAAGAACTTGAGAAGATTATGAATCGTGCTTACGGTGATGATGCGAACTCATTCACACTCGCACAAGAAATCATCGTGTATTTGGGATCTCTTGTTCGCACCGAGCCAAAACTCTTTCTTGAAATGTTCCGACTGCGGATCGGTCTTATCATCCAGGTTCTCGCCTCCGAACTCGCACGTCTTCGGAATCTGTCTGGAACAGAGGCAGCTGAAACTTTGTTAACCGTATCACCTTTTGAACTCAAATCAATGATATTCTCATTGCTTTCTGGACGACTCCTTGAAGAATACGCTGAAGATGGATTCCATTATGGAGACACCATCCGAGAAACTCGAACTGGAATCGGATCATTCCGACGACAAATTGAAGAACGTAAATCTCTTAGAAAATCGACTAGAAGTGTGGGTGGATTAGATATTCCCAAGGAAGAAGACGAAGAAGACGAAGCGGATGAGGATGATTTCCAATTTGGAATATGGTTGAGACATCGTCGAATTGATGGTGCTTTGAACAGAGTTCCAAATGGTTTCTATGCAATCTTATGGGATACTGTACATAAAATGCCACATGGTGTGAAGATCAACGACACGATTCTTCATTGGGGACTCACCCAGGAAATGACAAGAAAGGAAATTAAGTTTGCATTGGAAGTCGAGGAAGCTCTCAATAGAATAGCAGAACCGGAATATCGAGAACTTGTAGTGGAGACGCTATGGCTTTTGGGAAGACTTGAGAAGTTGGTGCTCCTTGAGCAGCCCAATATTCCTAGAGATAGACCATTGGATGTGGACCACATTCTACATGTTGCTAATCAAATTTTCGTAAATCATAATGTGAGTAGACATTTTACAGTACACGCTCTCCCACAGAAAAGTTTTGAACTGCAAAATTATTTTTGATCTACCTGAAAAATTTGGTGTGTTCCTCTCTCAGTTTTCAACATTACTAGGAGTTCTATAGCTCAAAAGAACCGCAAAACTGTGTTCTTCAATTCGTATAGAAAACATTTCTGGTTTTCCTGGTAAAACTTTTTTAGAATCAAAAAACATGTGAAAAATGCGATTTCGTGAGGTTTTTTCATTCTAAAAAAAGTTTTACCAGGAAGACCAGAAATGTTTTCTATACGAATGGAAG
>NC_013490.2:8162667-8163972 GCF_000004555.2 Caenorhabditis briggsae
AGTTTTGCGGTTCTTGTGAGCTATAAAACTCCTAGTAATGTTGGAAACTGAGAGAGGAATTCCATTTGTTCTGTAAAAAATCTTGAAAAATGACTTTTTTAAAGTATTTTCTTCCGAAAAAGGACCATACAGGATTCTATCAAAACTTTTCTGTGGGAGAGCGTGCAGTACAACATATTTCATGAGAATATTTCAGAAACAACTTGAAACTCTCGTATTGGAATGCTGCGCCTCATCAAATCCGAATAACACAAAATGCGATGGAGCCCGCAGCATCTGTAAACACTTCTATGATTCAGCACCAGCTGGAGAGTACGGTACCAGTCACTATATCATCCGTGCTCTTATGCAGCTTTACTCTTGATTCTCTCTTTTTTATGTACGTAATTTTTACAGCATAATACGTTTTGTTTGTTCCCCAATGATTTCCTGTTCAATTTTGCTCAATTTTCCCAGGCACAATGCTTTTCTTCCCCTATTCACCAGCCATTTTTTCGTGTAAATTTGATTATCATGCTTTGTAACAGTCTCTAGTCTTGCATCTTGCCATTTTTGTATTCTGTAGAACTCTTTGTTTTTTAGCATTTGAACAATCGCCATATAAACTTTCTATTTTCAAACAATCTTCGCCCTATTTCTAATCTCATGTAAAGACATGAGATTAGAAATAGGGCGAACAAGGCCCGATCTGCACCGCTGAAGACGAGGAAGCTGGCAAAAAACGGCTAGTTAGCAGCCGACGGAGAACCGAGGGGCCGTCGACGGACCATTGACGAACAACCGGGATCCCGTCTTTTTTCGCCTTTTCCTCCTTCTTCTTTCTCAGCCTTTCCTTCTTCATATTCATCCCAAATGATCTTTGGCTTTTTAGAGAAAAATTAGAGAAAGTATCGAAAATTCGAGAAAACAAGTACCGAATTCTAACAAAACTGTAAATATTGTCGAATTAAGAAAAGTGACACCTCACTTGGGTTCAGGCGAGGGGGTCAGAAAAAGCGCCCCAGCAAACTCGTAGGTCAGAAGAAATTTCATAATTTTAAAATGAACGCGGGTTTGAACTAGATCATGATCTATTTCTTAAAAATCAACGGGTTGCAACACGCGTATTCTCGCTCATCGTTTAAAACTGTGATACTCAGCCAACGAAGTTCGGCAGCGAATTGAGAATTTTTGAAAAATTTACTGGGGCGCGCTTTCTGATCCCCTCGCTTGAACCGAGACCCCGGAAATTCCGGGAAAAAAAACTCCGGAGAAAAGTGGGCGAAGTCGGGGGCGGAGCCTAAATTGCAACCCTGGCACGATTTT
>NC_013490.2:8164021-8203090 GCF_000004555.2 Caenorhabditis briggsae
GCTCGTTCGAGCTACTTTCGTGTTTAATTTTAGTTTTTTGCTTAAAAATAGTTTCTAGAGATGCTAGCGATCATTTTTATATCAAGAAATCAAAAATTTGTTCAGAAAATCCCACTAAATTCACATGAATAATGCCGTTATGCCGCGTTCAAAGTTGATTTCCAGGAAAATTTTCCTAGGAAATCAACTTTACGCGGCATAGAAGAGGAATAAGTCGAATTTCTTCACGATTTACGGGCTTTCGCACGATTTACGGGCTTTTTTTAACGCAATTTTCCAAAGTTTTTTAACGTTTTTCAGCCATAATTGACTGTTTTTGCTGGAAATTGTTCGAAAAAATATGGATTCCGATGAAGAAAATGTGGAAGAGATCAAAGACATTTTCGAGTAGCTTGTATTTCTGATGAATTATTCTTTTTCTGTTTGTAGGTGACATCGTCACGGTTGTGACAACAGTTATCCGAAAAAGGAAAGAGTTCAAAAAGAGAAAAATTGGAAAAGAGGAAAAAGGGCTGAAAATCAAAGCAAAAAAGAGATACAACTTCGAAAAATTGAAAAGTTTCAACAAACATTGTCAGTGGTTTAATGAAATTCCAGAAGCTGTGGAGGTGTGAAATGAGTGCTATGTACAATAACTTTAATGCCATACTCCAACTGTTGTACACGCTTCGCCATACGGAGCTCCGGTCTACGGTCAGCCTGCTTATGCTCAACCCTGCGTTCAACAACCAGGAGGAACTGTCGTAGTTCAAAACGGAGGAGGATCTCGTGCAGAGTTTGTTTGTATACGAGTTCCCTTGATATCACATTTTTTCAGCGATTGCTGTGCGGGTGCATGCTGTATGGCTATTCTATGTTGCTGCTTGTGTTGACTAAGATTAACTATTTCTCTGTTCTCTACACAATTTAACAAAAGCTTTGAGCTATTTTGATACGGAGCTAGAAATTAGTTGTATCACAATTAGACATTTTTGAACATCATTATTTCTAAGAATCGGTCTTCTAGAAAATAAACGAAATGAGAAGTTGAACGAGTTTTATTAATTAATTTGCCGGATAGATATTTTCTCACTCACCAATCGGATTGTTTCAAGTTTTGCAGCAAATTCCTTCTCTGCTTTTGATTGATTTTTGATGTCCTTTACCGAAGCTATTGCCACTTTTCTCTGAATAAAAATGGTAAATCAACTCACTTTGAGACTCAGAGTTTGAGTTTTTCCTTTTTCGGATAACTGCTGTCACAACCGTGACGATGTCACCTACAAACCGAAAAAGAATAATTCATCAGAAATACAAGCTACTCACAAATGTCTTTGATCTCTTAAACATTTTCTTCATCGGAAACCATATTTTCTCGAAAAATTTCCAGCAAAAACAGCAAATTATAGCCGTAAATCGTGCGAGGTCGGTGGTCTCGAAACGAACGAGGCAAACTACGATAATACTCGTTGCGACAGTAGCTGGAAAACCTGGAAAAAAGTGGCAGCTTTGGACAGCGTTTTTCCAGGAAATTTTTCCTGGAAATCAACTTTGAACGCGGCATTATCTACAGTATCCGTTTTCGCTCCGCCCCCTCGTAAATCGACACGAGCGCCGTCTCCGAGATTTTCAGGTGTCACTTTTTTTGATCCGACAATAATATCGAAATTCAAATTGGGTGGTTTCGCTCCTATTTCGGGCAGTCGCTAAACAAGGCGCCCAGGCGGGATATGCGGAGTGTCGTAGTTTTTTTTTATTTTCGAAAGTTTTGGCAATGGTTTTTGATGGGAATCCTCTAGTTTACGAAGGTTTTAGAACCAAATTTTCTTGAAAATTTTGCTTTTGATTGTGTAATTTTCCTAGAAGCTAAATTTTTCTTCTAGATTCTTGGGATTTGTTTCGAATTTTTGCATAAAATCACTCAATTTCTTTGTTTTCTTTTCCCGAAACGAAAATTTTCTTATTTTCAGCCAATTCCAAATGGGCCGCGATCACAAAGAGCACAAGCGTCATCGATCCCGTTCCAAAGAGCGGAAAAGGAGCCGAAGCCGTTCTCCACGTCGGGACCACCATGAAAGACGGCGTCGAGATCGCTCCCGGGACCGGGATTACGATAGGAGAGATCGTGGTAAACAGAGAGACGCAGACAGGCAGAAGCAGAAGGAAAAAGAGAAGGAAGCAAGCAAATCAGCGGTTTTTGAGATGGAAGAGAGTAGTAATGGTAAGAACTAGGCTTAAAAACATTAAAATGGGGGTTTTTGTCTAAAATAACTAAAATAAATTGGACTTTTTATCCTTCTCCTCTTGTTGCTCAGACGTCAGATTCAGTTCGTCCTTCTTTTTGGCCGTTCAAAGCTCCACGTTCCGCCCCCTCCAAAGCTCGAGAGCTCGTATTTCTACATGAGGATGCAAAAGGCTTTTTAATTTTTTTTTGTGGGGGAGGTTTTCTTCACGTGTATTGTTCCTAGTTTCTGTTTTCTGATTCTCAGGACAACAAAATTATATTTTTCCCACGCCATCGCGGTTGGGAACCTGAAAAACGCGCGCTTCGTCGCACACAAAAGTTGGCCGCGTGCCAGATTCGAAAATTTTGAAAAAACGTGAAGCTAAACGTTGTTGAGTCGCTACTCACCGGAAAGCCGCGACGCGACCGCGCTATGCGTCCAAACTTGGCGCGCTCTCCAATTTTTAAATCTAGGTTCCCTTCCGCGAGGCCGTGTTTTCCGTGACATTTCAAAAAAAAGGAGGGAGATAAAAAAAGGAACGTGGATCCACAGTAGTATTACTGAAGCAATTTAGTGTGGATTCGAATTTATTCCCATCAAAACTAGTGGCGCGTTCAAAGTTGATTTCCCAGGAGTAATTTCCTGGAAAAACGCTGTCCAAAGCTGTCATTGTTTTCCAGAGGCCTCCGCTTCGAGACCCGCCGTAAATCGGCATGAATCACCAGGAAGAACACAGTCAAAACGAGTGATACAGTAGTTTACTGTTGCTGTAAATCTGGAAAATAATCGCAGCTTTGGACAGCGTTTTTCCAGGAAATTACTCCTGGAAATCAACTTTACGCGGCATAGAAGAGGAATAAGTCGAATTTCTCTCGGATAGCAACCCTTCCCTCTGAACTCTTGTTTGCCCTTAAAAGTACTTTCAGCTTTTAAAAAGTTGGCTTAGCACCCTAAATCAGCTGACATCTAGAAGCAAGGCTCCCTGTAAAAATTCTCTCTAACCTTAATTTTTCAGACAGCAATAGTATGGACATAAAAAAAATAAGAAAATTTGAAATTGCAATGTATATATTTGAACAAAGGCATGCTACACAGTTAGAAACTACAGATTTTTCAAGAGAACACATTATTTTAGGAAGAATCGAATAATTTTCTTGGCACCATTTTTCGAATAGCCCAATGAAAGGGAAGGCCTATAATTTTTTTTCAAAAAATGAAAATTCCAGTAAAAAAAGTACCGAAATTAGCGAAAATCAGTAAGATTCTCACATTTTTCGGTGAAAATTTGTTTTAAATTTGTTTCGTTTTTTTTTGTTTACGATCATAGGTTTAGGCAAAATCGCATTGTTAACCTTCCACCTGAATTTCGGCGCCAATTTCAAAAATTATCCCAATTCAGAAATAATCTTCGGTATTCCAAAATTTTCTGAAGTATTATAAATTTATAATATTCTTAAAATCAAAAAAAATTTTTTAGAACCAGAAACTCAAAAATCTTGATTCTAGTATACCGCATTTCCTCTAATAGAAGCCCACACTCCAATAGAAACCCATGGGCTTGTATTGGAGAAAATACGCTGATTCAAAATTCCAGAATTTTCGGAACTGTGATTTTAGAACTCGACAATTTCTCAATTTCTGAATCTCAAATTTTTTGAATTTTAGATTTTTTTCTCTGAATTCCAGAATTCTGAATTTTGAGATCCTGGAATCTCAGAATTTCATAAATTAGGAATTTTGGAATTTAGAATTGCATAATGAAAATTTCGAATGATTCAAAACACTGAATTTCAGAATTCTTAACTCCCGAATTGTCAAATTTCGGATTTTTTAAATCATTTTTTTTTTTGAAAATATAAAATTGAAAAATAGAAACCATCTCCTCTAACTAAAGCCCATCTCTAATAGAAGCCCACCCTGAGAAAGAGGTTAAAAAAATAGAAGCCAATGAGCTTTTATTAGAGGAAACACGGTAAATTATTAACACTTTTCAGAAATTTACGCTCATTTGAATTTTGAAAAAGCAAATAATTTTCGAATTTTATATATCAAAAACAACAAAGATTTTTGTCAATCGAAGAGCGCACTGGTTTACACGCCGGGGTGTGAAGCGATAGACCCGAGTTCGATCCTCGCTCGAGGCACCGGATTTTTGAATAGGACGAAAAAAGGCCGAAAATTGGAAAAAATTTCAGATGTCAACGACGTCATCGAAATGAAGCAATTCGATTTGGAGAAGGAAATGGAGCGTCGCCGGCGGAACGTGGAGCTTTGGAGGGCCAAAAAGAAGAAGGAAGAGCTGGATCAGGCGTCTGAACAACAGGAAGAAAATGATAAAAAGTCCAAAAAGAAGGCGTGGAATCTAGAAGACGAGGATGACGAAGATGAGTTTGATTTAGGCTCAAATGGCTCAAAATCGGTTGAAAACCCAGAAGAAACGACGAAAAAGCCGGAAAAAACAGAAAAAATGGAGGTAGACGACGACGATGAGGACCCTCTGGAAGCCTATATGGCTCAAATTTCGTCCCAGAACGCGAAAAAATCGAAAAATCCAGTTAATCAGATATCAGGAATCGTCACTATCATCCAAGAAGAAAAACCGGAGAAAGAGAAGGGACAAGTGCTGGAAAACGAGGATAATATGGATATGGTCATTGATGATTTCGATATTGAAACTGCTGCTGCTTCGTTGTGTCATAAGGGACGGATGTTGGCACAAACCGATCATTCAAAAGTCTATTATCGGAAATTCAAGAAAAATTTTTATATTGAGGTAAGACATGGGTTTTTTAAGCTGTAAAGTGTCTGAAGTCGCCTTAAAGCTGTCTGAAATGACTTGGAAATAGTCTGAAAACATCCAGAAAACACTAGCAATCATGCTGAAATGGAGCTAACTTGGCTGAAAAAAAGTCTTGATATTATCAAATCTCATTTCAAAATTGATTTAAAATGATAAAAGTGGTCATGAACCACGAAATTATCTCATTTCCAGCATGCGCCACCCTAATAACTATCAAAATCTCCCATTTTCAGCTTGGAATATATTTTTCATTTTGTCGGGTTACGGTAGTTTCAATTGTGAGCAAACACTACAACTGACGATTGGATTTGAAAATTTCAATCAATTTTGAGCTAATTTCAATCATTTTAAGTCCCAAAAACAGGTTTTTGGTCGGTTTCAGGTGGTTGAGGTCCTTTCTTAAAGCTGTTTTCCATATGAACATTCGCAATTATTAATTTCCAGACTGCCGAAATCCAAAAAATGACAAAAGCCGAAGTGAAAGCGTACCGCGAGGAGCTGGACAGCATCACCGTCAAAGGAATCGATTGCCCAAAACCAATCAAAACGTTCGCTCAATGTGGTCTAAATCTCAAAATGATGAATGTCTTGAAAAAGCTGGATTATTCAAAGCCCACCTCGATTCAAGCTCAAGCTATCCCAGCGATTATGTCAGGAAGAGATGTGATTGGAATTGCAAAAACCGGTTCTGGAAAAACGCTCGCCTTCCTTCTACCAATGTTCCGTCACATTCTTGATCAACCTGAGCTTGAGGAGGGCGATGGACCCATCGCAGTGATTCTAGCGCCAACCAGAGAGCTGGCTATGCAAACGTACAAGGAGGCTAACAAGTTCGCAAAGGTTCTGGGTCTCCGTGTAGCTTGTACCTACGGTGGTGTGGGAATCTCCGAACAGATTGCTGATTTGAAACGTGGCGCCGAGATTGTGGTTTGTACGCCTGGCCGAATGATCGATGTGCTGGCTGCGAATAGTGGGAAAGTGACCAATTTGAGGAGAGTGACGTATTTGGTACTGGATGAAGCCGATCGAATGTTTGATAAGGGTTTTGAGCCACAGGTAAGAATTGAATAGCTCACAGATCGTCTGAAATGGCTTAAAATTGATTAAAAGTTCTAGATCCTAATTATCTATTTTTTACAGATCATGAAAGTGGTCAACAACATTCGCCCCGACAAGCAAACCGTTCTCTTCTCCGCCACATTCCCTCGTCACATGGAAGCTTTGGCACGGAAAGTTCTCGATAAACCCGTCGAAATTCTCGTCGGCGGAAAATCAGTCGTCTGTTCGGATGTAACCCAAAACGCCGTGATCTGCGAAGAGCATCAGAAGCTTCTGAAGCTCCTAGAGCTTCTCGGAATGTACTATGAGCAAGGATGCTCAATTGTGTTCGTTGATAAGCAGGAGAAGGCCGATGATATTGTTGACCAGCTCATGAAGACCGGATATAACTCAGTGGCCCCTCTGCATGGAGGAATTGATCAACACGATCGAGATTCATCGATTGCCGACTTCAAGACAGGAGTGATCAAAGTGCTAGTCGCCACATCAGTAGCCGCCAGAGGTCTCGACGTTAAGAATCTGATTCTAGTAGTCAATTACGATTGTCCGAATCACTACGAAGATTATGTGCATCGTGTTGGACGGACTGGAAGAGCTGGACGGAAGGGATACGCCTACACCTTCGTACTACCCGAACATCAGGAAAAAATGGCAGGAGAGATCTGCAGAGCTTTCGAAACTGCTGGAGTTAAGCCACCTGCGGATCTAAAAGCCATGTTTGAGAGGTTTAAAAAGGAAATGGAGGCTGAGGGAAAGCAGGTGCACTTGGGAGGGAAAGGATTCGAAGGACACGGATACAAATACGATGAGGGAGAGGCTGAAGCGGATGCGAATAAGAAGAAAATGGCGAGATTGGTAAGGATTGGGATAGCGAAAAATTGGAGAAAAATGACTTTAAATTGCCGTAATCACTGAAATTTTGGAAAAAATTTCTAGTTTCAACGAAATGTCTAGTCGTTTTTGGATTACAGTAGTTCTATATGGTCATTTTTAACCAAAAACATTTTCTGTCCCTTTCCACCCCTAAAATTTTATTATTTTCAGGTGCACGGAATGGAAGCTGGCGGTGAGGACGAAGACGATCTGGATGAGCAATTATCGTCAATGATCAAAACAAAACGACGAGTCGTGCACGGAAAACCGACATCAGAGAAACCGACGACGTCTGGAAATTCGAAATCCGATCGAGAAGCGGAGAAGAGAAAGGATGCGGCGAAGCTGAAGGCCGAAGAAATTAGTTCTCGTCTAAAAACGGCTCAAAACACGATTCAGCCAATCGAAAAAACGGCTACCCAGTTGACGGCAGAAGCTGTGATTCGTGGAAAAGACGTGGCGCCGGTTCAGATTAGTACGGCTATGCTGGCAAAGGAGAAGGCGCAGAGGTTAAATGAGAAGCTCAATTATTTGGGAGGTAAGCCATTTTTTTTCATGAGGAAAAATATACATTTTGTGAAAAATGAGCCGAAATGAGAACCTTTGGCATTTTTGAGCATAGTTTTATACAAAAAAAAACATGGACTCAGTGAAATCGTTTTACGTCTAATTAGAAGTTAACCAAATCTAAACTAGCTAATTCTATGTTCTAACGCAACCGCTTTAGATCGACAAGCCGACTAGCTAGATTCGCATATCGCCGAGGTAGATTCGCATGTCGTCTAGTTAGATTAGGATGTTTTCTAGTTATATTTGCTCGTTTCTTTGACAATTTATTGATTTTTGAGAAAATTTCGGATTATACAGAAGTTTATTAAACAAAAACAAACAAAATACAATAAATGTTATCGAATTATCATGTTAAATTTGTAGAAGTCTTCGCTTCCGATTATGTTTCGAATTTTGAGGTCGTAGACTACTCGTAGTGTCTTTGTTGATATATTTTTCAGAGTATTGTGATCCTTCCGAATATCGCTGTGACAAGTCGATACTGCGCAAAACCCCAGGAAAAAAACCAAAAACGACCCGAAATAGGCACAATTTTAACTGAAAATCACATCACATTTTGCTGAAAATGGCTGAAAATCCTGAAACCCCGGAAAATCCTATCAAAATTGCTTATTTTTCAGGAGAAGCGGCTCCAACAGAGAAGCAAGAAGAAGCGTGGGAATATTTCGAAGAGGAATGGGACATCAACGATTTCCCCCAACAAGTCCGCTACAAAATTTGCTCGAGAGAATCGGTCGGACACGTGGCCGAACTCGCCGAAGTCGGAATTTCGGTCCGAGGAGTGCACGTACCGCCTGGAAAGGAGCCGAAAGCTGGAGAGCGGCGTCTGCATTTATTGTTGGAGGCGAGAAGTGAGAGGAATTTGAAAGCGGCCAAAGAGGAGATTATTCGAATTATGAAGGAGGCGTTTAGACAATTGGTAAGTGATATGGGGATATGGGATTGAAATTCAAGGGAAATTGGCTGAGAATGAGCCGAATAATGGCTCAAACCAGCTGAAAATCTACCAGTTTTGATCCTCTAGAAAATCGAAATCGTCTGAAAATGAGCCTTTGAAACTCAAAAAATTTTGGCTGAAATTGGCTAAAAACGAGAGGAAAAATCATGAACATTTTTTTTGGAAATTCCAACAAATCATCCCAAAAAGTAATAATAAATTGGCTCAAATTGGTCCGAAAATCGGTTGGAAATGTTTTGTAAAAATATTTAAATTTTCTGAAAATGGACCTAAAATAACCTGAAAATCACGAAAAATGGCTGAAAATCCATAATCGGTATTTTTTTCCAGACCGCCCAAATCCAACGAGGAGGCACACAGGCCAGATACAAAGTCTGATGGTCAAGAAGCAAGGATCTCTAGAAATCTGTATTTTCATTTTCATTTTTTGACTTCTTTGTTAAAATTATTTCTCTTTTTATTTGTCCATTTATTGATTTTTATACAAAAATATGAATCCCAAAGAATCAATTTTTTATTCAAAAATCCCCTAAAAAGCAGTTCATCTCCTGGATCCATCCTCAAAAAAGACGCCACCATCAATAGCGCAGTACTTTGGACATATTCCTCTCTCTCCAGGTGGTCCTGGTTGTCCAGACGGCCCTCTTCTCCCCACCGGACCATCCATTCCAGGTATTCCCGACTGTCCGGGTGGTCCTTTTGGTCCTGGCTGTCCTGGTGGACCGTCTTCTCCAATCTCCCCTGGTTCTCCTGGCGCACCAGGTGGTCCCGCCTCTCCTGGTGGTCCTGGTTCTCCTTGGGTGAATTCCACTGGTTCTGCATTGATTCCTGGCTGTCCTGGTGGTCCTTGTGATCCTGGTAGACCTGGTTCCCCTGGTGGACCTGGAATTTGAGGGTTTTGAGTACTAGAAAGTGAAAAGTTTGAGAAAATTGAGGAAAATTACGCCAAAGTTGCGAAATGACCGCTTTTAGGGGTTGTTTCAGTTCTAAAACGTCTAGTTGCGACATAGCCAGTTCTAGAACGTCTTTTTACAAAATGGCTAGTTCTAAAACGTCTAGTTGCACTTTGGATAGTTCTAGAACGTTTAGTTTCGAAATAGAATGTTCAAGGACGTCCAGTTGCAAAATAGATTGTTCTAGGACGTCCGGTTGGTATGTGGTCGGTTCTAGCTGCCAAATGACTGGTTCTGGAACGTCTAATTACTAAATAGTTCAGTTCTAAAACGTCTAGTTGCGAAATGACTAATTCTGAAACGTGTAATTGCGAAACAGTCGGTTGTAATACGTCCGGTTGCGATACTACTCATTCTAGAATATCCAGTTGCGAAATGGTTCAGTTCTAGAAAGTTTGTTTTTGAAATGGCTAGTTCTAAAAGTCTAGTTGCGAAATGGTTCGATTTTAAAATGCTCTGGTTGCGAAATAACTAGTTTTTGAACGTCCAATAGAGAAATTATCAGTTCTAAAGCGTTACTAGTTCCAAAACAGTCAGTTCTAAACCGTCTCACCTGGTGGTCCGGGTTCTCCGGGTTCTCCATCTAATCCTCTTTCTCCAGGATTCCCAGGATGTCCTATTTCTCCAGGCGGTCCTTGTGGTCCAGGTTTTCCGGGCGGTCCCGTCGGGCAAGGACTGCAAGGGGGCGGAGTCACCAAATCACATGGTTGTTGAGGTGGTTTTCCTGGATTTCCAGGCATTCCTGGTACTCCTGGACGGCCTGGACGGCCTGGTCGGCCTGGTTCACCGGTTGGTCCTGGAGAGCCTGGTGTACAACATCCATGATCACAAAAAGGGGCTGAGTCTTGGAAATAGGAGGTCTGCCGGGCGGTACGGTTACGAGGGAGATGTTTGAAGATTTGCACTTCGGACCAAATGGACTTGGTGGAATTCTGGAAGTTTTTTGAAAATTCGAAAACAATTATTTTTGAAAAGTTTTCATATTTCTGAAAATATATTTGCTTGAAATTTCAGCCAATTTTTCCAGTTTTCAAAAGAGAAATCTGAAATTTTTTGACTGAAAACTTTTGAAAATTAAATATACCGAAATTCTATTTTTGAAACTTTAATAAAAATGAAAATTTCTTTATCATAGTTCTCAAAAAAGAAACATTTCAAATAAAAAAGTTATCTGAAATTTTTTTCAAAAATTCAAAAATATTTCTCGGAAGTTTTATGTTCTCCGACTTTAAATTCAAAAGCTATGGAATTTCGAAAAATATAAAAAAACAATTTTTTGAAAATTATTATTTCCTAAAATGTTGCGATTTTCCCAAAAAAGCACAACTCACCCTACAGTAATCAATTTCTCCTTGAATCGCTGATCTCATACTATTGATATAGGAATATATCATTGGAAGTGACAGGCATATCTAAAAATTTGAATTTTGAATTTTTCGAAAAATTGTTTTAATAAAATCAAATCTCACCGATAAAGTGGCCACAAAACTGAACGAAATTGCTGAGTAGGCTATAAATCGATAAGCTTTGATCTGGAAATTGAAGTTTTGTGGAAAAAAAATTTGAGAATAATTTTTTTTTTTGAATTTTTAGTTGTTTTTTTTTTTCCTGAAAATTGCATTTTCATCTTTGAATGATTGAAAAAGTTTCAGAAAACATTTTTAATTTTTGAAATTTAAAAAAAAAAAAACCTTCAACTTGTGATCCATCGAGCTGCAATTCAAACAGAGTATATAATATATAATTTTTCGACTAATTATCCACAGATTTTCCTTTTATATACTCCTAATTTCTGTCCATTTTGTGCCCACTTTCACCCCCTAAAACCAGTTATTTCATCCATTTTCTCCCTACTTTTGTATACTAATTAGTGTTTTCGGACACTTAATTATATATGGATACATAAATGTATGACATCCTTTTTCTCAAAAGAATTGTCCAGTATTTTCTTTGGGATTTGTAAAAAACCAAGAACTTTTTTTCGATTTTGCAATTTTTATAAAAAATTTTTGAAAAAAAGGTACTATTACATATATATATATATATAGCAAAAATACGAAATTCAACATTTTTTTGCTAATAAGAAAATTTGGTATATCTGATTGCTTGAAAAAACTTAAGTTTTTTGCAATCCACCGGGAAGCATGTACCTTAAAACCTGTAATAGAAGATCCCTGTAACTTTAAACCTTGTTCTGAATTATCTTGATTTCTGTGAGAGATATAACGCATTTATCAACAGGGTTCTATTACAATATTCAACGTATTTTACCGAAAGGTAGTCCACAGAAACTATTAGTAGAATAATAAATATCTGGTTCAAAAGCTGTTTATTGATGAACTGTCAAGAAAGCTCTATCATTTTAGACGGTGAGTCTTCGTACATCGTCGCAGACGGACCGTCGGCAGCGCGATCCCCGTTTTTCGGCAGTCCCCGTCTACCTCGATCCCCGTTTTTCGGCAGTCCCCGTCTACCTGTGTGAGAGATTCGAGTGATATCATTGCATGGAATCCCTTCCTCTAGTCCATATTCTGGTCTGGAATGAAGATTTTTGGCACAGAACGAATCCCCACTTTCTGTACATTTTTTGAATCATTTTATTTCAAGAAGTTCTTAAAACACATTTGATAAGTAAAAAATAATGAAAAGACATTCTTTTAAAAAAAGTAAGTGAAGAGAAATTCGATAAAAAAGTTTTGTTTACTGTTTTGGCAGTAGGCTTAGGCCTTCTTGGCGGCGGTGATGGTGAGAACTCCACGGGTGGCGAGGTGAGACTTGACGGTGGAGACATCGACGTCATCTGGAAGTTTGTAGGCACGGTTGATTTCGCGGGCAACAGTTCCGTGGTTGTCGCTGCGGGTCTGGAATGAAGAAAATGTGATTGTGGACTACAGAGCCTGAATAGCCGAAATGGATAGAAAAGGCTTAAAAGCAAAAATTTGTATTTGCAAAAAAGTAAGATTAAACAAAATGTTAACTAACCTCGTGACGGCAATGGATGAGAAGCTCTTGTCCGGAAACCTTGACCTCAATTTCTTTTGGGGTGAAGAATTGGACATCGAGTCCAACTTCGAACTTTTCCTTAGTGTTGTGGACCTGAAAATAGGTGTATACTCTAAAAAAGTATAATTCCAATTACCTTGACAACTCCGTCGTTGTGCTGGAGTGGCCAGTCCCAGGTGGAGGCGGCGTCAGCGGTGACTTCGATAGCGGACATTCTGAATGAAGAAAATGAGTGAAAGAGAAACGAATTCGAAGTGTGAATTTAGATATAAATTCGAATCGAAAGTATAGAATGTGAATCGGAAGGAAATGTAATGTCAAAGAGAAAACATATGCGCAGGTTGCACTCTCTCCCCCGGGCGGAGCATCACAATGCACAATCATAAAACTCGCAGCTCTGGCTCTTTAGAGATGCGGGCTCTAGGAGCCTAGAAGAGCAGGAGGAGGAGGATTTGCGTTAAATGAAAGAAACTCGGATGGACTGTATGAAAGTGGGCGTGTGGTACGGGAGGAAAAGAAAAAGCTCAGGAGATCGGAAAATTCGAAGGGATATGGAGAGGATATGGGAAGAAAGAGAAGAAGAAACTATGATTGTGTATATTGACAGTATGCGGGGAGCTGAGAGCAACACAGAGACACATACAAAGAATGCCCTGAAGAGGAGAAAAGTTTTGTAAACTTTACAATGGTGAAGGGATATGAGATTTTTAGTCACATGTATGGTTCAACTAGGACATCTGTTGGAGAACTCATAGTTCAACTGGATTCTTACAGATTTGTTGGAAAATCAAGCAGAACAATCATGACAAAGAAAAACTATAATTTTTGGAATCTTCTAGAAACTTTGCCAAATATGAAAACTAATCACCAACATTCGAAAGTTTTCATTATTGGGCATCAATTCTAACTTTAATCTTTGCTAACTTAATCAATTTATCTCGGTCTCCGTCAAAGATATGAAAAACGTAGTCAACTGATAAATTGTTTATCATAATATCACAAACATTTTATCAGTTGACACTTTTTTTGATATCTCTTTTAGAAACTCGCATTAAAGAGCCTAAACTTGAGAGTATGGGTGGCCATCTATGACAGGCTTTACGGTAATAGATCGAAATTCTAATTGAGGTTCAAAGTATACATTTGTTTGTGTTCGATTGAAATGCATAAGATTATTCCAGAGGCTATCTAGCCTAAGCATCATTAATCAATGCACAATAGATGATTCCTAATGCTTTATGATCCTCTAAACACGTTGTAATGTATTCGGATGAAATCTGAGAGCCGGGAACCAAAATATCTTTATGGTCGTTCTTCTATTATGTTGGTATAAAACATGGAGCTCTCATAACAATAGCTACCGGAACCTAAAAATATTTTTTTCGTCCGTTTTCCGGCAACTTTTGATATGTAGAAAACATTTTATTTTCCGACTTGTTTGGAGGTTTTCAACACTAAAATTGTCGAAAAGCAACAGTTATCAAGAGAAAAAGAGCCTAAGATTTCAGGTTACAGTGGCCACGCCCACAAGCTTTACTCTTCCACAGCTCCAAATTTGTACCAGAATAATATACCGTAAAACCTGTAATAGAAGCCCCCCCCCCCTCCCACCAACTTTGATCCAATTTTTCTCAGTTCCTGCTAAAGAACCAAAAAAGTTGTCAACTGATAAATTGTTTATCATAATATCAGAAGTGTTTTGTCAATTGACACATTTTTTATATCTTACATAACAATTGAGATAATTGAGCTCAAACTTTATAGGGTGGGGGCCCTTCTATTACAAGTTTTTTTGTAATTTTTTGATTCTGCTGATTATCATATCCACAACCACAAACTGTGACGCTTCTAAGCTTTCCTCTTTCGTCGTTTTCACCCCCGTTGAGCACTTTCAACAGTTCAAATAAACACAAACAAAAGTTTTGTCTCTTTTCTTCCTCCCTCTACCCCGATTCCTCTGTTAAGTGGCTTCTCAGAAACTTCTCGAAAAGTTCTCGGGGAGCTCAGCGATCAGTCTGTTTATTCATCTTCGTGAATAGGTTTTCTTTTTTTTCATAACTACTAAAACAGTTCATGTCTCATCACATACAAAATTCAATGTAATACACGTAACCAAAAATGAGAGAAAGATGAATAATTGGGGAAGGAAGGAGAAAAAGGGAGGTGACAAAAATAAGAAGGAAGTTGGAGGAAGATTGAAAATACTTAATTAACAAAAGAAGGAAATAAATAAATATAAATTATCACAGAATTCGTTTTGGTATTGGTTATCATTGATAACTCATCGACCGTTTACAGCTCATCCTTCTTCTGGAATGATTTCACTCCATGCTTCGTCATGAACTTCTTGAGGTCTTCAAGATCGCGATTTCCAGAGTACTTGATTGGTTCAGTCTTAAAAATTAAAATTTTCAAAAATTCAAATAAATTGTATCTTTTGTTACCTTCTTTCCAGATGGAGCGAAGTAGATGGTTGGGAATCCTTCAACAGCAAATTGACTTGGTGCATCGTTGATAGTGGCATCCATTTTAGCTAGGACCACATTTGGTTGGGACTTTTTCAATGCCTGAGCAAGTTCCTTGTACTTTGGCTCAAAGCTCTTGCAGTGACCACACCATGGAGCATAGAACTCGATGAGCACATCCTTCGATTCATCGTTGACAATCTTATCAAAGTTTGATCCAACCACTGTCTTCACTGGTCCCTTATCGTCTTTTGGAGCTGGAGCACTCTTGACATGAGCCTTTGCCTTTCCACTGCTGATTTGTTTCATGAATGCCTCGAGATTTTCGTCAAGCTCTCCATCGAAATCATCTGGATTCATTGGGTACTTCTTTCCATCATAACCAAAGACAACAACGTTGTGCTCGAGTCCAGAATCTCCAAGTCCAAGTTCGGAGAGCTCAGTGGTAAACTCTTCCTCATCGGCCACTGCGAATCTGTACTTATCCTTCTGGTACTTCTGAGCAATGTTCAGAACTTTCTGTCTCCAGTATTCACTTCCTTCTCTGTATTGAACCGAGAAATCAGCATTGTAGTAAACCACAACCAATGGCTTCTTTGTGTATCTTGTAGCAGCATTTTTCTTGGTCATCTTTCCAACAAGTGGTGCTGAGTGCTCACGGAAGAATGCCAATAGATCCTCAGAAGTAGCAGATGCCTTATTGTAGGTTCTGCTCTTTGGCTCGAATTTGCTGTGGAAAAGGGATGGGTAGAAGATGATAATATCGTTTGGCTTGGCATCCCATTTCTTGAAAGCAGCTGGATCTGATGTATGTCCCATTGTCTTAAACTCTTCACGAAGCATTTCAGCGGAATCAGAGAACGCTTCAAAGGCGGATGAATCTTCGGTGGCAAAGAATCCGATGATGGTGACGTCATCTTTGCTCATGAAACGCTCAATGTCTTTCAGTTTAGCGAGTTTAGTAGCAGCTGGTTTTGATTGCTCAGTCATATACTTGACGATTCCAGCAGCTTCACGAGGACCATTATAATCGAATCTTCTTCCATTTCTGATAACCTTCATTGTTGGATATCCGCTTACACCGTACTTGGTTCCCAAATCCTTTTCAATAGTCGCATCAACCTTTCCAAGTCTGACTTTAGATCCTTGAGCCTTCAGCTTCTGGGCGGCCTTCTCATATTCTGGAGCCAATTTCTTGCAATGTCCACACCATGGAGCGTAGAACTCAACAAGAACCAATTCGTTGTTTGAGATGAAGTCATCAAAGTTTTCAGTTGTCAATGTGACAACCTCCTCTGGTGGTGGCTTGTAATTTGGATCAACTCTCGATTCAACCCATTCAACGATTCCTGCCTCATCTCTTCCTCCATCGTAATCGGTTGGTCCTTTTCCGTCCTTCCAGAATTTAAGAGTTGGATAACCTTGAATTTCGAATCTCTTTCCAAGCTCCGTCTCAACAGTAGCATCAACTTTCGCAAGAGGGATCGAAACCCTCGATGTGGCTTTCTCGTATTCCGGTGCCAAATGTTTGCAATGACCACACCTGAATTAATAATTTTTTCGGTTGAAATTTCGAAGCTGGCATTACCATGGAGCATAAAATTTGACCAAAGTGCTTGGGTTCTTTTTCAAGAAAGCATCAAAGTTCTTGTCTGTAAGCACAACGACTCCTTCATCCATCTCATAATTCAACTCCTCATCCGTCTCTTCTGCATGGATCGCCGAAAGGCAGACCACGACGACCAGAGCAAAAATGCGCCGGTCGAAAAGCATTTTGGAAGAATCCTGAAAAGAAGTATTGATGAACACGAAAACTAAATAATACTGGTTAGAAAAAATGGACGGAAAGTATGTCAAATAAACTGTGTTGTCGTCCAGTTGGGAGTGTGAGAAGGACGATAATGACGGTTGATACACGTGTAACAAATAGAGACGCAGAATGGATGCCTGGTTATGTACTAAAAAACCGATATGTTTTGCTCGATCGCTTTGTAAGAATAGAGAGAGACGAGAAAATACTGTATTCGATTTTCATGAGATTTTTTTGTTAAAACGAGAGATTGAGAGAACGAAATGTTTCAGAAAATTTTCGAAGAGATTTGAGATTTTTAAGAATCTTGAATATCTTTCGAAACTTGATAAATGTGACAAAAAAGATGTATAGTAATAAGTATAGGAAGTAGAATGTATAAAAACGCTCCGAATCGATAAGGAAACCTTACAAAATGCGAATGAGAGGTGACCTCTACGAGTAACTGCCCATCTTTCTCCGACTCTATTTGGTCTAGGCAGTACCAAGGTACGGTCCGACACTCGTCAAATATTATACTGTCATACCGACCGACGCGATCCACGATAGAATGAGAGCCGATGTCTCTTCACCTCTACGACGCCGACACTATTTTGTCTGTTTGTGTGCCCTTTGCCCACAGTTGACCTGCCCTGCCCAGCTCCTTTTTGTTCGACTCTAATTGCTCTCTTACTGCAGAGTCACTCGTTTTTCTATAAAGTACCGCTTTATCCGGTGGTAAATATTTGCATTCAGAATCACTTCTTCGCGGCATCGCCATCTTCCTCTCTCGACGCGGAACGCTCACAGATTTCCAAGGCAACGGAGTTTAGTTCGAAATTTCATGTATTCACAAAATTTAGTACATCGGAAAACCGCAGTTACAATTGAAAGAATAAATCAAAATGTTTATCTCGACAAGAAAATTTAGGATACTACAAAAATTCTAGAAACGCCACATCGTAGAAGTTTCCATATTCGTCCGCTGGAATCTATTCTTGGGCCAATTGTTGCTTGATGTCTTTCCATTGCTTGTTAGCATTCTTCTGAAAGTAAAAAATTGAAAGAGATTAATTAATAGATTCATGCTGAAATCTATCCCTAAAGTTAAACAAAAGGCGAGCCGACAACGAACGGGACCATTTTTGAGGGGAGGAGGGAAGACCTAACTGTACAATTGAAATGTTTGAATTTGAAATCGAATGATATGAAATAAACATTTAACACCTGTTGAGTAAATTTGAAATTAACATATACTACCTTTCATCTCCAATTAGTTTTTTTTCCCGAAACTTGATGAATTGAAAAACATTGTTAGTTTTACGGTTTAGAAGTTTTTCAGCAAAATCCTAGGATTGTTGAGCAATCTTCGAATTCGAAAAGGTGGCAATGTTTCAGAGTAAAGAGCGGCAAACTATTGAAAATATGAAAAATTGCGTCGCATGCGCACCAGTCAGATGTTTGAATCGCCAGAGGCGCACCAAACCGACTGGTTTATTTGAATAACTTTTTAGTCAGAAAAAATTCTCACAGGTTTTTTTTTCAGAATATCCAAGGTCTGGCACTGGTTTTTTAAAGGTGGGGGGACATGAAAAAAATAATGTTCTCGAAATTCCGTTCAAAGATGCCCCTCGAGGAGTTGAACTTGTGGGGGCGATGATTGAGGGTGCGGCGCCGCTACCGACTGAGTCACGCGGGCAAAGAGAAGGCGCACGCCCGATTGCATACATAAAGGCGAGGACGACAGCTGTACGCAGAGTGACATTAAGCGTTATACACCGTGACGGTAGAATGCATACTCTAGCTACAAAAAAACTACGAAAAATCTCCTGTCCCCCACCTTTAAGGATTTGTTTTCCGTCTTTTCAAAACATTTTTAGGGTCAATAAAAATAACCTAATCAATTTTTTTGATTAATAAGCTCGCCGAAAACAGATTACCATTGATGGAGACTATTCAAAACAACTTTTGAACGTCAGCATTTTTTCCAAATGTAGAAAACCTAGGCCCTGATTTTTCATTTATGGTGAAAATTTCTAGTTGACTTTGTATTTGAGAATTCGATTTGAAGATAACAAATGTTTCTTTCGATTCAGAAGTATTTTCAAAGCCGTTATAACTACAAAAATATTAATTCTAATTGGGGAAAATCTATCTTTAGAAAGTTCTTTGGTTTGATTTTTTGAATGAGGTTTACCATAATTCCTTCTATTCGAAAAAAATACTAGAAAACTTCACCAATCAAAGACAAGCTTGGGTTTATTTTGATGTTGGGATGCTTAGTTTCATACATTAGATTGTTACTGATGAAGCTATCTCTTAACTTGCGACCTAAAGATTTTGGAAACTACAACATTTCAAGGTAGAATTTTATGCCCTTGGTTCACGTACTTGCTATTAAATAGGAAACCCGAACGGCAAGCAGAATTATCGAAAATTAACCGTTTGAGCCAGCCTAATTTTTAAGCATCTTAATTAAAATCTAATTATGTTGCCGTAGTTTTTAGTTTTTAACAAAGGCCATTTTCGTGACAAAAAAGCTGATGATTTCGCAAAGTATTTTTAAATTCGGCAACTTTGGATGCCTAGATGACTGGAACGCTTTGAATATTTGACACACAATTAGATTTTTTTTGACATGTCAGTACATTTTTTTTTAGATTAAAAAATTTCAAAATAAAATCTTACAGTGTCCCAATAGAAGTTGGTGAGTCCATCTAAGGTATAATTGAAAGCGTACGCTCCGAAGGCAGAAGCCAAGAGGATGGTGGAAAAACGGCGAGAGACGGTGTTGTAGACGACGGTACCAAGCGACATTCTGAAAATTTATTTTCAACTGTTGTGATAAGAAAAAATTGTAAATAAATTTATTCATGAAATAGATTAGCAGATAACAAATGATAACCGGTAAGTTTTCAGAGTATATGTTTTGTTGCTCGCTCGAGCTTTCTGGAAATAATTTCAGCAAATTGTCTTTAGTTAGATAAAATTCGAGTGAGGGATAAGGTAAAACGTTGTTAAAGCGCAGAGACGCAGAGGCGGGTCTCGACGCGATCGATGGGAAGCACAACACAGTGACAACGAGTGACACCGTACTCTGCGCCTTTAAAGAGAAGTTATGTTTGACTGGCCTAAAGATTTTTTCGTCTTTTTTTCTGAAAAATCGCTTTTTTCGGTGTCTTTCAAGGATTGATAATTCAAAAATAGTCAGAAAACATGATATTCTACCTGAAAATGCTGCATTTCGTCATAATTGTCCCTGAATTGCACTGAATTTTCGATTTTTTGAAATTATGTTTCTCAAATCTCTTTTTTTTCCTCAATACTTTTCCCGGTATTTCAAAACTCATGAACTTTTTTCAAAAATTATTTTCAGGGTTAAATATGACTAACTCCAAGGGTCTCAGACGCGGAACGCGTTACATGTTTGCTCGCGACTTCCGCAAGCACGGAGTTGAGCACCTCTCCACCTACTACACCCAGTACAAGCGCGGAGATCTCGTCGACATCAAGACCAACGGAGCTTTCCAAAAGGGTATGCCATTCAAGGCTTACCACGGAAGAACCGGAAGAATCTTCAACGTCACTAAGGGAGCTGTCGGAATCATCGTTAACAAGAGAGTCCGGTAAGTCATTAATCAATAGAAAAATACAATCTGTATATTTATTCATTATTTAAAATGAAAAATATTTTCAAGAATTCTTGAAACCATTTTTTTAAAAAAATCCTCAAAACTAAAAATTTTGCGTCGATGTTGTTTGTGACATGAAAAACAATTATATTTTTCAGCGGAAACATTCTTCCAAAGAGAATCAACATCCGCATCGAGCACATCAAGCCATCCAAGTGCAGAACCGACTTCTTGAACCGTGTCAAGTCCAACGACGAGAAGAGAAAGGCTGCTAAGTCTGCCGGTCAACCAGTCCCAGCTTTGAAGAGACTTCCAGTTGCCCCAAGAGCCGCTCACACCGTCACCACCAAGGATAATGAGCCAGAACTTCTCGCCCCACTCCGCTTCGAGATTGTTGCGTGATTTTCTTGTTTATAAACATCTTGTTATAAAATTGTTACTTGATTCGTCTACATGCAGAAGAAAAATAGGTGCACATCGCTAAAAAAGAATCGGTCGATTATGACTATTATGGAGTTCCCAGCCCATCGTTAATATTTCTGCTGAACGTCCTTTGAGAGCTATTTTCGAACCCTTTACCCGAGAAGGAGCTGGTATTTGTTTTCCGAACAAGTTGTTTGGCATAGTTCCAAAATTCTTCGAGAGTAGTCGGAAAACATTTTCACGAATAGAGTATTGTAGCATTTTTGTCCGACAGAAAATAACCTGGATTGGGTGCAAGACCTTGATTTTTTATTGATTCTGCAAACGCGAGGCGCAATTCGTACGAGTCCAACAATATCAAAATTCGTGGATTATTCTCGGTCACAATTTATGCTGGTGCTGTAACGGGGTCGCAGTTCCATTTTTGCGCCCTTAGGGAATTTTACGATTAGGCTCATTGAAGACGACTGAAATGTTTTAATACTAAGAATTGACGCCGCAAATTTATTCTTAAATACTTCAGATACTGTAGGAGCAGCATTTTTTCACAGAGTCTGAATTATCTCAAGAGTTCAGATTAACTCAGAACTTTAGCATCAGACTTTTAGTTTCTGAATGCCTTCTTTCCTGATGCTAGCATTTATACATACTGCTCAGTTGGGCCTCACAAAGATTCACCATCATATTTACTTGTAATTAATAACAATCGCTTTTAATGTACCGAAGATGACCCTTCTTTTTTTTCAATGTAGGCATCTCCTCTCTTATTTCCGTGCCCGGTGTATGCCCGACAACAGCAGACCTCACTCTGCGCGCGCTCACTCGCAGTTCCATTGCACCAGCAGACCCTTGGTTTGTCTCTCCGCAAAACACGTACTCTATTTTTCTTCTCGTCCTCTTCGCCCCGCAGCAGCTGCGGCGGCTGTCGTCTTCCGACTAAGGACTCCCTGTTCGCTGTGAACTTTTCCAAGTTCATTTACTATAATTTTGAAAGGGACCATCATTGTTCGAACAACTTTTAAAAAATCATTTGTAGTGAATGTTTTCTCCGCCCACCTTGATCTTCTACTTCTGAGATTGAACAAACAAGATGATAGGGTAGATATCTAGTTGCCACCTCATGTGATTCAAATTTTACATTCGGGTTCAACGAAGTGATTCCATTTGTATTTTGAGTACTATTTGATCATTTTTGTCAAGGTACCTCTTGCAATCAGTTTTGTTTACTTGGCAAATCATTTTTTTCAAGTTTTGAATACTTCGTTGAATGCAAAAAGAGCGGTATCTTCTTTACTCAGAACTGTTTACCAAATTAAATAGTGGAACCACATTGTTCAATACAAGAACCTTTTGCAATTCCATTGTCTAGCCACATGCAAAATTGTGCTTTCTGTGGAGAACGAAGAACGTCTCTGGAGCTTGACCTCGTGTTTTTCCCGTTTTTGTCTGCTCTTGGCGATAATCGGCTCTCATTTCGATCCACTCGCCGTCTTCGTTATGAGCCGTTCGGCCTTTTTATTTATAGGAAATATAGTTTAAATACCATTAACCATTTTCGGTATTTGCTTATCAACCATGTTTATTGTGCTGATTTCCACTTCATTTTTTCTTTGCAATTTTAATTATAGCATACCAAAACAGGTACATATCCGATAGAAATGTCTCATCGCCTCAGATTTTCTCTGCGCCCTATTCAATCGGTCTCCTTCTGTGCCTCTCCAGTTTGAACAATGTTTTCTCAGTGCGTCCTTCGTCTACCACTGTCTGGTTGACATCTTCCCCCGGTTTGCCTATTCTCTAGGAGACGCTTTACGATATGTCATTCCATTTCTAAATTACTGGTTGAAGCTGGGAAAATAACAGTCTGAAATATTTGATGATGTCAAATAGAAAGGAGAAGCACAAAAATTATGAAAGGAAGAAGCAGATTAGGGGATAGACAAGTGATGATTAGTTAAAAGTACTTGAACTTTGATAATTATCTTTGTAACAACAATTTGGTACCTCTTGTAAGACTTAAAAATAATGACCAGTAATAAAAATAAAAAAAATTAAAAATAATGACCAAATCGAGTTATAGATTCTGCCCTTTTCAAATATTCAGAAAAAGAGTTGCACTTCTGAAATTGTTACTGAACTCGATTTGTTATTTTCTCGTTAATTGTGACAATGACAAACTTTCTTCATTCTCATTAACCTTTCTTTCCCAATGATATGCTATTCCGGAGGGAGTATGGAGACGCAGATACCATCTCTGTCTTGCATCTCTGTCTCTCATGTTGTTCCTTCACACCATCGTTCTCTAAGTTTCTTTAGAGAAAAAACTGCTACTTTTTGTCTGCGTTTCCAAGATGACTGAAAAGAAATGAATTTGTTATTTTTTCTAATTCTGAAAAAAAGGGTGGAAGAGTGACGCTTTTACTTAGGGACCTGTGAGCTTGATTGAAATCGTTATCATCCATTTTTGGGTTACATAATCGTAGTTTTTCTGTTAGACCAACCGGTTTTCAAGTATGTCCTTTTGTTTTCGTAGATGATCTCATTAGTATCTTTCTTGAAATATTTTGTTCTAGCGAAAAGCTCCTATAGAAGGTATCAAAGAAACATTTCTAGAATCTTTCTGAATAATTCGAACTTTTCAGAGTTTGAATTTCAGCAGTAATACTACTCAAAAATCCTCTTCCCGATAGAATTTCCTGCTGATCAAAGTATCTCAACATTAATTTGCTTCTTTGATCATGACGTTAGTCATGTTGGCGGATTCGATAAGTTTCGAAACACTTTATTTTCTCGAACGGCTTTTTACAGTTAAACTTGATGAAAATATGATTGTATGCAGTAGCTTCACCATACTCGACGATTATCTGTTAGCCTTGCATTCTCTTTTATTATCATAAAAATCTTAAGTTCAAGATTCTTTATCCTTCTTCTTTTTTCCCTCCTACTAAGTTTTCCAATTTAGCATGAAACGCTCCTCTTGCTCACTTCCTTCTGTTTAATAACATTTAATGTTCGAACCCGTTGAATCGCCTTCTTCCGTGTTTTATGGCCCTCTTCTTCTCCTCCTCCAAAACATACTCACACGTAAACGAGGAGTGTTCTCTCATTTCTCTCGCTGTCTCTCACTTATTCTCTCCCTTTGTAGTACTCTTTTTTTCCTGCCTTTTTCTGTGTTTTTGTCCTGTTGGAAATGAAAAAGAGGGTGAGAGAATGAGAAGGAAGAAGACGACGATGAACGCGTGAACAATGCGACGTCTTCTGAAAAGAAGAGAGAGAGAGAGAGAGAGAGAGAGAGAGAGAGAGAGAAATTTTCTAATAGGGAGAATTGATAACTATTAAAACGGCGTGCACTTTGAATCCGTTCAATTCCCCAGCTTACATTAACATCTACATGAGTAAACAGAAAAAATTGTATCTCGGCCTTGGTCCTCAAACACCGTTGTAGAATAAATATAAGCTTGAAATTTAGATGGAGCCAGAAACAAATCCATTATCAAGTTCTCTCATTATCAAAAACTTTGAACGAATTCAACGTTCCGAGCAAGCTTCCACTGTACTCTTCGTAGACATTCATGGAAAATCCGTTTCGAAACCTGATTTCTGAAATTTTAGTTCACTGTACATGCTTTTAGTGTTCATTTCATTCATCCCACAAAGCCATCACTCCATTTTGATAGGTCGACTACTCATGATTCGATTCCTGTCGCATTTAATGTGTTTGTTACACTGCTCTTATCTATTCTTCGCGCTGTAGTTCAGGTTGATTCTCGATGAATGTTCTTTAAAAAATTCAGGATCTCAGTGTCAAGTCTTCCGACGCATTCAGCGATTATTTGGAACGTATTCTAGTCATGAATTGAAGTGGATTTTTGCTGATTCTTCTTCCTTCTATATTTCAAGAACTTTTTTAACAAGCCTCGTAGTTCTGTTTCTCAGTTTACCACAAATGTTTTATCACCACGCACCACATCATATTGTGGTTCAGTACATATTCAGAAACCTACGCTCACAAGTTTTCTTTCTTCTTGATCTTTGATTTCGATATTCAGAAAAATACAAAAATATAGAAGACTGAACCCTTTTGTATCTGTATGACTGCATGATTCTTCCCTTTATCTCCAACAGAGATGAGCGGAATTCCTTAATCCTTCCTCGGCCTTCCTGATTTTTTTTCTCATTCTTCCGGATCATACGAACAATTTCTTCTTTCTTTATTTAGGATTTTTACATATTTTCTATACCTAACAAAAAGCTACCTCTGAAAATGTTGTTTAATAGAGCCTAAATTCCTCTTTTATGTGATTGGATTTTTTCCGTTCTTTCTTATTCCGAATTTTCAAAGTTTTCATTCCTCTCATCCTTAATTTTAATTCTGCATTGTTGAATCTTTTCTCATTTCTTAGTGTCATTCCTATCGAGCAGAACATTTTTTTTAGAATTAGGAAACCAATTATCGAAATATTCTAGAAATACTGCTTGGGAATATTTTCTAATTTCTCACATATTTCGGTTTTTCCTTTTTCTTCTCCCCATCTATCTCGCCTATTTCGGCACTTTCATGAGCCTCCTTGCAAAAAATGGGTGCGACATCCGATCATCTTCTTCTTCTCTCATCTTCATAGTTTTTAGAGTTTGCTTTTTATTTTATATGTGTTTCCATTTTCTATTTTCGAATTGTCAGGTGTTTTTCAGCGATATATTAGGTACTAAAACATAACATAGCTGTTACTGAGAATGAATATATAACAAATTTTGGAGGCAGAAGTAACATGATTTTAAATTTATTTAAGTTGCCTACTAGGAAATTCATGATAAGAAGTTTTAAAAGATATAATAACATTTCATGTATTCTCTGTTCGTCAAGAAAATTGATTATCCAACGTTTTCTCGCCGTCACTTCATCTTGCTCAAGTATTATACCGAATCAGGCTTGTTTTTATCAAGAACGGACACTGACATTCTACGAAATATCATGTTTTTCTCATTTCGCTTCTGAAAATGTGATTTGACTTGAATATGATTATTTCCTTCTGATTTCCAACGATGAAAGTGTGCAAAACTTTCTTTCTCCCATCTCCTAATTAAGTCTTTCTGAACTTTTGTTTTTTTTTCCATAATATTTGATTTTCCTTCTTGCTACTTAATGTAAATGATAATGACGAATCTGGGGGAGTAATTATTTTTCTGGGAAACATATTGGTCATTGAGTTGGTTCCTATGTGTAACCAGAAATGAGCATAGTTCCTAATCCCTTCTTCCTTCTTCCAAGTTTTCTTTCATTTCTTATTTCTCATTTCTTCTACCTGAATTTCGCCATTCTTCCGGATAAAACAATTTCTATATGAACTTTTTTTGAAGAAATATCAAAAATATTTATAAACATAAGTTACCACTCCAAATGTCGTTTAATGGAGCCTAAATTCATCTTTGATTGGATTCTCAACATTTTCCCAACATGGGTTTTTTTTCAAATTTTGTTCCTTTCCTTTTCCTTATTTCAGACTTCAATAGGTTTTTCAGATTTTCAATTGTTCCATTCCGCCCATCTCTGCAGTTTATGCACCACTCCACTCAACTTCCGAGTTTCTGATCTTCTAGTTGTTTTTTAAAATATTTGTTATGTTTTATTTTTCTAGTTAATCTTCCCTCTTCTAGATTATTTCTTCCAGCTATTTTCACTCTCCACTTTCAGGCCCCGCTGACTTGCCTGAAACGAGTCTCGAGGAAATAAGAACGATAGCGAGAAGGGCATTCGCCTGGAATTAGTCCGGAGGCTCTTTTTTTTGGCAAGGAAAAGTGACGACACCAAAAAGCATGGAAAGGTGGGTTTAGTGATTTTAAATGGTTTTTAAGACTATGGGGGATTAGTCATATTCAGAAGAAAGATTAATGAATGATTTATTTTTCTTTCAGCTTCAAACAACTTGCTCGAGAATATGATGAAAACTTCGCAACATTTCAAAATGAGATCAAGGAATGGGAAGAAACACCAGAGCGAATGTAAGTGAACATTCATGATTACAGTATTCCAACCTAATCCATTACAGGGAATATGTCGAATTCCACAGAGTTCAGGCTGAACAAGAATTTCCGGAACTCAAAAAAGAAAGAGAGGATCGAGAAAGATGGGATCGTGCGGAGCGGATACGTGGAGACGACGAGAAACACATGAGAATCAAACATCATGCAGATGAGAAAATACGACTGGGTGTGGCTACATTACCTCGTCTTTTAACTGAGCAAGAACGAAAATTAGATGTGTTTGTTGAACGGCCCGGTTCTATCATAACAAATATGAAGGAGGTTCATCGGGATTCGATTACAAGACGCCTTCATGAGTGGACTCCAGAAGAACGAGCACTGTTCAAGGGGAGGCAATCAGAGCATGTGAAAATCTTTCATGGTCTCCAGGAGTTTTTCGTCGACAAAACCGCCTCAGATCTTGTGACATACTACTATATGAATAAAAAGACAGAGAATTTCAAGAAGGATTTCAAAGTAAAGAAACGACCTACAAGGTACAAAGTGGCACCGTTTCCATCTGCTGAAGAACTAGCCTACTGTCGAATGATGCCTCCATTGAATTATAGAGCGTATCCAAAAAACTCTTTAATGTGCTACTTCTGTTGTCAGACAGTCAATGGTAAAGATCTGGATGGGACGCTTATGCCAAAGGAAGCGTATGAAATATTCGGTATGTTGAGTCTACTTTACCGTAAAACCTGTAATAAAAGGGCACCCGCACTGTCCATTTTAAGCTCAATTATCTCAACTCCTATGCAAGATCAAAAACATGCAAACTGACAAAACACCTCTAATATTATGATAAACAATTGATCAGTTGCCATATTTTTTTATATCTCTGATAGAATCCGAGAAAAGTTGACTCGAATTCAGACGTTAAGGGGTTCTTCTATTACAGGTTTCCCCGTATTTGATCCTTTTGAATTTGAACCCCCCCCCCTCCCATTTTATCACTACTCTCTACAAATAGTAGATTTGTTACTGACGAGTTCCGTGTATTTTCAAAACATATAATTTAGGATTCGATCACTCTCTCCGGACATGGAAAATTATAGTTTAAGAACGTGCCGTGCCTCGCTTGTACTTGAAGCTCAAGTCTTGAGTGACAGTGGACAAAATAGTGTATTTACACTAATATGAACGAAAGTATTATATCAAAATCTAAAGCAATAAAATATGATGAATAGGGATCAGATAGAAAGTTCAAATTACTTTTCTGTTTCAGCAATCTCTCCTGAAGAAGAACGTATCGTGTGTACCCGTTGTCGAGAAGAAGCTGCTAAACTTTACAAGGATAAGTATGTTATCGAAAATCCATAACCCCTATATACCCAAAACCATTTCAGCCGTTGCTTTGGTAACCGATGTTCGAACCAAAAGAAGCGAGCGAATCGTGTCAATCGCAACATTCCTCTCGACCTTGCTGATTTTCCAGTACGGACACGAGCCTTTCTAATGGACAAACTCGGATCGATTCGAGTCGCTGTCAAATTCTGTACCCCCTGCAAAAACGCGCTCACTCGCTGGATTGCTGATGTGAGTGAGATGGAGCAGCCGTTTTGGTGGTGCTCATTTTTATATATCCCCCTTTCCCGATTAGAAATCATGTAGAAAAAGGCCAAGTAGGTCGTAAAGCGAGCTCATAATCGGACGCGTACGTAGCACAACGCAATTATTTTGAGAGGGTGCTGTGGCCTTTTTGATACGAAAAAAACCACCGCCTCTCACTCGCTTTTGTTCCTATTCGCTGGGAACGAGGAGCGGTCATAAAACTACAGTAACTTTTATAGTGTGACCTAGTAAATAAAAAGAAACGTTTATCTTTCTTCGTTGCGAAATAAAATGTTAAGTTTATAATTATTTATTCATTAGTGTATTGAAATTGAAAAATCAGCTAATCGTAAATTCTAACCAGCTAATTAAAAATTCGAATTAATTAAAATATTTTTTTTTCAAGTATTCATGATTTATAATTTTTGGAAAAAAAGAGGTGAATGATATATGAGATTTGCATTCGGCTCATTTATATTCCGGGTTCGGCTTCCCATACGTCAGGGTTCGTTTAGAAAATGAAGGCTTTTGCTATTCATCTTCTTCCATTTAAAGCGCCATGGCACCTTCGGCTTCTTTTGAAGGAAACATGACAGATGGGAAATAAAATATAGTTTCTCTTGAAGTATTCATTTTCTTGAGAAAACGAGGAACTATTGTGACGGAATTCTCAATGATAAAAAAGCTCATCGATATTCGCATGAGACCCAACCGAAGATTATGATGCTTTAAAAGATGGGAACGGGGTGTTCTTGTCTCCATAAATATGGGAAGAAACATGAAAAATTTCAGATTAACAACAAAGAAGAATATATCATGAACGAACTGTTGAATTATGAAGGACAAGTTGGATGGACTGATGAAGAAAAAACAAAGTTGGTAACACTGATCAATGCATCGGCAACTCTTGATTGGGATACTATCTCATTGGGAATGAATCGTCGCCCAAACGAATGCAAAATGCAATACGATGAGTTGAATGGAGTGAAGCAACAACCATTATTGGAAGAACTTGATGATGAAGACCCTATAACAGATGAAGTGGGCGACTCGTCATCTGCCAAACCAACTCCTACGACGGGCAATCGGCGAAGTGGTCTAGCAAGGAGTGCGAAAAGAGCGTTAGTATCGTAGAAAACGATAATTTATTACACAGTGAGAGATATTTTTCAGTCCTCGACAACCTCGTGTCCCGCGCTCCACGAATCGGAGAACCGCTGGAGCTATCACACGAGCTCAGGCTGTTCCTAAGTTAGTGGAAGATCTCGGAGATGAAATTGAGTTGGATGATGAAGAGGGTAGTAACGGTAGTAACGAAAAGGGATCTAAAGCTCCAAGCGAGATGCGAGATGCCTCGCCCGGGGAAAACATGGAAGTTGACTCACCAGAAGGACAAGACGATCTGGATATAGTCGATGAAGAGGAAGAAGAAGAAGTGACAAGAGATATTGACTCGCCTGTCAAAACATTACTGTCTCCGAAGATTCTATCCCATAAACCTGAATTTTCATTACCACGAATTCAGGTTAGTTTCTTTTAAATCCTAATACCCATTTTTCATAAATTTACTCTCAGAAACCATCAATTTCTCATCCCGTCGAGCCAATGCCGTCCTCTCAAAAAGACGATTCTGAAGAAGATGAAGAGGAGGAGGAAGAAGATGAAGACGAAGATGACGAAGACGGAGACGATACCCAGGAAATCGATGTCGACGAGCCTCCAGCAAAACGTCCCACTCCCACCTCTTCTTCGTCGCATCTCATTGGCTCCAGCAGCCTCGGAGGCGGTGGCGACGGAGTACATGAGCTGGGTGGGCGTGGTTTCATCCAACAACAGCAGCAGCCACAAAGTGCCGCGCCCCCAGTGACCGTCACAACAGCCTCTGCAACAGCGCACAGACACGTCGACTCCACGTCCCCCTCTCCCTCTGTTGCCTCTCAGCTAGTACCACCGACAGAAACGAAAGAATCAGTTCCTTCGCTCGTCGTGCCTGTGGCACAACACGCGCCCACCGTTGCCATCTCGGGAATGGTAGCGCCCACAGCTGCATCTCAAGCTGTCCCATCACCTGTGCCTATTGCGCAACCGATTCCTCTCATTCCGCCGAGAGAGAACACTACCCCACAAATTCTAACACCGACTCCACTACGGCCTACCGCATCCTCAACTCCATCTAATCAAGTGAACATGCAGAGCAATTTGGATATTAATATGCTGAATATGCTCAATCAGCATCCTAACGGGCAACAGTTATTGGCCATGATCATACAGCAACAACAGACCCAACAAGCGCAACTAGCCCAGCAAGCGCAACAGGCTCAACAGGCGCAACAGGCCCAACAAGCCCAACAAGCCCAAAAAGCCCAACAAGCTCAACAGGCTCAAATAATCCAACAGATGCAACTTCAAGCCGCGTTCCAACAAGCACAAGCTCAATCTCAAGTTCAACCACAAGGAAGTATCACTTCTGGTACACCGTTCCAGGCTCAACAACAGGTTTAGATCACGTTTTAGAACCATTTAAGAATAAAAAAGTTTCAGAAAGAGCTGAACGAAGCACTTCTTAAGTTGGCGGCTCAAGCGCAGTTACCGATTGGCGCAAACCCAGGTACGTTCTTTTTGAAAGGTATCATCCTAATAATTCCCATCAGCTTTAAAGAAAAAAAAAACTTTTCTCACATTCCGATGGCATGACAATTTTTATGCCATTTTTTTCTTACAACACATGGACACACAATGCCTGCGTTCTGTTTCGATTTTTCTCTTCTTCTTCTTTTTCTTCTTTCCTATCCGTTTGTTCTTTTCGAACGATCGACCCGCTTGTAATTCAAAAAAGAAGAAAGGATAAAAAATAAGAAGAATAAGAAGAAGAAGGAGACTATTCTCAAAGTAATAGAACTATTTTTTTTTCAGAAATGGTCAAGAATTTCTTGAATCCTCAACATCCATTGTTTGCGCATCAGCAGGCAGCACTACAACTCCAGCAACAACAACAGAATGCACATCAGCAGCAACTATTGCAGCATCTTTATCAGCAGATTCATCAAGCCCAAACCCAAGCTCATGTTCAAGCTCAACAAGCCGCTCAGGCCCAGGTTCAAGCTCAAGCTCAAGCACAACAAGCCGCCCAGGCCCAAGCTCAAGCCCAAGCCCAAGCTGCTGAGAAGGCAAAGCAAGCACAATTGCAAAAGAACCGTGAAGCGCAACTGAAAGCAGTTCAAGCCCAGTTCAATCTGAATCGATCGAGTGTTCAAATGCCAATCGGAATCAACATAGCATACCATCAGTCACTTGCACCCTCAGTTGAACCATCTTCTAGTGTCACCCCACCTGTGCACAGACCAAGAGCTTCGACTACAAGCAGTGTCAAACCGATGAGACCCAATGTACAGGAAGCAGAGCTGAAAAGTTTGAGAGAACAACTTGTTATGGTAAATAAACGATGAAGTCGGTGTTGGAAATATCTATAAATCTATTTCAGAGATTGAGATTTATCAAAGAGGCAATGGCGGAGGACAAGAAAATTTCTGCGGATTCCGATCAATTGCGTACATTGTTCTCTCAGAATACTCAGAATACTCAACTTCAAAATAATGAGGTCTTCAAAATTCTACAGACAAGACTCGAACAGAGCAATGCGAGAAGAGCAGAAATTCAAAAAAATATGAACGAGCCTCTGCGATTGTAAGTTTCCAGTGCCAGTCTTTTCCAAAAACTTGTTTTTCAGTGTCGAAGAACTTATGTCAAAGTACCAAGATCTAAATATCTTTTCGCTGGATCAAGTAAGTTTCTTTCAATAATACAAACCCATTCTGATTACTCAAGTTTCAGAACGATCGGGAGACCGTTGCTCTCTTGGGAACCAGGTTCCTCGAAACTAAGAAGATGCAGCAGAATGCGGCACAACAGCAAAAAGCGCATCAGACCAATTTGACTGCTCACCGTGCAAACCCGATTGGAATAAACAGAGAGGTTGGTTATATACCTAGTTATTTGCTTTTAGTCACTTTTAGTCAAATGATTATGTGTTCTCGCACGTTTGAAATCTGTGTTCGTCGTTTTTCGAAACCTTTAATTTTGTCTAGCATGCCTACTTGTAAAACACTCAAGACCAATCCATCCCTTTAAATTTCTATCCTCTACTTCTGCACAGTCTTCTTCAACTTTTGACCTTCTTGTTCCGTTTTGCAGTATCCAGCACAGCAGTCGCAATCTGCTGCCATAATTCAGCAACAACAACATCAACAGCTCCTACAGCAACAGCATGCTCTGCAACACCAACAGCACCAGCTTAATGTTCAAGTTTCGTCACAAAAAAGAAAGCTGGAAACGAATTCAACAGCCCAAAAACGAAATGGTGCATCTCACGCGTCGAGTGCTCAGCCTTCTCCAGTTATCCCGATCTCATCTGTTCATACGACACAATCACTACCTCTCCCATATCCTGCTGGACTTTTACCTCAAGATCTGGCAGCATATCAGAATAAATCGGTTTGTGTGAATTTCCCAACAATACCCAAAGTTAATTCCAATCATCCCATTTGCTCCCAAGTGTCTGAGTGTCGTTCTTGATATTTGAGCATGCTCAATTATCACAATTTTCTGGAAGCTAATAGTTTGAATTTTAGGCATCTGAGCGGGATCGACAACTTCAAGAGCAACAACAGAAAATACTGCAACAACAATTGGCAATGAATCTACATCAAATGCAGCAAAAGCAAACAGCTCAACAAGAAACAAAATCGAAGCGGAAGTCTGGAATCGAGAGTATCACAAGTATGCAGGCAGCTGCACCCCATAGACATGCATTGGCTGGTCCTTCTACTTCACGAATCCAAGGGGCAAGGGGAGTCAGCCCAGCACTTTCTGTCTCAAGAATTGCTCCCCAAACAGTATGTTTGAATAAATCAAAGCTGAGAAGTTCTCAATATTCAATTTTCAGACTAGTGCTGGTCGTAGTATAACTGCTGGAACATCGGGACATCCGTTGGGTTCGGAAGCGGTTAATAAGGTATTTCTCTATTTCTTGAAACGTTTTAGATGACTAGTTTTGAATTCGTTTTGTCTTGTCACAAGAAACTGAGGGTTTTTTTTCGTCTGATATGACTAAGCAAATGAGTCACAACGCTTGTTTGTTCTTCCCTTCTCGCCTTCTAACAATCCAATTTTATGGAATATCAATTTTATTCTAGATTGAAATTCGAATTAGTCTGATTTCATCAAATTGAGTTGTACGTTTCAGAATGCTGGAGACATAGTGAAGGAACTTGCTAAATCGGCTCAACAACACTTTTTACAAGCTAAACTTCAAGCGAACAACTCGAACGCTGTTTCTCCTGCTAATACGAACAATTCGGACGATATCGAAGTTGTCTGGGAAGGGCAGTCGGCAAAACCAGCTCCAAAGAAGATACAGCGGCTTGAACCACTCTGCAGACCAACATCTGCTAAAGGGTACCTTATGGCGAAGCATTTGGGTGTTGATTATTCTCTTCGTCTCACTAAAGTTCCTGAAGTGAATACGGTTGAAGAAGCTAAAGAATGTCTGGCATTGATACTTGCCAACGAAGCCAGCGAGCCAGCAATCGAAAAGACAGTAACTGGTTTAGTCAGCAAAGGTGAGAATGCTGCGGCGGCAAATGGAACAGAAGTCAACTACATGGAAATCTACAAGGAAGCAGCCAGACTTGACGAGAGGCGTTATGAAGAATTTTGCAAATTGAACCAAGATGCTTCTATGCAAGCCAGGATACAGCAGCTGAACCTCAATCCAAACTGCATCCAGCAATATCTACGGCAACCGAACATTCAAAAGATGATGGCTGAACAGAATCTGCAATTTTCTCAACTGTCGAAGCCAGCTCAGCCAGGGCAGCAACCAAATCAATCAAACAAACAGGAAGCATATGACAAAAAGTTTCAACTTCTCGTAAGTTAATTTCAATATTTTTTCACATAACTATCTTCTTCGTCTCAGACGTTTCCCCAAGAAGTGATTCGTCCAATCCCAACAACTGCCAACATGTTTGCAAACCCTCTACCTTCCACCTCTACATCAACAGTGACGTCTTCTGCATCCGCTCCTCAGCTCCCACAAACCTCTGTGCCACTTTCAACCGGAATTCCAGTGACAGCCACTCCTCACGCGATTCCTTCTCCATCGGTAGCTATTCAAACTGTTCCACCCGTTCCACAAGCTGCACCTGCGATTCCTGCAAAACCGTCGTCTGTAAATTCGAGATTATCCAATGGGTTCTCTGGCGACGATGAGAGTCGAATGAATCATTTGGCTGCAAACAGACAACCACCTGCTCCTGGAGGTTAGTTGTATAAACACTTTTATTCAGGAATCGGATTTTTTTGTTTTCAGACAGAACGAAATATCGTTCAATAATTGATTTCCGTGCAACCGGAGAGGTAGATTTCGAACACAAACAAATCAAGTTCCCACTTGCTGATCAACCCCAGAATACACTTCCGAAGATAACTTCTTACACGAAACCTCTCAGAAATCTAGTCTATGAAGATTTATCAGATGATGAATAGAAGAAAACCTCTTAATTAATCAACCAACATTGTGATTTAATTTTGCCGTTAACCCCATTTTTACCATTTCTATTTCCTTATCCCGATCAAACTCATGATTATGTCCTTTTGTTTTTTCCATTGAGTAGCTCCTTTCGCAATTCCCTGGTTCTTTATTTTGTACGCGGTATTATCATTGGTAATGACTTCATCTACTACTCTTCAAAGCACTGACCCGATTGATTTCATTTCTAAGGGTTGACGGGTTTTCTAAACATGACTACGAGTGTGTTCCTTCCTCCTTCCCTCTCTTAACAAGTCTTAATTAGTGTCAATTTTTCATGTGCTATGGAGTTTCATGTCAAGTATCTTATTGCACATTAATTCTCTTTTTCTCTGTAACATTTTTGGTCTACTATTAAAAATCGGTGTTTCTTTTCTTCATATTGTATATAAACCATTTTTCTTTTAAGGTTTCTTTTTTTATGTCAATTAGCCGAACAATTAGAAAAAAAATTACAAAATTAATTTTACAAGCTCATGATTCTCCGCTGATTATACTCGAAAGCTCTGCAGTGCTCATATTTGGCACCCTTTTTGAAGTTGGTTGGATCGACTGGTTCGCATTCTCCACTGGCAGATCTCGGGAAGCAAATGAATGAAATATTTCGAATATCAATGAGAAAAGAGAGATGGAAAGCTGCATAAGCAGCGATGATGACGTATTCCATTAGAGCGAACAGTTGGGGCACTGAAAGAATTTGGCTATTTTTTAAGTCGACATTAAACGAAAAATATTTTTTTGAGTTTAAAAATACGACTTCAGAAATTGTATGAGTGAAATTAAAAACGCTAGAAAAAATGAGAATTTTTCCGGTGTAACGTGTAACATGGTGTTTTGAAAGTCTAAAACGGATTTTTTTGGATAAAAATTTATGAAACCTGGACTGAAAGTAACTATTGACACATCCAAAAATATTTTCAGACATTCAGAAAACAGATACACCGGGAAACAGTTATCCAGTTCCTTGCCTACTGCATCGGTTTTTATGATTTTCGAAATTTTTGAATTTCCAAAAAATATATTTTTCATTCTGCTTTGACTACTAATGATTTGTTTCCAGACTTTTTAATAAAATTTTTAAAAAAATTTCTCTCCTATTCGCTTAAATACTCAAGTTATAGCCAACTCATAGAATTTCAGCCGCCGTTTATAACCCTTCGGCAACCTCGCCGTACCTATGAGTTTCCAGTATCCGGCGATATTCTCTCCCTTATGAAGGGATCTATGACGAAAAATTTAATTATATTTTTGTAATTTTAAATTCGAAGGATACACTCAAAACTTTTCAGAAGTATTGTTCAAAAATATTTTTTGTTCTGTGCCATCCAATGAATGACCAAATTTTTTGGTTCAAATGTGTTTTAACTCAATATTTTCGAAAAAATTTTAGAAAACAATTGAAGAAATTTGAAATTCGTCAAATTCAATTTTCGAAATTTAAAAAATTTCGAAATAGTTAAGGTTTCTGAATTTAAAAATTGCTTTTAGGTTTGAAAACTTACTGTATGAATGGCAAATGGGGAATGTGATTGAAGATTGATGATATTGAATGTATTGAGGCATAAAATAGACATAAATTACTACAGAAATCAACTTCATGATCATTGAAATTGTGTCCCATTTCTAAAAAATTATTTTTTGAAAAAATTACAAGAAAGTTGAAACTTACGCTCTCAGCATTTGAAGAGAAAGCAAACATCACAGTTGTAGTTGTAAGCATGTTGACCACAGAGGACATTGCAAACACTATTTTGAAAAATCTATTAGCTTCTGAAACAAAAATAATACCGTATACCAGAAGTCGAAGCACAATAACATACCAGGAAAATCTTCATGAACAGTAACAATACTGAAAAGAGACATCATAAGAGCCTCGACAAATGTGAAAATCGGCATCGAATCAGCCATTACTTTGTGTAGAGAAGAGAACTTTGTGGAATATTCATGACGAAGAAGGTTTCTTTAAAACAAAATAACAATATAATCTGAGTTTCGAATTATTCTTCAAACCTGACAGTTAGAGCATTGAATACTCTGATAACAACTGGAATACATACCGCATATCGAAACAATACGTTTCCAATTACATTCAACTCGAATAAATTCAAAATTGATGGTAGTCCACAACTGGGAATGGAATAGTAGACTGAAAAATATAATAATGTTAAGAACCAAAAATTCCTGCACGAAGTGAGATTCGAACCTACGCACCCATACGAGTACCAGAACACCCAGTTAACCTCGAACTTGAGGCAAGCTAACGCTTGAGTCTGGTGCCTTAGACCACTCGGCCATCCGTGCTGCGAAAGACAGAGTAGTCAATAATATACACTATTGACGGACCGATAAGTAGAACAGAGGAGAGTAGCACTACGGGAAAGAGAAGAAAGAAAACTTACATTACATCGGAAACGGCTGCTACCGTATTCAATGACGTACCCTCGTATTAATTCCCGTTCATCAGGAATATAATCTGTTGTTAGTGATGTTATTATCCCACCTGAATAGAAAAAAAATCAACTTTCTGTACTAAATCATTAAGACTTGCCTATGAAACATCCCATAGAAATGACGGTAAATATGAGAGAAGGAACAATTACTGGAAAATTTAAATATGCAATATCTGAGTTATCATCTTCTGTGTGACCATATTTCAGCCTTCGATTTTCTGTTGTATTGCGGGGTACCTAAAAAAGTTTACATTTTTAAATAATTTTTCATTCACCAACCCTGATGGAGTTTTCATTTTTCGGGTCAGACGTTTCGAACGCATAATTTGCATAGAAATCATCTGATGTCGACGCTACGACTGCCATCTGAAATCAGAACACAATGGAATCAGAACACAATGAGAAAGAACACACGAGAGAAATGGATTTGTTGACACGAAATACAATAGAAATGTAGATTAAGAGCGAACGATCAAAGAAGGAAAATAGGTGGGAAATGTTCTGAAGATTCATTTTACTGAAGAAATTATTAATCACAGGTAAAGCGGGGTAAACAAAATGCGGAGGAACGGCGGCTGAAGGTTTAAGAATTGGCTGAATTTGCGTGCCCATGAGGAAATATTTGTAATACAAAGTAAGACAAGCAAGTAGTCGGAAATAATGTAAAACCGTAATTTTTGAAAAAAAAGAAATAACTTTTTTTATTGGATGGATTTTTCGATTTGCTTGAAGACGCAATTTTTAGCAAACAGCTAATAGTAAACCTTCAGGCGCCGTTCGGTCGCTTTTTAGGCAATCTTGCGTTATCTGTGAAAGCTTTAAGAAACATTTTTTAAAAGTTCATATCTACAGATAGCGAGATCATAGGGCTCATGTCATTTAGAGAAATACAACAATTTAAAGGTTTTTGGATGAGTGTGTTTCATAGAATTCTGATAAATGGTTGACCCATGTGGAAGATTTATGATAGAAATAATTCGACAAAAGAAGTTGATCACATTGCCAGAATGTACCCTTTCACAAAGAAATAAAGTCATTCCAAACGACAGGAATCAAACAAAAATAATGATTTCAACCTTGAAAGCACAGGGAACGTCATTTTTCTTTTCGATGGGATTGTGAGAGAAGGCGGAAACAGGTGATCCTGAACAGCATCTGTTAGACTAGACAGAATGTAAAAAACGGAACGTTCTGAGAGATAAGAAACAAGGTATCGTAACCTGGTGGATATCGCTTCGGAACAGATTGAATCCATTAATGAAACAAGTGAGGATAATGGAGTCTATCATTCTCTTCTAATGGGTTCACTGTTAAGGAATAGGGGAAGATCTTTGGACAGAATCACGATGAATCATTTAAAAAATGCTGAATACCCCAAAACTTTTAACAGAAGGGCTCCCATACTTTCAAGTTCGAGTCAATTTATCTCGGTTCCTGTCAAAGATATGAAAAAGTTGTCAACTGATAAAATATTTATCATAATATCAGAAGTATTTTGTAAGTTGTCACATTTTTGACATATTGCATAAGAATTGAAATAATTGAGCTAAAACTTGTCAGTGTGGGAGCCCTTCTATTGCAGGTTTTACGGTAACAGATAAAATGAGAAATTCGGTTAAAAGTTACCGTCAAATTGGTTAAAAAAGGAAACATTGGACAACAATGGGTAGTTGTAGAAAACAAAAAGAGACAAAAAGGTTGACAATGAAAAGAAAGAAAGAAAATC